>NC_079484.1:13191184-13528267 GCF_026230105.1 Diorhabda sublineata | reverse complement strand
TCGAATTTCCACATTTCTTATATATTTGAGTAAGTTCGCACCTAACTTTATCAGATATCATCGAATAACATCCATTGAAGCTCATTGAGGACGATTGTCACTTTGTGTTGATTGAAAATTTTCAAAGTCTATCTTCCTAATTTGAAGTCGAATTTCAACATTTCTTATATATTTGAGTGAGTTCGCATCTAACTTTGTCAGATATCGTCGAATAACATCCATTGAAGCCCATTGAGGTCAACTGTCACTTTGTGTTGATTGAAAATTTTCAAAGCCTATCTTCCTAATTTGATGTCGAATTTCAACATTTCTTATATATTTGAGTGAGTTCGCATCTAACTCTGTCAGATATCGTCGAATAACATCCATTGAAGCCCATTGAGGTCAACTGTCACATTGTGTTAATTGAAAATTCTCAAAGTCTACCTTCCTCATTTGAAGTCGAATTTCCACATTTCTTATATATTTGAGTAAGTTCGCACCTAACTTTATCAGATATCATCGAATAACATCCATTGAAGCCCATTGAGGTCAACTGTCACTTTGTGTTGATTGAAAATTTTCAAAGCCTATCTTCCTAATTTGATGTCGAATTTCAACATTTCTTATATATTTGTGTGAGTTCGCATCTAACTCTGTCAGATATCGTCGAATAACATCCATTGAAGCTCATTGAGGTCGATTGTCACTTTGTGTTGATTGAAAATTTTCAAAGTCTATCTTCCTGATCTGAAGTCGAATTTCAACATTTCTTATATATTTGAGTGAGTTTGCATCTAACTTTGTCAGATATCATCGAAAAACATCCATTGAAGCTCATTGAGGTCGATTGTCACTTTGTGTTAAGTGAAAATTTTCAAAGTCTATCTTCCTAATTTGAAGTCGAATTTCAACATTTCTTATATATTTGAGTGAGTTCGCGTCTAACTTTGTCAGATATCGTCGATTAACATCCATTGAAGCCCATTGAAGTCAAATGTCACTTTGTGTTAATTGAAAATTCTCAAAGTCTATCTTCCTCATTTGATGTCGAATTTCAACATTTCTTATATATTTGAGTGAGTTCGCATCTAACTCTGTCAGATATCGTCGAATAACATCCATTGAAGCCCATTGAGGTCAACTGTCACTTTGTGTTAATTGAAAATTCTCAAAGTCTATCTTCCTCATTTGAAGTCGAATTTCAACATTTCTTATATATTTGAGTAAGTTCGCACCTAACTTTATCAGATATCATCGAATAACATCCATTGAAGCTCATTGAGGTCGATTGTCACTTTGTGTTGATTGAAAATTTTCAAAGTCTATCTTCCTAATTTGAAGTCGAATTTCAACATTTCTTATATATTTGAGTGAGTTTGCATCTAACTTTGTCAGATATCATCGAAAAACATGCATTGAAGCCCATTGAGGTCAACTGTCACTTTGTGTTAATTGAAAATTTTCAAAGTCTATCTTCCTAATTTGAAGTCGAATTTCAACATTTCTTATATATTTGAGTGAGTTCGCGTCTAACTCTGTCAGATATCGTCGATTAACATCCATTGAAGCCCATTGAGGTCAACTGTCACTTTGTGTTGATTGAAAATTTTCAAAGTCTATCTTCCTCGTTTGAAGTCGAATTTCAACATTTCTCATATATTTGAGTGAGTTCGCATCTAACTTTGTCAGATATCGTCGAATAACATCCATTGAAGCCCATTGAGGTCAACTGTCACTTTGTGTTGATTGAAAATTTTCAAAGCCTATCTTCCTAATTTGATGTCGAATTTCAACATTTCTTATATATTTGAGTGAGTTCGCATCTAACTCTGTCAGATATCGTCGAATAACATCCATTGAAGCCCATTGAGGTCAACTTTCACATTGTGTTAATTGAAAATTCTCAAAGTCTACCTTCCTCATTTGAAGTCGAATTTCCACATTTCTTATATATTTGAGTAAGTTCGCACCTAACTTTATCAGATATCATCGAATAACATCCATTGAAGCTCATTGAGGACGATTGTCACTGTGTTGATTGAAAATTTTCAAAGTCTATCTTCCTAATTTGAAGTCGAATTTCAACATTTCTTATATATTTGAGTAAGTTCGCACCTAACTTTATCAGATATCATCGAATAACATCCATTGAAGCTCATTGAGGTCGATTGTCACTTTGTGATAATTGAAAATTTTCAAAGTCTTTCTTCCTCATTTGAAGTCGAATTTCAACATTTCTTATATATTTGAGTGAGTTCGCATCTAACTCTGTCAGATATCGTCGAATAACATCCATTGAAGCCCATTGAGGTCAACTGTCACTTTGTGTTAATTGAAAATTCTCAAAGTCTATCTTCCTCATTTGAAGTCGAATTTCAACATTTCTTATATATTTGAGTAAGTTCGCACCTAACTTTATCAGATATCATCGAATAACATCCATTGAAGCTCATTGAGGACGATTGTCACTTTGTGTTGATTGAAAATTTTCAAAGTCTATCTTCCTCGTTTGAAGTCGAATTTCAACATTTCTTATATATTTGAGTGAGTTCGCATCTAACTTTGTCAGATATCGTCGAATAACATCCATTGAAGCCCATTGAAGTCAACTGTCACTATGTGTTGATTGAAAATTTTCAAAGTCTATCTTCCTAATTTGAAGTCGAATTTCAACATTTCTTATATATTTGAGTGAGTTCGCATCTAACTTTGTCAGATATCATCGAAAAACATCCATTGAAGCTCATTGAGGTCGATTGTCACTTTGTGTTGATTGAAAATTTTCAAAGTCTATCTTCCTCGTTTGAAGTCGAATTTCAACATTTCTTATATATTTGAGTAAGTTCGCACCTAACTTTATCAGATATCATCGAATAACATCCATTGAAGCTCATTGAGGTCGATTGTCACTTTGTGTTGATTGAAAATTTTCAAAGTCTATCTTCCTAATTTGAAGTCGAATTTCAACATTTCTTATATATTTGAGTGAGTTTGCATCTAACTTTGTCAGATTTCATCGAAAAATATCCATGAAGCCCAATGAGGTCAACTGTCACTTTGTGTTAATTGAAAATTTTCAAAGTCTATCTTCCTAATTTGAAGTCGAATTTCAACATTTCTTATATATTTGAGTGAGTTTGCATCTAACTTTGTCAGATATCATCGAAAAACATCCATTGAAGCTCATTGAGGTCGATTGTCACTTTGTGTTGATTGAAAATTTTCAAAGTCTGAGTTTGCATCTAACTTTGTCAGATATCATCGAAAAACATCCATTGAAGCTCATTGAGGTCGATTGTCACTTTGTGTTGATTGAAAATTTTCAAAGTCTATCTTCCTAATTTGAAGTCGAATTTCAACATTTCTTATATATTTGAGTGAGTTTGCATCTAACTTTGTCAGATATCATCGAAAAACATCCATTGAAGCTCATTGAGGTCGATTGTCACTTTGTGTTGATTGAAAATTTTCAAAGTCTATCTTCCTAATTTGAAGTCGAATTTCAACATTTCTTATATATTTGAGTGAGTTTGCATCTAACTTTGTCAGATTTCATCGAAAAATATCCATGAAGCCCATTGAGGTCAACTGTCACTTTGTGTTAATTGAAAATTTTCAAAGTCTATCTTCCTCGTTTGAAGTCGAATTTCAACATTTCTTATATATTTGAGTGAGTTCGCATCTAACTTTGTCAGATATCGTCGAATAACATCCATTGAAGCCCATTGAAGTCAACTGTCACTATGTGTTGATTGAAAATTTTCAAAGTCTATCTTCCTAATTTGAAGTCGAATTTCAACATTTCTTATATATTTGAGTGAGTTCGCATCTAACTTTGTCAGATATCATCGAAAAACATCCATTGAAGCTCATTGAGGTCGATTGTCACTTTGTGTTGATTGAAAATTTTCAAAGTCTATCTTCCTCGTTTGAAGTCGAATTTCAACATTTCTTATATATTTGAGTAAGTTCGCACCTAACTTTATCAGATATCATCGAATAACATCCATTGAAGCTCATTGAGGTCGATTGTCACTTTGTGTTGATTGAAAATTTTCAAAGTCTATCTTCCTAATTTGAAGTCGAATTTCAACATTTCTTATATATTTGAGTGAGTTTGCATCTAACTTTGTCAGATTTCATCGAAAAATATCCATGAAGCCCATTGAGATCAACTGTCACTTTGTGTTAATTGAAAATTTTCAAAGTCTATCTTCCTAATTTGAAGTCGAATTTCAACATTTCTTATATATTTGAGTGAGTTTGCATCTAACTTTGTCAGATATCATCGAAAAACATCCATTGAAGCTCATTGAGGTCGATTGTCACTTTGTGTTGATTGAAAATTTTCAAAGTCTGAGTTTGCATCTAACTTTGTCAGATATCATCGAAAAACATCCATTGAAGCTCATTGAGGTCGATTGTCACTTTGTGTTGATTGAAAATTTTCAAAGTCTATCTTCCTAATTTGAAGTCGAATTTCAACATTTCTTATATATTTGAGTGAGTTTGCATCTAACTTTGTCAGATATCATCGAAAAACATCCATTGAAGCTCATTGAGGTCGATTGTCACTTTGTGTTGATTGAAAATTTTCAAAGTCTATCTTCCTAATTTGAAGTCGAATTTCAACATTTCTTATATATTTGAGTGAGTTTGCATCTAACTTTGTCAGATTTCATCGAAAAATATCCATGAAGCCCATTGAGGTCAACTGTCACTTTGTGTTAATTGAAAATTTTCAAAGTCTATCTTCCTAATTTGAAGTCGAATTTCAACATTTCTTATATATTTGAGTGAGTTTGCATCTAACTTTGTCAGATATCATCGAAAAACATCCATTGAAGCTCATTGAGGTCGATTGTCACTTTGTGTTGATTGAAAATTTTCAAAGTCTGAGTTTGCATCTAACTTTGTCAGATATCATCGAAAAACATCCATTGAAGCTCATTGAGGTCGATTGTCACTTTGTGTTGATTGAAAATTTTCAAAGTCTATCTTCCTAATTTGAAGTCGAATTTCAACATTTCTTATATATTTGAGTGAGTTTGCATCTAACTTTGTCAGATATCATCGAAAAACATCCATTGAAGCTCATTGAGGTCGATTGTCACTTTGTGTTGATTGAAAATTTTCAAAGTCTATCTTCCTAATTTGAAGTCGAATTTCAACATTTCTTATATATTTGAGTGAGTTTGCATCTAACTTTGTCAGATTTCATCGAAAAACATCCATGAAGCCCATTGAGGTCAACTGTCACTTTGTGTTAATTGAAAATTTTCAAAGTCTATCTTCCTAATTTGAAGTCGAATTTCAACATTTCTTATATATTTGAGTGAGTTTGCATCTAACTTTGTCAGATATCATCGAAAAACATCCATGAAGCCCATTGAGGTCAACTGTCAATTTGTGTTAATTGAAAATTTTCAAAGTCTATCTTCCTAATTTGAAGTCGAATTTCAACATTTCTTATATATTTGAGTGAGTTCGCGTCTAACTCTGTCAGATATCGTCGATTAACATCCATTGAAGCCCATTGAGGTCAACTGTCACTTTGTGTTGATTGAAAATTTTCAAAGTCTATCTTCCTCGTTTGAAGTCGAATTTCAACATTTCTCATATATTTGAGTGAGTTCGCATCTAACTTTGTCAGATATCGTCGAATAACATCCATTGAAGCCCATTGAGGTCAACTGTCACTTTGTGTTGATTGAAAATTTTCAAAGCCTATCTTCCTAATTTGATGTCGAATTTCAACATTTCTTATATATTTGAGTGAGTTCGCATCTAACTCTGTCAGATATCGTCGAATAACATCCATTGTAGCCCATTGAGGTCAACTTTCACATTGTGTTAATTGAAAATTCTCAAAGTCTACCTTCCTCATTTGAAGTCGAATTTCCACATTTCTTATATATTTGAGTAAGTTCGCACCTAACTTTATCAGATATCATCGAATAACATCCATTGAAGCTCATTGAGGACGATTGTCACTGTGTTGATTGAAAATTTTCAAAGTCTATCTTCCTAATTTGAAGTCGAATTTCAACATTTCTTATATATTTGAGTAAGTTCGCACCTAACTTTATCAGATATCATCGAATAACATCCATTGAAGCTCATTGAGGTCGATTGTCACTTTGTGATAATTGAAAATTTTCAAAGTCTTTCTTCCTCATTTGAAGTCGAATTTCAACATTTCTTATATATTTGAGTGAGTTCGCATCTAACTCTGTCAGATATCGTCGAATAACATCCATTGAAGCCCATTGAGGTCAACTGTCACTTTGTGTTAATTGAAAATTCTCAAAGTCTATCTTCCTCATTTGAAGTCGAATTTCAACATTTCTTATATATTTGAGTAAGTTCGCACCTAACTTTATCAGATATCATCGAATAACATCCATTGAAGCTCATTGAGGACGATTGTCACTTTGTGTTGATTGAAAATTTTCAAAGTCTATCTTCCTCGTTTGAAGTCGAATTTCAACATTTCTTATATATTTGAGTGAGTTCGCATCTAACTTTGTCAGATATCGTCGAATAACATCCATTGAAGCCCATTGAAGTCAACTGTCACTATGTGTTGATTGAAAATTTTCAAAGTCTATCTTCCTAATTTGAAGTCGAATTTCAACATTTCTTATATATTTGAGTGAGTTCGCATCTAACTTTGTCAGATATCATCGAAAAACATCCATTGAAGCTCATTGAGGTCGATTGTCACTTTGTGTTGATTGAAAATTTTCAAAGTCTATCTTCCTCGTTTGAAGTCGAATTTCAACATTTCTTATATATTTGAGTAAGTTCGCACCTAACTTTATCAGATATCATCGAATAACATCCATTGAAGCTCATTGAGGTCGATTGTCACTTTGTGTTGATTGAAAATTTTCAAAGTCTATCTTCCTAATTTGAAGTCGAATTTCAACATTTCTTATATATTTGAGTGAGTTTGCATCTAACTTTGTCAGATTTCATCGAAAAATATCCATGAAGCCCATTGAGGTCAACTGTCACTTTGTGTTAATTGAAAATTTTCAAAGTCTATCTTCCTAATTTGAAGTCGAATTTCAACATTTCTTATATATTTGAGTGAGTTTGCATCTAACTTTGTCAGATATCATCGAAAAACATCCATTGAAGCTCATTGAGGTCGATTGTCACTTTGTGTTGATTGAAAATTTTCAAAGTCTGAGTTTGCATCTAACTTTGTCAGATATCATCGAAAAACATCCATTGAAGCTCATTGAGGTCGATTGTCACTTTGTGTTGATTGAAAATTTTCAAAGTCTATCTTCCTAATTTGAAGTCGAATTTCAACATTTCTTATATATTTGAGTGAGTTTGCATCTAACTTTGTCAGATATCATCGAAAAACATCCATTGAAGCTCATTGAGGTCGATTGTCACTTTGTGTTGATTGAAAATTTTCAAAGTCTATCTTCCTAATTTGAAGTCGAATTTCAACATTTCTTATATATTTGAGTGAGTTTGCATCTAACTTTGTCAGATTTCATCGAAAAACATCCATGAAGCCCATTGAGGTCAACTGTCACTTTGTGTTAATTGAAAATTTTCAAAGTCTATCTTCCTAATTTGAAGTCGAATTTCAACATTTCTTATATATTTGAGTGAGTTTGCATCTAACTTTGTCAGATATCATCGAAAAACATCCATGAAGCCCATTGAGGTCAACTGTCAATTTGTGTTAATTGAAAATTTTCAAAGTCTATCTTCCTAATTTGAAGTCGAATTTCAACATTTCTTATATATTTGAGTGAGTTTGCATCTAACTTTGTCAGATATCATCGAAAAACATCCATTGAAGCTCATTGAGGTCGATTGTCACTTTGTGTTGATTGAAAATTTTCAAAGTCTATCTTCCTCGTTTGAAGTAGAATTTCAACATTTCTTATATATTTGAGTAAGTTCGCACCTAACTTTATCAGATATCATCGAATAACATCCATTGAAGCTCATTGAGGTCGATTGTCACTTTGTGTTGATTGAAAATTTTCAAAGTCTATCTTCCTAATTTGAAGTCGAATTTCAACATTTCTTATATATTTGAGTGAGTTTGCATCTAACTTTGTCAGATTTCATCGAAAAATATCCATGAAGCCCATTGAGGTCAACTGTCACTTTGTGTTAATTGAAAATTTTCAAAGTCTATCTTCCTAATTTGAAGTCGAATTTCAACATTTCTTATATATTTGAGTGAGTTTGCATCTAACTTTGTCAGATATCATCGAAAAACATCCATTGAAGCTCATTGAGGTCGATTGTCACTTTGTGTTGATTGAAAATTTTCAAAGTCTATCTTCCTCGTTTGAAGTCGAATTTCAACATTTCTTATATATTTGAGTGAGTTCGCATCTAACTTTGTCAGATATCATCGAATAACATCCATTGAAGCTCATTGAGGTCGATTGTCACTTTGTGTTGATTGAATATTTTCAAAGTCTATCTTCCTAATTTGAAGTCGAATTTCAACATTTCTAATATATTTGAGTAAGTTCGCACCTAACTTTATCAGATATCATCGAATAACATCCATTGAAGCTCAATGAGGTCGATTGTCACTTTGTGTTGATTGAAAATTTTCAAAGTCTATCTTCCTAATTTGAAGTCGAATTTCAACATTTCTTATATATTTGAGTGAGTTTGCATCTAACTTTGTCAGATTTCATCGAAAAACATCCATGAAGCCCATTGAGGTCAACTGTCACTTTGTGTTAATTGAAAATTTTCAAAGTCTATCTTCCTAATTTGAAGTCGAATTTCAACATTTCTTATATATTTGAGTGAGTTTGCATCTAACTTTGTCAGATATCATCGAAAAACATCCATGAAGCCCATTGAGGTCAACTGTCAATTTGTGTTAATTGAAAATTTTCAAAGTCTATCTTCCTAATTTGAAGTCGAATTTCAACATTTCTTATATATTTGAGTGAGTTCGCGTCTAACTTTGTCAGATATCGTCGATTAACATCCATTGAAGCCCATTGAAGTCAACTGTCACTTTGTGTTAATTAAAAGTTTTCAAAGTCTATCTTCCTCGTTTGAAGTCGAATTTCAACATTTCTTATATATTTGAGTGAGTTCGCATCTAACTTTGTCAGATATCGTCGAATAACATCCATTGAAGCCCATTGAAGTCAACTGTCACTATGTGTTGATTGAAAATTTTCAAAGTCTATCTTCCTAATTTGAAGTCGAATTTCAACATTTCTTATATATTTGAGTGAGTTTGCATCTAACTTTGTCAGATATCATCGAAAAACATCCATTGAAGCTCATTGAGGTCGATTGTCACTTTGTGTTGATTGAAAATTTTCAAAGTCTATCTTCCTAATCTGAAGTCGAATTTCAACATTTCTCATATATTTGAGTGAGTTTGCATCTAACTTTGTCAGATATCATCGAAAAACATCCATTGAAGCTCATTGAGGTCGATTGTCACTTTGTGTTAATTGAAAATTTTCAAAGTCTATCTTCCTAATTTGAAGTCGAATTTCAACATTTCTTATATATTTGAGTGAGTTTGCATCTAACTTTGTCAGATATCATCGAAAAACATGCATTGAAGCCCATTGAGGTCGATTGTCACTTTGTGTTGATTGAAAATTTTCAAAGTCTATCTTCCTGATCTGAAGTCGAATTTCAACATTTCTTATATATTTGAGTGAGTTTGCATCTAACTTTGTCAGATATCATCGAAAAACATCCATTGAAGCTCATTGAGGTCGATTGTCACTTTGTGTTGATTGAAAATTTTCAAAGTCTATCTTCCTGATCTGAAGTCGAATTTCAACATTTCTTATATATTTGAGTGAGTTTGCATCTAACTTTGTCAGATATCATCGAAAAACATCCATTGAAGCTCATTGAGGTCGATTGTCACTTTGTGTTGATTGAAAATTTTCAAAGTCTATCTTCCTCGTTTGAAGTAGAATTTCAACATTTCTTATATATTTGAGTAAGTTCGCACCTAACTTTATCAGATATCATCGAATAACATCCATTGAAGCTCATTGAGGTCGATTGTCACTTTGTGTTGATTGAAAATTTTCAAAGTCTATCTTCCTAATTTGAAGTCGAATTTCAACATTTCTTATATATTTGAGTGAGTTTGCATCTAACTTTGTCAGATTTCATCGAAAAATATCCATGAAGCCCATTGAGGTCAACTGTCACTTTGTGTTAATTGAAAATTTTCAAAGTCTATCTTCCTAATTTGAAGTCGAATTTCTACATTTCTTATATATTTGAGTGAGTTCGCGTTTAACTCTGTCAGATATCGTCGATTAACATCCATTGAAGCCCATTGAGGTCAACTGTCACTTTGTGTTGATTGAAAATTTTCAAAGTCTATCTTCCTCGTTTGAAGTCGAATTTCAACATTTCTTATATATTTGAGTGAGTTCGCATCTAACTTTGTCAGATATCGTCGAATAACATCCATTGAAGCCCATTGAGGTCAACTGTCACTTTGTGTTGATTGAAAACTTTCAAAGTCTATCTTCCTCGTTTGAAGTCGAATTTCAACATTTCTTATATATTTGAGTGAGTTCGCGTCTAACTCTGTCAGATATCGTCGATTAACATCCATTGAAGCCCATTGAGGTCAACTGTCACTTTGTGTTGATTGAAAATTTTCAAAGTCTATCTTCGTCGTTTGAAGTCGAATTTCAACATTTCTTATATATTTGAGTGAGTTTGCATCTAACTTTGTCAGATATCATCGAAAAACATCCATTGAAGCTCATTGAGGTCGATTGTCACTTTGTGTTGATTGAAAATTTTCAAAGTCTATCTTCCTGATCTGAAGTCGAATTTCAACATTTCTCATATATTTGAGTGAGTTTGCATCTAACTTTGTCAGATATTATCGAAAAACATCCATTGAAGCTCATTGTGGTCGATTGTCACTTTGTGTTAATTGAAAATTTTCAAAGTCTATCTTCCTAATTTGAAGTCGAATTTCAACATTTCTTATATATTTCAGTGAGTTTGCATCTAACTTTGTCAGATATCATCGAAAAACATGCATTGAAGCCCATTGAGGTCAACTGTCACTTTGTGTTAATTGAAAATTTTCAAAGTCTATCTTCCTAATTTGAAGTCGAATTTCAACATTTCTTATATATTTGAGTGAGTTCGCGTTTAACTCTGTCAGATATCGTCGATTAACATCCATTGAAGCCCATTGAGGTCAACTGTCACTTTGTGTTGATTGAAAATTTTCAAAGTCTATCTTCCTCGTTTGAAGTCGAATTTCAACATTTCTTATATATTTGAGTGAGTTCGCATCTAACTTTGTCAGATATCGTCGAATAACATCCATTGAAGCCCATTGAGGTCAACTGTCACTTTGTGTTGATTGAAAACTTTCAATGTCTATCTTCCTCGTTTGAAGTCGAATTTCAACATTTCTTATATATTTGAGTGAGTTCGCGTCTAACTCTGTCAGATATCGTCGATTAACATCCATTGAAGCCCATTGAGGTCAACTGTCACTTTGTGTTGATTGAAAATTTTCAAAGTCTATCTTCGTCGTTTGAAGTCGAATTTCAACATTTCTTATATATTTGAGTGAGTTCGCATCTAACTCTGTCAGATATCGTCGAATAACATCCATTGAAGCCCATTGAGGTCAACTGTCACTTTGTGTTAATTGAAAATTCTCAAAGTCTATCTTCCTCATTTGAAGTCGAATTTCAACATTTCTTATATATTTGAGTAAGTTCGCACCTAACTTTATCAGATATCATCGAATAACATCCATTGAAGCTCATTGAGGTCGATTGTCACTTTGTGTTGATTGAAAATTTTCAAAGTCTATCTTCCTAATCTGAAGTCGAATTTCAACATTTCTTATATATTTGAGTAAGTTCGCACCTAACTTTATCAGATATCATCGAATAACATCCATTGAAGCTCATTGAAGTCGATTGTCACTTTGTGTTGATTGAAAATTTTCAAAGTCTATCTTCCTGATCTGAAGGCGAATTTCAACATTTCTTATATATTTGAGTGAGTTTGCATCTAACTTTGTCAGATATCATCGAAAAACATCCATTGAAGCTCATTGAGGTCGATTGTCACTTTGTGTTGATTGAAAATTTTCAAAGTCTATCTTCCTGATCTGAAGTCGAATTTCGACATTTCTTATATATTTGAGTGAGTTTGCATCTAACTTTGTCAGATATCATCGAAAAACATCCATTGAAGCTCATTGAGGTCGATTGTCACTTTGTGTTAATTGAAAATTTTCAAAGTCTATCTTCCTAATTTGAAGTCGAATTTCAACATTTCTTATATATTTGAGTGAGTTCGCGTCTAACTTTGTCAGATATCGTCGATTAACATCCATTGAAGCCCATTGAAGTCAACTGCCACTTTGTGTTAATTAAAAATTTTCAAAGTCTATCTTCCTCATTTGATGTCGAATTTCAACATTTCTTATATATTTGAGTTAGTTCGCATCTAACTCTGTCAGATATCGTCGAATAACATCCATTGAAGCCCATTGAGGTCAACTGTCACTTTGTGTTAATTGAAAATTCTCAAAGTCTATCTTCCTCATTTGAAGTCGAATTTCAACATTTCTTATATATTTGAGTAAGTTCGCACCTAACTTTATCAGATATCATCGAATAACATCCATTGAAGCTCATTGAGGTCGATTGTCACTTTGTGTTAATTAAAAATTTTCAAAGTCTATCTTCCTCGTTTGAAGTCGAATTTCAACATTTCTTATATATTTGAGTGAGTTCGCATCTAACTTTGTCAGATATCATCGAATAACATCCATTGAAGCTCATTGAGGCCGATTGTCACTTTGTGTTGATTGAAAATTTTCAAAGTCTATCTTCCTCGTTTGAAGTCGAATTTCAACATTTCTTATATATTTGAGTGAGTTCGCATCTAACTTTGTCAGATATCGTCGAATAACATCCATTGAAGCCCATTGAAGTCAACTGCCACTTTGTGTTAATTGAAAATTCTCAAAGTCTATCTTCCTCATTTGAAGTCGAATTTCAACATTTCTTATATATTTGAGTAAGTTCGCACCTAACTTTATCAGATATCATCGAATAACATCCATTGAAGCTCATTGAGGTCGATTGTCACTTTGTGTTAATTAAAAATTTTCAAAGTCTATCTTCCTCGTTTGAAGTCGAATTTCAACATTTCTTATATATTTGAGTGAGTTCGCATCTAACTTTGTCAGATATCATCGAATAACATCCATTGAAGCTCATTGAGGTCGATTGTCACTTTGCGTTGATTGAAAATTCTCAAAGTCTATCTTCCTCATTTGAAGTCGAATTTCAACATTTCTTATATATTTGAGTAAGTTCGCACCTAACTTTATCAGATATCATCGAATAACATCCATTGAAGCTCATTGAGGTCGATTGTCACTTTGTGTTAATTAAAAATTTTCAAAGTCTATCTTCCTCGTTTGAAGTCGAATTTCAACATTTCTTATATATTTGAGTGAGTTCGCATCTAACTTTGTCAGATATCATCGAATAACATCCATTGAAGCTCATTGAGGTCGATTGTCACTTTGTGTTGATTGAAAATTTTCAAAGTCTATCTTCCTCGTTTGAAGTCGAATTTCAACATTTCTTATATATTTGAGTGAGTTCGCATCTAACTTTGTCAGATATCGTCGAATAACATCCATTGAAGCCCATTGAAGTCAACTGCCACTTTGTGTTAATTAAAAATTTTCAAAGTCTATCTTCCTCATTTGATGTCGAATTTCAACATTTCTTATATATTTGAGTGAGTTTGCATCTAACTTTGTCAGATATCATCGAAAAACATCCATTGAAGCTCATTGAGGTCGATTGTCACTTTGTGTTGATTGAAAATTTTCAAAGTCTATCTTCCTAATTTGAAGTCGAATTTCAACATTTCTTATATATTTGAGTGAGTTTGCATCTAACTTTGTCAGATATCATCGAAAAACATCCATTGAAGCTCATTGAGGTCGATTGTCACTTTGTGTTGATTGAAAATTTTCAAAGTCTATCTTCCTCGTTTGAAGTCGAATTTCAACATTTCTTATATATTTGAGTGAGTTCGCATCTAACTTTGTCAGATATCGTCGAATAACATCCATTGAAGCCCATTGAAGTCAACTGCCACTTTGTGTTAATTAAAAATTTTCAAAGTCTATCTTCCTCATTTGATGTCGAATTTCAACATTTCTTATATATTTGAGTGAGTTCGCATCTAACTCTGTCAGATATCGTCGAATAACATCCATTGAAGCCCATTGAGGTCAACTGTCACTTTGTGTTAATTGAAAATTTTCAAAGTCTATCTTCCTCATTTGAAGTCGAATTTCAACATTTCTTATATATTTGAGTAAGTTCGCACCTAACTTTATCAGATATCATCGAATAACATCCATTGAAGCTCATTGAGGTCGATTGTCACTTTGTGTTAATTAAAAATTTTCAAAGTCTATCTTCCTCGTTTGAAGTCGAATTTCAACATTTCTTATATATTTGAGTGAGTTCGCATCTAACTCTGTCAGATATCGTCGAATAACATCCATTGAAGCCCATTGAAGTCAACTGCCACTTTGTGTTAATTAAAAATTTTCAAAGTCTATCTTCCTCATTTGAAGTCGAATTTCAACATTTCTTATATATTTGAGTAAGTTCGCACCTAACTTTATCAGATATCATCGAATAACATCCATTGAAGCTCATTGAGGTCGATTGTCACTTTGTGTTAATTAAAAATTTTCAAAGTCTATCTTCCTCGTTTGAAGTCGAATTTCAACATTTCTTATATATTTGAGTGAGTTCGCATCTAACTTTGTCAGATATCATCGAATAACATCCATTGAAGCTCATTGAGGTCGATTGTCACTTTGTGTTGATTGAAAATTTTCAAAGTCTATCTTACTAATTTGAAGTCGAATTTCAACATTTCTTATATATTTGAGTGAGTTTGCATCTAACTTTGTCAGATATCATCGAAAAACATCCATTGAAGCTCATTGAGGTCGATTGTCACTTTGTGTTGATTGAAAATTTTCAAAGTCTATCTTCCTCGTTTGAAGTCGAATTTCAACATTTCTTATATATTTGAGTGAGTTCGCATCTAACTTTGTCAGATATCGTCGAATAACATCCATTGAAGCCCATTGAAGTCAACTGTCACTATGTGTTGATTGAAAATTTTCAAAGTCTATCTTCCTAATTTGAAGTCGGATTTCAACATTTCTTATATATTTGAGTGAGTTTGCATCTAACTTTATCAGATATCATCGAATAACATCCATTGAAGCTCATTGAGGTCGATTGTCACTTTGTGTTGATTGAAAATTTTCAAAGTCTATCTTCCTAATTTGAAGTCGAATTTCAACATTTCTCATATATTTGAGTGAGTTTGCATCTAACTTTGTCAGATATTATCGAAAAACATCCATTGAAGCTCATTGAGGTCGATTGTCACTTTGTGTTGATTGAAAATTTTCAAAGTCTATCTTCCTAATTTGAAGTCGAATTTCAACATTTCTTATATATTTGAGTGAGTTTGCATCTAACTTTGTCAGATATCATCGAAAAACATCCATTGAAGCTCATTGAGGTCGATTGTCACTTTGTGTTGATTGAAAATTTTCAAAGTCTATCTTCCTAATCTGAAGTCGAATTTCAACATTTCTTATATATTTGAGTGAGTTTGCATCTAACTTTGTCAGATATCATCGAAAAACATCCATTGAAGCTCATTGAGGTCGATTGTCACTTTGTGTTGATTGAAAATTTTCAAAGTCTATCTTCCTAATTTGAAGTCGAATTTCAACATTTCTTATATATTTGAGTGAGTTCGCGTCTAACTTTGTCAGATATCGTCGATTAACATCCATTGAAGCCCATTGAAGTCAACTGTCACTTTGTGTTAATTAAAAATTTTCAAAGTCTATCTTCCTCGTTTGAAGTCGAATTTCAACATTTCTTATATATTTGAGTGAGTTCGCATCTAACTTTGTCAGATATCGTCGAATAACATCCATTGAAGCCCATTGAAGTCAACTGTCACTATGTGTTGATTGAAAATTTTCAAAGTCTATCTTCCTAATTTGAAGTCGAATTTCAACATTTCTTATATATTTGAGTGAGTTTGCATCTAACTTTGTCAGATATCATCGAAAAACATCCATTGAAGCTCATTGAGGTCGATTGTCACTTTGTGTTGATTGAAAATTTTCAAAGTCTATCTTCCTAATCTGAAGTCGAATTTCAACATTTCTCATATATTTGAGTGAGTTTGCATCTAACTTTGTCAGATATCATCGAAAAACATCCATTGAAGCTCATTGAGGTCGATTGTCACTTTGTGTTAATTGAAAATTTTCAAAGTCTATCTTCCTAATTTGAAGTCGAATTTCAACATTTCTTATATATTTGAGTGAGTTTGCATCTAACTTTGTCAGATATCATCGAAAAACATGCATTGAAGCCCATTGAGGTCGATTGTCACTTTGTGTTGATTGAAAATTTTCAAAGTCTATCTTCCTGATCTGAAGTCGAATTTCAACATTTCTTATATATTTGAGTGAGTTTGCATCTAACTTTGTCAGATATCATCGAAAAACATCCATTGAAGCTCATTGAGGTCGATTGTCACTTTGTGTTGATTGAAAATTTTCAAAGTCTATCTTCCTGATCTGAAGTCGAATTTCAACATTTCTTATATATTTGAGTGAGTTTGCATCTAACTTTGTCAGATATCATCGAAAAACATCCATTGAAGCTCATTGAGGTCGATTGTCACTTTGTGTTGATTGAAAATTTTCAAAGTCTATCTTCCTGATCTGAAGTCGAATTTCAACATTTCTCATATATTTGAGTGAGTTTGCATCTAACTTTGTCAGATATTATCGAAAAACATCCATTGAAGCTCATTGTGGTCGATTGTCACTTTGTGTTAATTGAAAATTTTCAAAGTCTATCTTCCTAATTTGAAGTCGAATTTCAACATTTCTTATATATTTCAGTGAGTTTGCATCTAACTTTGTCAGATATCATCGAAAAACATGCATTGAAGCCCATTGAGGTCAACTGTCACTTTGTGTTAATTGAAAATTTTCAAAGTCTATCTTCCTAATTTGAAGTCGAATTTCAACATTTCTTATATATTTGAGTGAGTTCGCGTTTAACTCTGTCAGATATCGTCGATTAACATCCATTGAAGCCCATTGAGGTCAACTGTCACTTTGTGTTGATTGAAAATTTTCAAAGTCTATCTTCCTCGTTTGAAGTCGAATTTCAACATTTCTTATATATTTGAGTGAGTTCGCATCTAACTTTGTCAGATATCGTCGAATAACATCCATTGAAGCCCATTGAGGTCAACTGTCACTTTGTGTTGATTGAAAACTTTCAAAGTCTATCTTCCTCGTTTGAAGTCGAATTTCAACATTTCTTATATATTTGAGTGAGTTCGCGTCTAACTCTGTCAGATATCGTCGATTAACATCCATTGAAGCCCATTGAGGTCAACTGTCACTTTGTGTTGATTGAAAATTTTCAAAGTCTATCTTCGTCGTTTGAAGTCGAATTTCAACATTTCTTATATATTTGAGTGAGTTCGCATCTAACTCTGTCAGATATCGTCGAATAACATCCATTGAAGCCCATTGAGGTCAACTGTCACTTTGTGTTAATTGAAAATTTTCAAAGTCTATCTTCCTCGTTTGAAGTCGAATTTCAACATTTCTTATATATTTGAGTGAGTTCGCGTCTAACTCTGTCAGATATCGTCGATTAACATCCATTGAAGCCCATTGAGGTCAACTGTCACTTTGTGTTGATTGAAAATTTTCAAAGTCTATCTTCGTCGTTTGAAGTCGAATTTCAACATTTCTTATATATTTGAGTGAGTTCGCGTCTAACTCTGTCAGATATCGTCGATTAACATCCATTGAAGCCCATTGAGGTCAACTGTCACTTTGTGTTGATTGAAAATTTTCAAAGTCTATCTTCCTCATTTGAAGTCGAATTTCAACATTTCTTATATATTTGAGTAAGTTCGCACCTAACTTTATCAGATATCATCGAATAACATCCATTGAAGCTCATTGAGGTCGATTGTCACTTTGTGTTGATTGAAAATTTTCAAAGTCTATCTTCCTAATTTGAAGTCGAATTTCAACATTTCTTATATATTTGAGTGAGTTTGCATCTAACTTTGTCAGATATCATCGAAAAACATCCATTGAAGCTCATTGAGGTCGATTGTCACTTTGTGTTGATTGAAAATTTTCAAAGTCTATCTTCCTGATCTGAAGTCGAATTTCGACATTTCTTATATATTTGAGTGAGTTTGCATCTAACTTTGTCAGATATCATCGAAAAACATCCATTGAAGCTCATTGAGGTCGATTGTCACTTTGTGTTAATTGAAAATTTTCAAAGTCTATCTTCCTAATTTGAAGTCGAATTTCAACATTTCTTATATATTTGAGTGAGTTCGCGTCTAACTTTGTCAGATATCGTCGATTAACATCCATTGAAGCCCATTGAAGTCAACTGCCACTTTGTGTTAATTAAAAATTTTCAAAGTCTATCTTCCTCATTTGATGTCGAATTTCAACATTTCTTATATATTTGAGTGAGTTCGCATCTAACTCTGTCAGATATCGTCGAAAAACATCCATTGAAGCCCATTGAGGTCGATTGTCACTTTGTGTTAATTGAAAATTTTCAAAGTCTATCTTCCTAATTTGATGTCGAATTTCAACATTTCTTATATATTTGAGTGAGTTCGCACCTAACTTTATCAGATATCATCGAATAACATCCATTGAAGCTCATTGAGGTCGATTGTCACTTTGTGTTAATTGAAAATTTTCAAAGTCTATCTTCCTAATTTGATGTCGAATTTCAACATTTCTTATATATTTGAGTGAGTTCGCGTCTAACTCTTTCAGATATCGTCGATTAACATCCATTGAAGCCCATTGAGGTCAACTGTCACTTTGTGTTGATTGAAAATTTTCAAAGTCTATCTTCCTCGTTTGAAGTCGAATTTCAACATTTCTTATATATTTGAGTGAGTTCGCATCTAACTTTGTCAGATATCGTCGAATAACATCCATTGAAGCCCATTGAGGTCAACTGTCACTTTGTGTTGATTGAAAATTTTCAAAGCCTATCTTCCTAATTTGATGTCGAATTTCAACATTTCTCATATATTTGAGTGAGTTCGCATCTAACTGTCAGATATCGTCGAATAACATCCATTGAAGCCCATTGAGGTCAACTGTCACATTGTGTTAATTGAAAATTCTCAAAGTCTACCTTCCTCATTTGAAGTCGAATTTCCACATTTCTTATATATTTGAGTAAGTTCGCACCTAACTTTATCAGATATCATCGAATAACATCCATTGAAGCTCATTGAGGACGATTGTCACTTTGTGTTGATTGAAAATTTTCAAAGTCTATCTTCCTCATTTGATGTCGAATTTCAACATTTCTTATATATTTGAGTGAGTTCGCATCTAACTCTGTCAGATATCGTCGAATAACATCCATTGAAGCCCATTGAGGTCAACTGTCACTTTGTGTTAATTGAAAATTCTCAAAGTCTATCTTCCTCATTTGAAGTCGAATTTCAACATTTCTTATATATTTGAGTAAGTTCGCACCTAACTTTATCAGATATCATCGAATAACATCCATTGAAGCTCATTGAGGTCGATTGTCACTTTGTGATAATTGAAAATTTTCAAAGTCTTTCTTCCTCATTTGAAGTCGAATTTCAACATTTCTTATATATTTGAGTGAGTTCGCATCTAACTCTGTCAGATATCGTCGATTAACATCCATTGAAGCCCATTGAGGTCAACTGTCACTTTGTGTTGATTGAAAATTTTCAAAGTCTATCTTCCTCGTTTGAAGTCGAATTTCAACATTTCTTATATATTTGAGTGAGTTCGCATCTAACTTTGTCAGATATCGTCGAATAACATCCATTGAAGCCCATTGAGGTCAACTGTCACTTTGTGTTGATTGAAAACTTTCAAAGTCTATCTTCCTCGTTTGAAGTCGAATTTCAACATTTCTTATATATTTGAGTGAGTTCGCGTCTAACTCTGTCAGATATCGTCGATTAACATCCATTGAAGCCCATTGAGGTCAACTGTCACTTTGTGTTGATTAAAAATTTTCAAAGTCTATCTTCCTCATTTGAAGTCGAATTTCAACATTTCTTATATATTTGAGTAAGTTCGCACCTAACTTTATCAGATATCATCGAATAACATCCATTGAAGCTCATTGAGGTCGATTGTCACTTTGTGTTAATTGAAAATTTTCAAAGTCTATCTTCCTAATTTGAAGTCGAATTTCAACATTTCTCATATATTTGAGTGAGTTCGCGTCTAACTCTTTCAGATATCGTCGATTAACATCCATTGAAGCCCATTGAGGTCAACTGTCACTTTGTGTTGATTGAAAATTTTCAAAGTCTATCTTCCTCGTTTGAAGTCGAATTTCAACATTTCTTATATATTTGAGTGAGTTCGCATCTAACTTTGTCAGATATCGTCGAATAACATCCATTGAAGCCCATTGAGGTCAACTGTCACTTTGTGTTGATTGAAAATTTTCAAAGCCTATCTTCCTAATTTGAAGTCGAATTTCAACATTTCTTATATATTTGAGTAAGTTCGCACCTAACTTTATCAGATATCATCGAATAACATCCATTGAAGCTCATTGAGGTCGATTGTCACTTTGTGTTAATTGAAAATTTTCAAAGTCTATCTTCCTAATTTGAAGTCGAATTTCAACATTTCTCATATATTTGAGTGAGTTCGCGTCTAACTCTTTCAGATATCGTCGATTAACATCCATTGAAGCCCATTGAGGTCAACTGTCACTTTGTGTTGATTGAAAATTTTCAAAGTCTATCTTCCTCGTTTGAAGTCGAATTTCAACATTTCTTATATATTTGAGTGAGTTCGCATCTAACTTTGTCAGATATCGTCGAATAACATCCATTGAAGCCCATTGAGGTCAACTGTCACTTTGTGTTGATTGAAAATTTTCAAAGCCTATCTTCCTAATTTGAAGTCGAATTTCAACATTTCTTATATATTTGAGTGAGTTTGCATCTAACTTTATCAGATATCATCGAAAACCATGCATTGAAGCCCATTGAGGTCAACTGTCACTTTGTGTTAATTGAAAATTCTCAAAGTCTATCTTCCTCATTTGAAGTCGAATTTCAACATTTCTTATATATTTGAGTAAGTTCGCACCTAACTTTATCAGATATCATCGAATAACATCCATTGAAGCTCATTGAGGTCGATTGTCACTTTGTGATAATTGAAAATTTTCAAAGTCTTTCTTCCTCATTTGAAGTCGAATTTCAACATTTCTTATATATTTGAGTGAGTTCGCATCTAACTCTGTCAGATATCGTCGAATAACATCCATTGAAGCCCATTGAGGTCAACTGTCACTTTGTGTTAATTGAAAATTCTCAAAGTCTATCTTCCTCATTTGAAGTCGAATTTCAACATTTCTTATATATTTGAGTAAGTTCGCACCTAACTTTATCAGATATCATCGAATAACATCCATTGAAGCTCATTGAGGTCGATTGTCACTTTGTGTTGATTGAAAATTTTCAAAGTCTATCTTCCTAATTTGAAGTCGAATTTCAACATTTCTTATATATTTGAGTGAGTTTGCATCTAACTCTGTCAGATATCGTCGAATAACATCCATTGAAGCCCATTGAGGTCAACTGTCACTTTGTGTTAATTGAAAATTCTCAAAGTCTATCTTCCTAATTTGAAGTCGAATTTCAACATTTCTTATATATTTGAGTGAGTTCGCGTCTAACTTTGTCAGATATCGTCGATTAACATCCATTGAAGCCCATTGAAGTCAACTGCCACTTTGTGTTAATTAAAAATTTTCAAAGTCTATCTTCCTCATTTGATGTCGAATTTCAACATTTCTTATATATTTGAGTGAGTTCGCATCTAACTCTGTCAGATATCGTCGAATAACATCCATTGAAGCCCATTGAGGTCAACTGTCACTTTGTGTTAATTGAAAATTCTCAAAGTCTATCTTCCTCATTTGAAGTCGAATTTCAACATTTCTCATATATTTGAGTAAGTTCGCACCTAACTTTATCGGATATCATCGAATAACATCCATTGAAGCTCATTGAGGTCGATTGTCACTTTGTGTTAATTGAAAATTTTCAAAGTCTATCTTCCTAATTTGAAGTCGAATTTCAACATTTCTCATATATTTGAGTGAGTTCGCGTCTAACTCTTTCAGATATCGTCGATTAACATCCATTGAAGCCCATTGAGGTCAACTGTCACTTTGTGTTAATTGAAAATTTTCAAAGTCTATCTTCCTCGTTTGAAGTCGAATTTCAACATTTCTTATATATTTGAGTGAGTTCGCATCTAACTTTGTCAGATATCGTCGAATAACATCCATTGAAGCCCATTGAGGTCAACTGTCACTTTGTGTTGATTGAAAATTTTCAAAGCCTATCTTCCTAATTTGAAGTCGAATTTCAACATTTCTTATATATTTGAGTGAGTTTGCATCTAACTCTGTCAGATATCGTCGAATAACATCCATTGAAGCCCATTGAGGTCAACTGTCACTTTGTGTTAATTGAAAATTCTCAAAGTCTATCTTCCTCATTTGAAGTCGAATTTCAACATTTCTTATATATTTGAGTAAGTTCGCACCTAACTTTATCAGATATCATCGAATAACATCCATTGAAGCTCATTGAGGTCGATTGTCACTTTGTGTTGATTGAAAATTTTCAAAGTCTATCTTCCTAATTTGAAGTCGAATTTCAACATTTCTTATATATTTGAGTGAGTTTGCATCTAACTTTGTCAGATATCATCGAAAAACATGCATTGAAGCCCATTGAGGTCAACTGTCACTTTGTGTTAATTGAAAATTTTCAAAGTCTATCTTCCTAATTTGAAGTCGAATTTCAACATTTCTTATATATTTGAGTGAGTTCGCGTCTAACTTTGTCAGATATCGTCGATTAACATCCATTGAAGCCCATTGAGGTCAACTGTCACTTTGTGTTGATTGAAAATTCTCAAAGTCTATCTTCCTCATTTGAAGTCGAATTTCCACATTTCTTATATATTTGAGTAAGTTCGCACCTAACTTTATCAGATATCATCGAATAACATCCATTGAAGCTCATTGAGGACGATTGTCACTTTGTGTTGATTGAAAATTTTCAAAGTCTATCTTCCTAATTTGAAGTCGAATTTCAACATTTCTTATATATTTGAGTGAGTTCGCGTCTAACTTTGTCAGATATCGTCGATTAACATCCATTGAAGCCCATTGAGGTCAACTGTCACTTTGTGTTGATTGAAAATTCTCAAAGTCTATCTTCCTCATTTGAAGTCGAATTTCCACATTTCTTATATATTTGAGTAAGTTCGCACCTAACTTTATCAGATATCATCGAATAACATCCATTGAAGCTCATTGAGGTCGATTGTCACTTTGTGTTGATTGAAAATTTTCAAAGTCTATCTTCCTAATTTGAAGTCGAATTTCAACATTTCTGATATATTTGAGTGAGTTCGCATCTAACTCTGTCAGATATCGTCGAATAACATCCATTGAAGCCCATTGAGGTCAACTGTCACTTTGTGTTAATTGAAAATTTACAAAGTCTATATTCCTCATTTGAAGTCGAATTTCAACATTTCTTATATATTTGAGTGAGTTCGCATCTAACTTTGTTAGATATCATCGAATAACATCCATTGAAGCTCATTGAGGTCGATTGTCACTTTGTGTTGATTGAAAATTTTCAAAGTCTATCTTCCTAATTTGATGTCGAATTTCAACATTTCCTATATATTTGAGTGAGTTCGCGTCTAACTTCGTCAGATATCATCGAATAGAATCCATTGAAGCCCATTGAGGTCAACTGTCACTTTGAGTTAATTGAAAATTTTCAAAATCTATCTTTCTCATTTGAAGTCGAATTTCAACATTTCTTATATATTTGAGTGAGTTCGCATCTAACTTTGTCAGATATCATCGAATAGAATCCATCGAAGCCCATTGAGGTCAACTGTCACTTTGTGTCAATTGAAAATTTTCAAAATCTATCTTCCTCGTTTGAAGTCGAATTTCAACATTTCTTATATATTTGAGTGAGTTCGCATCTAACTTTGTAGAGATATCGTCGAATAACATCCATTGAAGCCCATTGAGGTCAACTGTCACTTTGTGTCAATTGAAAATTTTCAAAGTCTATCTTCCTAATTTGCAGTCGAATTTTAACATTTCTTATATATTTGAGTGAGTTCGCGTCTAACTTTGTCAGATATCGTCGATTAACATCTATTAAAGCCCATTGAAGTCAACTGTCACTTTGTGTTAATTAAAAATTTTTAAAGTCTATCTTCCTCGTTTGAAGTCGAATTTCAACATTTCTTATATATTTGAGTGAGTTCGCATCTAACTTTGTAGAGATATCGTCGAATAACATCCATTGAAGCCCATTGAGGTCAACTGTCACTTTGTGTCAATTGAAAATTTTCAAAGTCTATCTTCCTAATTTGAAGTCGAATTTCAACATTTCTCATATATTTGAGTGAGTTTGCATCTAACTTTGTCAGATATCATCGAAAAACATCCATTGAAGCCCATTGAGGTCAACATTCACTTTGTGTTAATTGAAAATTTTCAAAGTCTATCTTCCTAATTTGAAGTCGAATTTCAACATTTCTTATATATTTGAGTGAGTTCGCATCTAACTTTGTTAGATATCATCGAATAACATCCATTGAAGCTCATTGAGGTCGATTGTCACTTTGTGTTGATTGAAAATTTTCAAAGTCTATCTTCCTAATTTGAAGTCGAATTTCAACATTTCTTATATATTTGAGTGAGTTCGTATCTAACTTTGTTAAATATCATCGAATAACATCCATTGAAGCTCATTGAGGTCGATTGTCACTTTGTGTTGATTGAAAATTTTCAAAGTCTATCTTCCTAATTTGAAGTCGAATTTCAACATTTCTTATATATTTGAGTGAGTTCGTATCTAACTTTGTTAAATATCATCGAATAACATCCATTGAAGCTCATTGAGGTCGATTGTCACTTTGTGTTGATTGAAAATTTTCAAAGTCTATCTTCCTAATTTGAAGTCGAATTTCAACATTTCTTATATATTTGAGTGAGTTCGTATCTAACTTTGTTAAATATCATCGAATAACATCCATTGAAGCTCATTGAGGTCGATTGTCACTTTGTGTTGATCGAAAATTTTCAAAGTCTATCTTCCTCATTTGAAGTCGAATTTCAACATTTCTTATATATTTGAGTGAGTTCGTATCTAACTTTGTTAAATATCATCGAATAACATCCATTGAAGCTCATTGAGGTCGATTGTCACTTTGTGTTGATCGAAAATTTTCAAAGTCTATCTTCCTAATTTGAAGTCGAATTTCAACATTTCTTATATATTTGAGTGAGTTCGCGTCTAACTTTGTCAGATATCGTCGATTAACATCCATTGAAGCCCATTGAGGTCAACATTCACTTTGTGTTAATTGAAAATTTTCAAAGTCTATCTTCCTAATTTGAAGTCGAATTTCAACATTTCTTATATATTTGAGTGAGTTCGCGTCTAACTTTGTCAGATATCGTCGATTAACATCCATTGAAGCCCATTGAAGTCAACTCTCACTTTGTGTTAATTAAAAATTTTCAAAGTCTATCTTCCTCATTTGAAGTCGAATTTCAACATTTCTCATATATTTGAGTGAGTTCGTATCTAACTTTGTTAGATATCATCGAATAACATCCATTGAAGCTCATTGAGGTCGATTGTCACTTTGTGTTGATCGAAAATTTTCAAAGTCTATCTTCCTAATTTGAAGTCGAATTTCAACATTTCTTATATATTTGAGTGAGTTCGCGTCTAACTTTGTCAGATATCGTCGATTAACATACATTGAAGCCCATTGAGGTCAACTGTCACTTTGTGTTGATTGAAAATTCTCAAAGTCTATCTTCCTCATTTGAAGTCGAATTTCCACATTTCTTATATATTTGAGTAAGTTCGCACCTAACTTTATCAGATATCATCGAATAACATCCATTGAAGCTCATTGAGGACGATTGTCACTTTGTGTTGATTGAAAATTTTCAAAGTCTATCTTCCTAATTTGAAGTCGAATTTCAACATTTCTTATATATTTGAGTGAGTTTGCATCTAACTTTGTCAGATATCATCGAAAAACATGCATTGAAGCCCATTGAGGTCAACTGTCACTTTGTGTTAATTGAAAATTCTCAAAGTCTTTCTTCCTCATTTGAAGTCGAATTTCAACATTTCTTATATATTTGAGTGAGTTCGCATCTAACTCTGTCAGATATCGTCGAATAACATCCATTGAAGCCCATTGAAGTCAACTGTCACTTTGTGTTAATTAAAAATTTTCAAAGTCTATCTTCCTAATCTGAAGTCGAATTTCAACATTTCTTATATATTTGAGTGAGTTTGCATCTAACTTTGTCAGATATCATCGAAAAACATCCATTGAAGCTCATTGAGGTCGATTGTCACTTTGTGTTGATTGAAAATTTTCAAAGTCTATCTTCCTCATTTGAAGTCGAATTTCAACATTTCTTATATATTTGAGTGAGTTCGTATCTAACTTTGTTAAATATCATCGAATAACATCCATTGAAGCTAATTGAGGTCGATTGTCACTTTGTGTTGATCGAAAATTTTCAAAGTCTTTCTTCCTAATTTGAAGTCGAATTTCAACATTTCTTATATATTTGAGTGAGTTCGCGTCTAACTTTGTCAGATATCGTCGATTAACATCCATTGAAGCCCATTGAAGTCAACTGTCACTTTGTGTTAATTGAAAATTTTCAAAGTCTATCTTCCTCATTTGAAGTCGATTTTCAACATTTCTCATATATTTGAGTGAGTTCGCATCTAACTCTGTCAGATATCGTCGAATAACATCCATTGAAGCCCATTGAGGTCAACTGTCACTTTGTGTTAATTGAAAATTCTCAAAGTCTATCTTCCTCATTTGAAGTCGAATTTCAACATTTCTTATATATTTGAGTAAGTTTGCACCTAACTTTATCAGATATCATCGAATAACATCCATTGAAGCTCATTGAGGACGATTGTCACTTTGTGTTGATTGAAAATTTTCAAAGTCTATCTTCCTCATTTGATGTCGAATTTCAACATTTCTTATATATTTGAGTGAGTTCGCATCTAACTCTGTCAGATATCGTCGAATAACATCCATTGAAGCCCATTGAGGTCAACTGTCACTTTGTGTTAATTGAAAATTCTCAAAGTCTATCTTCCTCATTTGAAGTCGAATTTCAACATTTCTTATATATTTGAGTAAGTTCGCACCTAACTTTATCAGATATCATCGAATAACATCCATTGAAGCTCATTGAGGTCGATTGTCACTTTGTGATTATTGAAAATTTTCAAAGTCTTTCTTCCTCATTTGAAGTCGAATTACAACATTTCTTATATATTTGAGTGAGTTCGCATCTAACTCTGTCAGATATCGTCGATTAACATCCATTGAAGCCCATTGAGGTCAACTGTCACTTTGTGTTGATTGAAAATTTTCAAAGTCTATCTTCCTCGTTTGAAGTCGAATTTCAACATTTCTTATATATTTGAGTGAGTTCGCATCTAACTTTGTCAGATATCGTCGAATAACATCCATTGAAGCCCATTGAGGTCAACTGTCACTTTGTGTTGATTGAAAACTTTCAAAGTCTATCTTCCTCGTTTGAAGTCGAATTTCAACATTTCTTATATATTTGAGTGAGTTCGCGTCTAACTCTGTCAGATATCGTCGATTAACATCCATTGAAGCCCATTGAGGTCAACTGTCACTTTGTGTTGATTGAAAATTTTCAAAGTCTATCTTCGTCGTTTGAAGTCGAATTTCAACATTTCTTATATATTTGAGTGAGTTCGCATCTAACTCTGTCAGATATCGTCGAATAACATCCATTGAAGCCCATTGAGGTCGATTGTCACTTTGTGTTGATTGAAAATTTTCAAAGTCTATCTTCCTAATTTGAAGTCGAATTTCAACATTTCTTATATATTTGAGTGAGTTTGCATCTAACTTTGTCAGATATCATCGAAAAACATCCATTGAAGCTCATTGCGGTCGATTGTCACTTTGTGTTGATTGAAAATTTTCAAAGTCTATCTTCCTGATCTGAAGTCGAATTTCAACATTTCTTATATATTTGAGTGAGTTTGCATCTAACTTTGTCAGATATCATCGAAAAACATCCATTGAAGCTCATTGAGGTCGATTGTCACTTTGTGTTAATTGAAAATTTTCAAAGTCTATCTTCTTAATTTGAAGTCGAATTTCAACATTTCTTATATATTTGAGTGAGTTCGCGTCTAACTTTGTCAGATATCGTCGATTAACATCCATTGAAGCCCATTGAAGTCAACTGCCACTTTGTGTTAATTAAAAATTTTCAAAGTCTATCTTCCTCATTTGAAGTCGAATTTCAACATTTCTTATATATTTGAGTAAGTTCGCACCTAACTTTATCAGATATCATCGAATAACATCCATTGAAGCTCATTGAGGTCGATTGTCACTTTGTGTTAATTGAAAATTTTCAAAGTCTATCTTCCTAATTTGAAGTCGAATTTCAACATTTCTCATATATTTGAGTGAGTTCGCGTCTAACTCTTTCAGATATCGTCGATTAACATCCATTGAAGCCCATTGAGGTCAACTGTCACTTTGTGTTGATTGAAAATTTTCAAAGTCTATCTTCCTCGTTTGAAGTCGAATTTCAACATTTCTTATATATTTGAGTGAGTTCGCATCTAACTTTGTCAGATATCGTCGAATAACATCCATTGAAGCCCATTGAGGTCAACTGTCACTTTGTGTTGATTGAAAATTTTCAAAGCCTATCTTCCTAATTTGAAGTCGAATTTCAACATTTCTTATATATTTGAGTAAGTTCGCACCTAACTTTATCAGATATCATCGAATAACATCCATTGAAGCTCATTGAGGTCGATTGTCACTTTGTGTTAATTGAAAATTTTCAAAGTCTATCTTCCTAATTTGAAGTCGAATTTCAACATTTCTCATATATTTGAGTGAGTTCGCGTCTAACTCTTTCAGATATCGTCGATTAACATCCATTGAAGCCCATTGAGGTCAACTGTCACTTTGTGTTGATTGAAAATTTTCAAAGTCTATCTTCCTCGTTTGAAGTCGAATTTCAACATTTCTTATATATTTGAGTGAGTTCGCATCTAACTTTGTCAGATATCGTCGAATAACATCCATTGAAGCCCATTGAGGTCAACTGTCACTTTGTGTTGATTGAAAATTTTCAAAGCCTATCTTCCTAATTTGAAGTCGAATTTCAACATTTCTTATATATTTGAGTGAGTTTGCATCTAACTTTATCAGATATCATCGAAAACCATGCATTGAAGCCCATTGAGGTCAACTGTCACTTTGTGTTAATTGAAAATTCTCAAAGTCTATCTTCCTCATTTGAAGTCGAATTTCAACATTTCTTATATATTTGAGTAAGTTCGCACCTAACTTTATCAGATATCATCGAATAACATCCATTGAAGCTCATTGAGGTCGATTGTCACTTTGTGATAATTGAAAATTTTCAAAGTCTTTCTTCCTCATTTGAATTCGAATTTCAACATTTCTTATATATTTGAGTGAGTTCGCATCTAACTCTGTCAGATATCGTCGAATAACATCCATTGAAGCCCATTGAGGTCAACTGTCACTTTGTGTTAATTGAAAATTCTCAAAGTCTATCTTCCTCATTTGAAGTCGAATTTCAACATTTCTTATATATTTGAGTAAGTTCGCACCTAACTTTATCAGATATCATCGAATAACATCCATTGAAGCTCATTGAGGTCGATTGTCACTTTGTGTTGATTGAAAATTTTCAAAGTCTATCTTCCTAATTTGAAGTCGAATTTCAACATTTCTTATATATTTGAGTGAGTTTGCATCTAACTCTGTCAGATATCGTCGAATAACATCCATTGAAGCCCATTGAGGTCAACTGTCACTTTGTGTTAATTGAAAATTCTCAAAGTCTATCTTCCTAATTTGAAGTCGAATTTCAACATTTCTTATATATTTGAGTGAGTTCGCGTCTAACTTTGTCAGATATCGTCGATTAACATCCATTGAAGCCCATTGAAGTCAACTGCCACTTTGTGTTAATTAAAAATTTTCAAAGTCTATCTTCCTCATTTGATGTCGAATTTCAACATATCTTATATATTTGAGTGAGTTCGCATCTAACTCTGTCAGATATCGTCGAATAACATCCATTGAAGCCCATTGAGGTCAACTGTCACTTTGTGTTAATTGAAAATTCTCAAAGTCTATCTTCCTCATTTGAAGTCGAATTTCAACATTTCTCATATATTTGAGTAAGTTCGCACCTAACTTTATCGGATATCATCGAATAACATCCATTGAAGCTCATTGAGGTCGATTGTCACTTTGTGTTAATTGAAAATTTTCAAAGTCTATCTTCCTAATTTGAAGTCGAATTTCAACATTTCTCATATATTTGAGTGAGTTCGCGTCTAACTCTTTCAGATATCGTCGATTAACATCCATTGAAGCCCATTGAGGTCAACTGTCACTTTGTGTTAATTGAAAATTTTCAAAGTCTATCTTCCTCGTTTGAAGTCGAATTTCAACATTTCTTATATATTTGAGTGAGTTCGCATCTAACTTTGTCAGATATCGTCGAATAACATCCATTGAAGCCCATTGAGGTCAACTGTCACTTTGTGTTGATTGAAAATTTTCAAAGCCTATCTTCCTAATTTGAAGTCGAATTTCAACATTTCTTATATATTTGAGTGAGTTTGCATCTAACTCTGTCAGATATCGTCGAATAACATCCATTGAAGCCCATTGAGGTCAACTGTCACTTTGTGTTAATTGAAAATTCTCAAAGTCTATCTTCCTCATTTGAAGTCGAATTTCAACATTTCTTATATATTTGAGTAAGTTCGCACCTAACTTTATCAGATATCATCGAATAACATCCATTGAAGCTCATTGAGGTCGATTGTCACTTTGTGTTGATTGAAAATTTTCAAAGTCTATCTTCCTAATTTGAAGTCGAATTTCAACATTTCTTATATATTTGAGTGAGTTTGCATCTAACTTTGTCAGATATCATCGAAAAACATGCATTGAAGCCCATTGAGGTCAACTGTCACTTTGTGTTAATTGAAAATTTTCAAAGTCTATCTTCCTAATTTGAAGTCGAATTTCAACATTTCTTATATATTTGAGTGAGTTCGCGTCTAACTTTGTCAGATATCGTCGATTAACATCCATTGAAGCCCATTGAGGTCAACTGTCACTTTGTGTTGATTGAAAATTCTCAAAGTCTATCTTCCTCATTTGAAGTCGAATTTCCACATTTCTTATATATTTGAGTAAGTTCGCACCTAACTTTATCAGATATCATCGAATAACATCCATTGAAGCTCATTGAGGACGATTGTCACTTTGTGTTGATTGAAAATTTTCAAAGTCTATCTTCCTAATTTGAAGTCGAATTTCAACATTTCTTATATATTTGAGTGAGTTCGCGTCTAACTTTGTCAGATATCGTCGATTAACATCCATTGAAGCCCATTGAGGTCAACTGTCACTTTGTGTTGATTGAAAATTCTCAAAGTCTATCTTCCTCATTTGAAGTCGAATTTCCACATTTCTTATATATTTGAGTAAGTTCGCACCTAACTTTATCAGATATCATCGAATAACATCCATTGAAGCTCATTGAGGTCGATTGTCACTTTGTGTTGATTGAAAATTTTCAAAGGCTATCTTCCTAATTTGAAGTCGAATTTCAACATTTCTGATATATTTGAGTGAGTTCGCATCTAACTCTGTCAGATATCGTCGAATAACATCCATTGAAGCCCATTGAGGTCAACTGTCACTTTGTGTTAATTGAAAATTTACAAAGTCTATATTCCTCATTTGAAGTCGAATTTCAACATTTCTTATATATTTGAGTGAGTTCGCATCTAACTTTGTTAGATATCATCGAATAACATCCATTGAAGCTCATTGAGGTCGATTGTCACTTTGTGTTGATTGAAAATTTTCAAAGTCTATCTTCCTAATTTGATGTCGAATTTCAACATTTCCTATATATTTGAGTGAGTTCGCGTCTAACTTCGTCAGATATCATCGAATAGAATCCATTGAAGCCCATTGAGGTCAACTGTCACTTTGAGTTAATTGAAAATTTTCAAAATCTATCTTTCTCATTTGAAGTCGAATTTCAACATTTCTTATATATTTGAGTGAGTTCGCATCTAACTTTGTCAGATATCATCGAATAGAATCCATCGAAGCCCATTGAGGTCAACTGTCACTTTGTGTCAATTGAAAATTTTCAAAATCTATCTTCCTCGTTTGAAGTCGAATTTCAACATTTCTTATATATTTGAGTGAGTTCGCATCTAACTTTGTAGAGATATCGTCGAATAACATCCATTGAAGCCCATTGAGGTCAACTGTCACTTTGTGTCAATTGAAAATTTTCAAAGTCTATCTTCCTAATTTGCAGTCGAATTTTAACATTTCTTATATATTTGAGTGAGTTCGCGTCTAACTTTGTCAGATATCGTCGATTAACATCTATTAAAGCCCATTGAAGTCAACTGTCACTTTGTGTTAATTAAAAATTTTTAAAGTCTATCTTCCTCGTTTGAAGTCGAATTTCAACATTTCTTATATATTTGAGTGAGTTCGCATCTAACTTTGTAGAGATATCGTCGAATAACATCCATTGAAGCCCATTGAGGTCAACTGTCACTTTGTGTCAATTGAAAATTTTCAAAGTCTATCTTCCTAATTTGAAGTCGAATTTCAACATTTCTCATATATTTGAGTGAGTTTGCATCTAACTTTGTCAGATATCATCGAAAAACATCCATTGAAGCCCATTGAGGTCAACATTCACTTTGTGTTAATTGAAAATTTTCAAAGTCTATCTTCCTAATTTGAAGTCGAATTTCAACATTTCTTATATATTTGAGTGAGTTCGCATCTAACTTTGTTAGATATCATCGAATAACATCCATTGAAGCTCATTGAGGTCGATTGTCACTTTGTGTTGATTGAAAATTTTCAAAGTCTATCTTCCTAATTTGAAGTCGAATTTCAACATTTCTTATATATTTGAGTGAGTTCGTATCTAACTTTGTTAAATATCATCGAATAACATCCATTGAAGCTCATTGAGGTCGATTGTCACTTTGTGTTGATTGAAAATTTTCAAAGTCTATCTTCCTAATTTGAAGTCGAATTTCAACATTTCTTATATATTTGAGTGAGTTCGTATCTAACTTTGTTAAATATCATCGAATAACATCCATTGAAGCTCATTGAGGTCGATTGTCACTTTGTGTTGATTGAAAATTTTCAAAGTCTATCTTCCTAATTTGAAGTCGAATTTCAACATTTCTTATATATTTGAGTGAGTTCGTATCTAACTTTGTTAAATATCATCGAATAACATCCATTGAAGCTCATTGAGGTCGATTGTCACTTTGTGTTGATCGAAAATTTTCAAAGTCTATCTTCCTCATTTGAAGTCGAATTTCAACATTTCTTATATATTTGAGTGAGTTCGTATCTAACTTTGTTAAATATCATCGAATAACATCCATTGAAGCTCATTGAGGTCGATTGTCACTTTGTGTTGATCGAAAATTTTCAAAGTCTATCTTCCTAATTTGAAGTCGAATTTCAACATTTCTTATATATTTGAGTGAGTTCGCGTCTAACTTTGTCAGATATCGTCGATTAACATCCATTGAAGCCCATTGAGGTCAACATTCACTTTGTGTTAATTGAAAATTTTCAAAGTCTATCTTCCTAATTTGAAGTCGAATTTCAACATTTCTTATATATTTGAGTGAGTTCGCGTCTAACTTTGTCAGATATCGTCGATTAACATCCATTGAAGCCCATTGAAGTCAACTCTCACTTTGTGTTAATTAAAAATTTTCAAAGTCTATCTTCCTCATTTGAAGTCGAATTTCAACATTTCTCATATATTTGAGTGAGTTCGTATCTAACTTTGTTAGATATCATCGAATAACATCCATTGAAGCTCATTGAGGTCGATTGTCACTTTGTGTTGATCGAAAATTTTCAAAGTCTATCTTCCTAATTTGAAGTCGAATTTCAACATTTCTTATATATTTGAGTGAGTTCGCGTCTAACTTTGTCAGATATCGTCGATTAACATACATTGAAGCCCATTGAGGTCAACTGTCACTTTGTGTTGATTGAAAATTCTCAAAGTCTATCTTCCTCATTTGAAGTCGAATTTCCACATTTCTTATATATTTGAGTAAGTTCGCACCTAACTTTATCAGATATCATCGAATAACATCCATTGAAGCTCATTGAGGACGATTGTCACTTTGTGTTGATTGAAAATTTTCAAAGTCTATCTTCCTAATTTGAAGTCGAATTTCAACATTTCTTATATATTTGAGTGAGTTTGCATCTAACTTTGTCAGATATCATCGAAAAACATGCATTGAAGCCCATTGAGGTCAACTGTCACTTTGTGTTAATTGAAAATTCTCAAAGTCTTTCTTCCTCATTTGAAGTCGAATTTCAACATTTCTTATATATTTGAGTGAGTTCGTATCTAACTTTGTTAAATATCATCGAATAACATCCATTGAAGCTAATTGAGGTCGATTGTCACTTTGTGTTGATCGAAAATTTTCAAAGTCTTTCTTCCTAATTTGAAGTCGAATTTCAACATTTCTTATATATTTGAGTGAGTTCGCGTCTAACTTTGTCAGATATCGTCGATTAACATCCATTGAAGCCCATTGAAGTCAACTGTCACTTTGTGTTAATTGAAAATTTTCAAAGTCTATCTTCCTCATTTGAAGTCGATTTTCAACATTTCTCATATATTTGAGTGAGTTCGCATCTAACTCTGTCAGATATCGTCGAATAACATCCATTGAAGCCCATTGAGGTCAACTGTCACTTTGTGTTAATTGAAAATTCTCAAAGTCTATCTTCCTCATTTGAAGTCGAATTTCAACATTTCTTATATATTTGAGTAAGTTTGCACCTAACTTTATCAGATATCATCGAATAACATCCATTGAAGCTCATTGAGGTCGATTGTCACTTTGTGTTAATTGAAAATTTTCAAAGTCTATTTTCCTAATTTGAAGTCGAATTTCAACATTTCTTATATATTTGAGTGAGTTTGCATCTAACTTTTTCAGATATCATCGAATAACATCCATTGAAGCCCATTGAGGTCAACTGTCACTTTGTGTTAATTGGAAATTTTCAAAGTCTATATTCCTCATTTGAAGTCGAATTTCAACATTTCTCATATATTTGAGTGAGTTCGCATCTAACTCTGTCAGATATCGTCGAATAACATCCATTGAAGCCCATTGAGGTCAACTGTCACTTTGTGTTAATTGAAAATTTACAAAGTCTATATTCCTCATTTGAAGTCGAATTTCAACATTTCTCATATATTTGAGTGAGTTCGCATCTAACACTGTCAGATATCGTCGAATAACATCCATTGAAGTCCATTGAGGTCAACTGTCACTTTGTGTTAATTGAAAATTCTCAAAGTCTATCTTCCTCATTTGAAGTCGAATTTCAACATTTCTTATATATTTGAGTAAGTTTGCACCTAACTTTATCAGATATCATCGAATAACATCCATTGAAGCTCATTGAGGTCGATTGTCACTTTGTGTTAATTGAAAATTTTCAAAGTCTATCTTCCTAATTTGAAGTCGAATTTCAACATTTCTTATATATTTGAGTGAGTTGGCATCTAACTTTTTCAGATATCATCGAATAACATCCATTGAAGCCCATTGAGGTCAACTGTCACTTTGTGTTAATTGGAAATTTTCAAAGTCTATATTCCTCATTTGAAGTCGAATTTCAACATTTCTCATATATTTGAGTGAGTTCGCATCTAACTCTGTCAGATATCATCGAAAAACATCCATTGAAGCCCATTGAGGTCAACTGTCACTTTGTGTTAATTGAAAATTTTCAAAGTCTATCTTCCTAATTTGAAGTCGAATTTCAACATTTCTTATATATTTGATTGAGTTCGCATCTAACTTTGTCAGATATCATCGAATAACATCCATGAAGCCCATTGAGGACGATTGTCACTTTGTGTTGATTGAAAATTTTCAAAGTCTATCTTCCTAATTTGAAGTCGAATTTCAACATTTCTTATATATTTGAGTGAGTTCGCGTCTAACTTTGTCAGATATCGTCGATTAACATCCATTGAAGCCCATTGAAGTCAACTCTCACTTTGTGTTAATTAAAAATTTTCAAAGTCTATCTTCCTCATTTGAAGTCGAATTTCAACATTTCTTATATATTTGAGTGAGTTCGTATCTAACTTTGTTAAATATCATCGAATAACATCCATTGAAGCTCATTGAGGTCGATTGTCACTTTGTGTTGATCGAAAATTTTCAAAGTCTATCTTCCTAATTTGAAGTCGAATTTCAACATTTCTTATATATTTGATTGAGTTCGCATCTAACTTTGTCAGATATCATCGAATAACATCCATGAAGCCCATTGAGTTCAACTGTCACTTTATGTCAATTGAAAATTTTCAAAGTCTTTCTTCCTAATTTGAAGTCGAATTTCAACATTTCTTATATATTTGAGTGAGTTCGCGTCTAACTTTGTCAGATATCGTCGATTAACATCCATTGAAGCCCATTGAAGTCAACTGTCACTTTGTGTTAATTGAAAATTTTCAAAGTCTATCTTCCTCATTTGAAGTCGAATTTCAACATTTCTCATATATTTGAGTGAGTTCGTATCTAACTTTGTTAGATATCATCGAATAACATCCATTGAAGCTCATTGAGGTCGATTGTCACTTTGTGTTGATTGAAAATTTTCAAAGTCTATCTTCCTCATTTGAAGTCGAATTTCAACATTTCTTATATATTTGAGTGAGTTCGTATCTAACTTTGTTAAATATCATCGAATAACATCCATTGAAGCTCATTGACGTCGATTGTCACTTTGTGTTGATCGAAAATTTTCAATGTCTATCTTCCTAATTTGAAGTCGAATTTCAACATTTCTTATATATTTGATTGAGTTCGCATCTAACTTTGTCAGATATCATCGAATAACATCCATGAAGCCCATTGAGGTCAACTGTCCCTTTATGTCAATTGAAAATGTTCAAAGTCTATCTTCCTAATTTGAAGTGGAATTTCAACATTTCTTATATATTTGAAGGAGTTTGCATCTAACTTTGTCAGATATCGTCGAATAACATCCATTGAAGCCCATTGAGGTCAACTGTCACTTTGTGTTAATTGAAAATTCTCAAAGTCTATCTTCCTCATTTGAAGTTGAATTTCAACATTTCTTATATATTTGAGTAAGTTTGCACCTAACTTTATCAGATATCATCGAATAACATCCATTGAAGCTCATTGAGGTCGATTGTCACTTTGTGTTAATTGAAAATTTTCAAAGTCTATTTTCCTAATTTGAAGTCGAATTTCAACATTTCTTATATATTTGAGTGAGTTTGCATCTAACTTTTTCAGATATCATCGAATAACATCCATTGAAGCCCATTGAGGTCAACTGTCACTTTGTGTTAATTGGAAATTTTCAAAGTCTATATTCCTCATTTGAAGTCGAATTTCAACATTTCTCATATATTTGAGTGAGTTCGCATCTAACTCTGTCAGATATCGTCGAATAACATCCATTGAAGCCCATTGAGGTCAACTGTCACTTTGTGTTAATTGAAAATTTACAAAGTCTATATTCCTCATTTGAAGTCGAATTTCAACATTTCTCATGTATTTGAGTGAGTTCGCATCTAACTTTGTTAGATATCATCGAATAGAATCCATTGAAGCCCATTGAGGTCAACTGTCACTTTGAGTTAATTGAAAATTTTCAAAGTCTATCTTCCTAATTTGATGTCGAATTTCAACATTTCCTATATATTTGAGTGAGTTCGCGTCTATATTCGTCAGATATCATCGAATAGAATCCATTGAAGCCCATTGAGGTCAACTGTCACTTTGAGTTAATTGAAAATTTTCAAAGTCTATCTTTCTCATTTGAAGTCGAATTTCAACATTTCTTATATATTTGATTGAGTTCGCATCTAACTTTGTCAGATATCATCGAATAACATCCATTGAAGCCCATTGAGGTCAACTGTCATTTGTGTTAATTGAAAATTTTCGAAGTCTATCTTCCTCATTTGAAGTCGAATTTCAACATATCTTATATATTTGAGTGAGTTCGCGTCTAACTTTGTCAGATATCGTCGATTAACATCCATTGAAGCCCATTGAAGTCAACTGTCACTTTGTGTTAATTAAAAATTTTCAAAGTCTATCTTCCTCGTTTGAAGTCGAATTTCAACATTTCTTATATATTTGAGTGAGTTCGCATCTAACTTTGTAGAGATATCGTCGAATAACATCCATTGAAGCCCATTGAGGTCAACTATCACTTTGTGTTAATTGAAAATTTTCAAAGTCTATCTTCCTAATTTGAAGTCGAATTCCAACATTTCTTATATATTTGAGTGAGTTCGCGTCTAACTTTGTCAGATATCATCGAAAAACATCCATGAAGCCCATTGTGGTCAACTGTCACTTTGTGTCAATTGAAAATTTTCAAAATCTATCTTCCTAATTTGAAGTCGAATTTCAACATTTCTTATATATTTGAGTGAGTTCGCGTCTAACTTTGTCAGATATCGTCGATTAACATCCATTGAAGCCCATTGAGGTCAAGTGTCACTTTGTGTTAATTGAAAATTCTCAAAGTCTATCTTCCTCATTTGAAGTCGAATTTCAACATTTCTTATATATTTGAGTAAGTTTGCACCTAACTTCATCAGATATCATCGAATAACATCCATTGAAACTCATTGAGGTCGATTGTCACTTTGTGTTAATTGGAAATTTTCAAAGTCTATATTCCTCATTTGAAGTCGAATTTCAACATTTCTTATATATTTTATTGAGTTCGCATCTAACTTTGTCAGATATCATCGAAAATCACCCATTGAAGCCCATTGAGGTCAACTGTCACTTTGTGTTAATTGAAAATTTTCAAAGTCTATCTTCCTAATTTGATGTCGAATTTCAACATTTCTTATATATTTGAGTGAGTTCGCATCTAACTCTGTCAGATATCGTCGAATAACATCCATTGAAGCCCATTGAGGTCAACTGTCACTTTGTGTTAATTGAAAATTCTCAAAGTCTATCTTCCTCATTTGAAGTCGAATTTCAACATTTCTTATATATTTGAGTAAGTTTGCACCTAACTTTATCAGATATCATCGAATAACATCCATTGAAGCCCATTGAGGTCAACTGTCACTTTGTGTTAATTGAAAATTTTCAAAGTCTTTCTTCCTAATTTGAAGTCGAATTTCAACATTTCTTATATATTTGAGTGAGTTCGCGTCTAACTTTGTCAGATATCGTCGATTAACATCCATTGAAGCCCATTGAAGTCAACTGTCACTTTGTGTTAATTGAAAATTTTCAAAGTTTATCTTCCTCATTTGAAGTCGAATTTCAACATTTCTCATATATTTGAGTGAGTTCGTATCTAACTTTGTTAGATATCATCGAATAACATCCATTGAAGCTCATTGAGGTCGATTGTCACTTTGTGTTGATTGAAAATTTTCAAAGTCTATCTTCCTCATTTGAAGTCGAATTTCAACATTTCTTATATATTTGAGTGAGTTCGTATCTAACTTTGTTAAATATCATCGAATAACATCCATTGAAGCTCATTGACGTCGATTGTCACTTTGTGTTGATCGAAAATTTTCAATGTCTATCTTCCTAATTTGAAGTCGAATTTCAACATTTCTTATATATTTGATTGAGTTCGCATCTAACTTTGTCAGATATCATCGAATAACATCCATGAAGCCCATTGAGGTCAACTGTCCCTTTATGTCAATTGAAAATGTTCAAAGTCTATCTTCCTAATTTGAAGTGGAATTTCAACATTTCTTATATATTTGAAGGAGTTTGCATCTAACTTTGTCAGATATCGTCGAATAACATCCATTGAAGCCCATTGAGGTCAACTGTCACTTTATGTTAATTGAAAATTCTCAAAGTCTATCTTCCTCATTTGAAGTCGAATTTCAACATTTCTTATATATTTGAGTAAGTTTGCACCTAACTTTATCAGATATCATCGAATAACATCCATTGAAGCTCATTGAGGTCGATTGTCACTTTGTGTTAATTGAAAATTTTCAAAGTCTATTTTCCTAATTTGAAGTCGAATTTCAACATTTCTTATATATTTGAGTGAGTTTGCATCTAACTTTTTCAGATATCATCGAATAACATCCATTGAAGCCCATTGAGGTCAACTGTCACTTTGTGTTAATTGGAAATTTTCAAAGTCTATATTCCTCATTTGAAGTCGAATTTCAACATTTCTCATAAATTTGAGTGAGTTCGCATCTAACTCTGTCAGATATCGTCGAATAACATCCATTGAAGCCCATTGAGGTCAACTGTCACTTTGTGTTAATTGAAAATTTACAAAGTCTATATTCCTCATTTGAAGTCGAATTTCAACATTTCTCATATATTTGAGTGAGTTCGCATCTAACTTTGTTAGATATCATCGAATAGAATCCATTGAAGCCCATTGAGGTCAACTGTCACTTTGAGTTAATTGAAAATTTTCAAAGTCTATCTTCCTAATTTGATGTCGAATTTCAACATTTCCTATATATTTGAGTGAGTTCGCGTCTATATTCGTCAGATATCATCGAATAGAATCCATTGAAGCCCATTGAGGTCAACTGTCACTTTGAGTTAATTGAAAATTTTCAAAGTCTATCTTTCTCATTTGAAGTCGAATTTCAACATTTCTTATATATTTGATTGAGTTCGCATCTAACTTTGTCAGATATCATCGAATAACATCCATTGAAGCCCATTGAGGTCAACTGTCATTTGTGTTAATTAAGAATTTTCAAAGTCTATCTTCCTAATTTGAAGTCGAATTTCAACATTTCTTATATATTTGAGTGAGTTCGCATCTAACTTTGTAGAGATATCGTCGAATAACATCCATTGAAGCCCATTGAGGTCAACTGTCACTTTGTGTCAATTGAAAATTTTCAAAGTCTATCTTCCTAATTTGAAGTCGAATTTCAACATTTCTTATATATTTGAGTGAGTTCGCGTCTAACTTTGTCAGATATCGTCGATTAACATCCATTGAAGCCCATTGAGGTCAACTGTCACTTTGTGTTAATTGAAAATTCTCAAAGTCTATCTTCCTCATTTGAAGTCGAATTTCAACATTTCTTATATATTTGAGTAAGTTTGCACCTAACTTCATCAGATATCATCGAATAACATCCATTGAAGCTCATTGAGGTCGATTGTCACTTTGTGTTAATTGGAAATTTTCAAAGTCTATATTCCTCATTTGAAGTCGAATTTCAACATTTCTTATATATTTGATTGAGATCGCATCTAACTTTGTCAGATATCATCGAAAAACACCCATTGAAGCCCATTGAGGTCAACTGTCACTTTGTGTTAATTGAAAATTTTCAAAGTCTATCTTCCTAATTTGATGTCGAATTTCAACATTTCTTATATATTTGAGTGAGTTCGCGTCTAACTTTGTCAGATATCGTCGATTAACATCCATTGAAGCCCATTGAGGTCAACTGTCACTTTGTGTTAATTGAAAATTCTCAAAGTCTATCTTCCTCATTTGAAGTCGAATTTCAACATTTCTTATATATTTGAGTAAGTTTGCACCTAACTTCATCAGATATCATCGAATAACATCCATTGAAGCTCATTGAGGTCGATTGTCACTTTGTGTTAATTGGAAATTTTCAAAGTCTATATTCCTCATTTGAAGTCGAATTTCAACATTTCTTATATATTTGATTGAGATCGCATCTAACTTTGTCAGATATCATCGAAAAACACCCATTGAAGCCCATTGAGGTCAACTGTCACTTTGTGTTAATTGAAAATTTTCAAAGTCTATCTTCCTAATTTGATGTCGAATTTCAACATTTCTTATATATTTGAGTGAGTTCGCATCTAACTCTGTCAGATATCGTCGAATAACATCCATTGAAGCCCATTGAGGTCAACTGTCACTTTGTGTTAATTGAAAATTCTCAAAGTCTATCTTCCTCATTTGAAGTCGAATTTCAACATTTCTTATATATTTGAGTAAGTTTGCACCTAACTTTATCAGATATCATCGAATAACATCCATTGAAGCCCATTGAGGTCAACTGTCACTTTGTGTTAATTGAAAATTTTCAAAGTCTTTCTTCCTAATTTGAAGTCGAATTTCAACATTTCTTATATATTTGAGTGAGTTCGCGTCTAACTTTGTCAGATATCGTCGATTAACATCCATTGAAGCCCATTGAAGTCAACTGTCACTTTGTGTTAATTGAAAATTTTCAAAGTCTATCTTCCTCATTTGAAGTCGAATTTCAACATTTCTCATATATTTGAGTGAGTTCGTATCTAACTTTGTTAGATATCATCGAATAACATCCATTGAAGCTCATTGAGGTCGATTGTCACTTTGTGTTGATTGAAAATTTTCAAAGTCTATCTTCCTCATTTGAAGTCGAATTTCAACATTTCTTATATATTTGAGTGAGTTCGTATCTAACTTTGTTAAATATCATCGAATAACATCCATTGAAGCTCATTGACGTCGATTGTCACTTTGTGTTGATCGAAAATTTTCAATGTCTATCTTCCTAATTTGAAGTCGAATTTCAACATTTCTTATATATTTGATTGAGTTCGCATCTAACTTTGTCAGATATCATCGAATAACATCCATGAAGCCCATTGAGGTCAACTGTCCCTTTATGTCAATTGAAAATGTTCAAAGTCTATCTTCCTAATTTGAAGTGGAATTTCAACATTTCTTATATATTTGAAGGAGTTTGCATCTAACTTTGTCAGATATCGTCGAATAACATCCATTGAAGCCCATTGAGGTCAACTGTCACTTTATGTTAATTGAAAATTCTCAAAGTCTATCTTCCTCATTTGAAGTCGAATTTCAACATTTCTTATATATTTGAGTGAGTTTGCATCTAACTTTTTCAGATATCATCGAATAACATCCATTGAAGCCCATTGAGGTCAACTGTCACTTTGTGTTAATTGGAAATTTTCAAAGTCTATATTCCTCATTTGAAGTCGAATTTCAACATTTCTCATATATTTGAGTGAGTTCGCATCTAACTCTGTCAGATATCGTCGAATAACATCCATTGAAGCCCATTGAGGTCAACTGTCACTTTGTGTTAATTGAAAATTTACAAAGTCTATATTCCTCATTTGAAGTCGAATTTCAACATTTCTCATATATTTGAGTGAGTTCGCATCTAACTTGGTTAGATATCATCGAATAGAATCCATTGAAGCCCATTGAGGTCAACTGTCACTTTGAGTTAATTGAAAATTTTCAAAGTCTATCTTCCTAATTTGATGTCGAATTTCAACATTTCCTATATATTTGAGTGAGTTCGCGTCTATATTCGTCAGATATCATCGAATAGAATCCATTGAAGCCCATTGAGGTCAACTGTCACTTTGAGTTAATTGAAAATTTTCAAAGTCTATCTTTCTCATTTGAAGTCGAATTTCAACATTTCTTATATATTTGATTGAGTTCGCATCTAACTTTGTCAGATATCATCGAATAACATCCATTGAAGCCCATTGAGGTCAACTGTCATTTGTGTTAATTAAGAATTTTCAAAGTCTATCTTCCTAATTTGAAGTCGAATTTCAACATTTCTTATATATTTGAGTGAGTTCGCATCTAACTTTGTAGAGATATCGTCGAATAACATCCATTGAAGCCCATTGAGGTCAACTGTCACTTTGTGTCAATTGAAAATTTTCAAAGTCTATCTTCCTAATTTGAAGTCGAATTTCAACATTTCTTATATATTTGAGTGAGTTCGCGTCTAACTTTGTCAGATATCGTCGATTAACATCCATTGAAGCCCATTGAGGTCAACTGTCACTTTTTGTTAATTGAAAATTCTCAAAGTCTATCTTCCTCATTTGAAGTCGAATTTCAACATTTCTTATAAATTTGAGTAAGTTTGCACCTAACTTCATCAGATATCATCGAATAACATCCATTGAAGCTCATTGAGGTCGATTGTCACTTTGTGTTAATTGGAAATTTTCAAAGTCTATATTCCTCATTTGAAGTCGAATTTCAACATTTCTTATATATTTGATTGAGTTCGCATCTAACTTTGTCAGATATCATCGAAAAACACCCATTGAAGCCCATTGAGGTCAACTGTCACTTTGTGTTAATTGAAAATTTTCAAAGTCTATCTTCCTAATTTGATGTCGAATTTCAACATTTCTTATATATTTGAGTGAGTTCGCATCTAACTCTGTCAGATATCGTCGAATAACATCCATTGAAGCCCATTGAGGTCAACTGTCACTTTGTGTTAATTGAAAATTCTCAAAGTCTATCTTCCTCATTTGAAGTCGAATTTCAACATTTCTTATATATTTGAGTAAGTTTGCACCTAACTTTATCAGATATCATCGAATAACATCCATTGAAGCTCATTGAGGTCGATTGTCACTTTGTGTTAATTGAAAATTTTCAAAGTCTATTTTCCTAATTTGAAGTCGAATTTCAACATTTCTTATATATTTGAGTGAGTTTGCATCTAACTTTTTCAGATATCATCGAATAACATCCATTGAAGCCCATTGAGGTCAACTGTCACTTTGTGTTAATTGGAAATTTTCAAAGTCTATATTCCTCATTTGAAGTCGAATTTCAACATTTCTCATATATTTGAGTGAGTTCGCATCTAACTCTGTCAGATATCGTCGAATAACATCCATTGAAGCCCATTGAGGTCAACTGTCACTTTGTGTTAATTGAAAATTTACAAAGTCTATATTCCTCATTTGAAGTCGAATTTCAACATTTCTCATATATTTGAGTGAGTTCGCATCTAACTTTGTTAGATATCATCGAATAGAATCCATTGAAGCCCATTGAGGTCAACTGTCACTTTGAGTTAATTGAAAATTTTCAAAGTCTATCTTCCTAATTTGATGTCGAATTTCAACATTTCTTATATATTTGAGTAAGTTCGCATCTAACTCTGTCAGATATCGTCGAATAACACCCATTGAAGCCCATTGAGGTCAACTGTCACTTTGTGTTAATTGAAAATTCTCAAAGTCTATCTTCCTCATTTGAAGTCGAATTTCAACATTTCTTATATATTTGAGTAAGTTTGCACCTAACTTTGTCAGATATCATCGAATAACATCCATTGAAGCCCATTGAGGTCAACTGTCATTTGTGTTAATTGAAAATTTTCGAAGTCTATCTTCCTCATTTGAAGTCGAATTTCAACATATCTTATATATTTGAGTGAGTTCGCGTCTAACTTTGTCAGATATCGTCGATTAACATCCATTGAAGCCCATTGAAGTCAACTGTCACTTTGTGTTAATTAAAAATTTTCAAAGTCTATCTTCCTCGTTTGAAGTCGAATTTCAACATTTCTTATATATTTGAGTGAGTTCGCATCTAACTTTGTAGAGATATCGTCGAATAACATCCATTGAAGCCCATTGAGGTCAACTATCACTTTGTGTTAATTGAAAATTTTCAAAGTCTATCTTCCTAATTTGAAGTCGAATTCCAACATTCTTATATATTTGAGTGAGTTCGCGTCTAACTTTGTCAGATATCTTCGAAAAACATCCATGAAGCCCATTGTGGTCAACTGTCACTTTGTGTCAATTGAAAATTTTCAAAGTCTATCTTCCTAATTTGAAGTCGAATTTCAACATTTCTTATATATTTGAGTGAGTTCGCGTCTAACTTTGTCAGATATCGTCGATTAACATCCATTGAAGCCCATTGAAGTCAACTGTCACTTTGTGTTAATTAAAAATTTTCAAAGTCTATCTTCCTAATTTGAAGTGGAATTTCAACATTCCTTATATATTTGAGTGAGTTCGCATCTAACTTTGTAGAGATATCGTCGAATAACATCCATTGAAGCCCATTGAGGTCAACTGTCACTTTGTGTTAATTGAAAATTTTCAAAGTCTATCTTCCTAATTTGATGTCGAATTTCAACATTTCTTATATATTTGAGTAAGTTCGCATCTAACTCTGTCAGATATCGTCGAATAACACCCATTGAAGCCCATTGAGGTCAACTGTCACTTTGTGTTAATTGAAAATTCTCAAAGTCTATCTTCCTCATTTGAAGTCGAATTTCAACATTTCTTATATATTTGAGTAAGTTTGCACCTAACTTTATCAGATATCATCGAATAACATCCATTGAAGCTCATTGAGGTCGATTGTCACTTTGTGTTGATTGAAAATTTTCAAAGTCTATCTTCCTAATTTGAAGTCGAATTTCAACATTTCTTATATATTTGAGTGAGTTTGCATCTAACTTTTTCAGATATCATCGAATAACATCCATTGAAGCCCATTGAGGTCAACTGTCATTTGTGTTAATTAAGAATTTTCAAAGTCTATCTTCCTAATTTGAAGTGGAATTTCAACATTCCTTATATATTTGAGTGAGTTCGCATCTAACTTTGTAGAGATATCGTCGAATAACATCCATTGAAGCCCATTGAGGTCAACTGTCACTTTGTGTTAATTAAAAATTTACAAAGTCTATATTCCTCATTTGAAGTCGAATTTCAACATTTCTTATATATTTGAGTGAGTTCGCGTCTAACTTTGTCAGATATCGTCGATTAACATCCATTGAAGCCCATTGAAGTCAACTGTCACTTTGTGTTAATTAAAAATTTACAAAGTCTATCTTCCTAATTTGAAGTGGAATTTCAACATTCCTTATATATTTGAGTGAGTTCGCATCTAACTTTGTAGAGATATCGTCGAATAACATCCATTGAAGCCCATTGAGGTCAACTGTCACTTTGTGTTAATTGAAAATTTTCAAAGTCTATCTTCCTAATTTGAAGTCGAATTTCAACATTTCTTATATATTTGAGTGAGTTCGCGTCTAACTTTGTCAGATATCGTCGATTAACATCCATTGAAGCCCATTGAAGTCAACTGTCACTTTGTGTTAATTGAAAATTTTCAAAGTCTATCTTCCTAATTTGAAGTGGAATTTCAACATTTCTCATATATTTGAGTGAGTTTGCATCTAACTTTGTCAGATATCATCGAATAACATCCATTGAAGCCCATTGAGGTCAACTGTCATTTGTGTTAATTAAGAATTTTCAAAGTCTATCTTCCTAATTTGAAGTCGAATTCCAACATTTCTTATATATTTGAGTGAGTTTGCATCTAACTTTGTCAGATATCATCGAAAAACATCCATGAAGCCCATTGAGGTCAACTGTCACTTTGTGTTAATTGGAAATTTTCAAAGTCTATATTCCTCATTTGAAGTCGAATTTCAACATTTCTTATATATTTGATTGAGTTCGCATCTAACTTCGTCAGATATCATCGAATAACATCCATTGTAGCCCATTGAGGTCAACTGTCATTTGTGTTAATTAAGAATTTTCAAAGTCTATCTTCCTAATTTGAAGTCGAATTCCAACATTTCTTATATATTTGAGTGAGTTCGCATCTAACTTTGTAGAGATATCGTCGAATAACATCCATTGAAGCCCATTGAGGTCAACTGTCACTTTGTGTTAATTGGAAATTTTCAAAGTCTATATTCCTCATTTGAAGTCGAATTTCAACATTTCTTATATATTTGTTTGAGTTCGCATCTAACTTTGTCAGATATCATCGAATAACATCCATTGAAGCCCATTGAGGTCAACTGTCATTTGTGTTAATTAAGAATTTTCAAAGTCTATCTTCCTAATTTGAAGTCGAATTTCAACATTTCTTATATATTTGAGTGAGTTCGCATCTAACTTTGTAGAGATATCGTCGAATAACATCCATTGAAGCCCATTGAGGTCAACTGTCACTTTGTGTTAATTGAAAATTTTCAAAGTCTATCTTCCTAATTTGAAGTCGAATTCCAACATTTCTTATATATTTGAGTGTGTTCGCATCTAACTTTGTAGAGATATCGTCGAATAACATCCATTGAAGCCCATTGAGGTCAACTGTCACTTTGTGTTAATTGAAAATTTTCAAAGTCTATCTTCCTAATTTGAAGTCGAATTTCAACATTTCTTATATATTTGAGTGAGTTCGCGTCTAACTTTGTCAGATATCGTCGATTAACATCTATTGAAGCCCATTGAAGTCAACTGTCACTTTGTGTTAATTAAAAATTTTCAAAGTCTATCTTCCTAATTTGAAGTGGAATTTCAACATTTCTTATATATTTGAGTGAGTTTGCATCTAACTTTGTCAGATATCATCGAAAAACATCCATTGAAGCCCATTGAGGTCAACTGTCACTTTGTGTTAATTGAAAATTTTCAAAGTCTATCTTCCTAATTTGATGTCCAATTTCAACATTTCTTATATATTTGAGTGAGTTCGCATCTAACTCTGTCAGATATCGTCGAATAACATCCATTGAAGCCCATGGAGGTCAACTGTCACTTTGTGTTAATTGAAAATTCTCAAAGTCTATCTTCCTCATTTGAAGTCGAATTTCAACATTTCTTATATATTTGAGTAAGTTTGCACCTAACTTTTTCAGATATCATCGAATAACATCCATTGAAGCCCATTGAGGTCAACTGTCACTTTGTGTTAATTGGAAATTTTCAAAGTCTATATTCCTCATTTGAAGTCGAATTTCAACATTTCTTATATATTTGAGTGAGTTCGCGTCTAACTTTGTCAGATATCGTCGATTAACATCCATTGAAGCCCATTGAAGTCAACTGTCACTTTGTGTTAATTAAAAATTTACAAAGTCTATCTTCCTAATTTGAAGTCGAATTCCAACATTTCTTATATATTTGAGTGAGTTTGCATCTAACTTTGTCAGATATCATCGAAAAACATCCATGAAGCCCATTGAGGTCAACTGTCACTTTGTGTTAATTGGAAATTTTCAAAGTCTATATTCCTCATTTGAAGTCGAATTTCAACATTTCTTATATATTTGATTGAGTTCGCATCTAACTTTGTCAGATATCATCGAATAACATCCATTGAAGCCCATTGAGGTCAACTGTCATTTGTGTTAATTAAGAATTTTCAAAGTCTATCTTCCTAATTTGAAGTCGAATTCCAACATTTCTTATATATTTGAGTGAGTTCGCATCTAACTTTGTAGAGATATCGTCGAATAACATCCATTGAAGCCCATTGAGGTCAACTGTCACTTTGTGTTAATTGGAAATTTTCAAAGTCTATATTCCTCATTTGAAGTCGAATTTCAACATTTCTTATATATTTGATTGAGTTCTCATCTAACTTTGTCAGATATCATCGAATAACATCCATTGAAGCCCATTGAGGTCAACTGTCATTTGTGTTAATTAAGAATTTTCAAAGTCTATCTTCCTAATTTGAAGTCGAATTTCAACATTTCTTATATATTTGAGTGAGTTCGCATCTAACTTTGTAGAGATATCGTCGAATAACATCCATTGAAGCCCATTGAGGTCAACTGTCACTTTGTGTTAATTGAAAATTTTCAAAGTCTATCTTCCTAATTTGAAGTCGAATTCCAACATTTCTTATATATTTGAGTGAGTTCGCATCTAACTTTGTAGAGATATCGTCGAATAACATCCATTGAAGCCCATTGAGGTCAACTGTCACTTTGTGTTAATTGAAAATTTTCAAAGTCTATCTTCCTAATTTGAAGTCGAATTCCAACATTCCTTATATATTTGAGTGAGTTCGCGTCTAACTTTGTCAGATATCGTCGATTAACATCCATTGAAGCCCATTGAAGTCAACTGTCACTTTGTGTTAATTAAAAATTTACAAAGTCTATCTTCCTAATTTGAAGTGGAATTTCAACATTCCTTATATATTTGAGTGAGTTCGCATCTAACTTTGTCAGATATCGTCGATTAACATCCATTGAAGCCCATTGAAGTCAACTGTCACTTTGTGTTAATTGGAAATTTTCAAAGTCTATATTCCTCATTTGAAGTCGAATTTCAACATTTCTTATATATTTGAGTGAGTTCGCGTCTAACTTTGTCAGATATCGTCGATTAACATCCATTGAAGCCCATTGAGGTCAACTGTCACTTTGTGTTAATTGGAAATTTTCAAAGTCTATATTCCTCATTTGAAGTCGAATTTCAACATTTCTTATATATTTGAGTGAGTTCGCGTCTAACTTTGTCAGATATCGTCGATTAACATCCATTGAAGCCCATTGAAGTCAACTGTCACTTTGTGTTAATTAAAAATTTACAAAGTCTATCTTCCTAATTTGAAGTCGAATTCCAACATTTCTTATATATTTGAGTGAGTTTGCATCTAACTTTGTCAGATATCATCGAAAAACATCCATGAAGCCCATTGAGGTCAACTGTCACTTTGTGTTAATTGGAAATTTTCAAAGTCTATATTCCTCATTTGAAGTCGAATTTCAACATTTCTTATATATTTGATTGAGTTCGCATCTAACTTTGTCAGATATCATCGAATAACATCCATTGAAGCCCATTGAGGTCAACTGTCATTTGTGTTAATTAAGAATTTTCAAAGTCTATCTTCCTAATTTGAAGTCGAATTCCAACATTTCTTATATATTTGAGTGAGTTCGCATCTAACTTTGTAGAGATATCGTCGAATAACATCCATTGAAGCCCATTGAGGTCAACTGTCACTTTGTGTTAATTGAAAATTTTCAAAGTCTATCTTCCTAATTTGAAGTCGAATTCCAACATTCCTTATATATTTGAGTGAGTTCGCGTCTAACTTTGTCAGATATCGTCGATTAACATCCATTGAAGCCCATTGAAGTCAACTGTCACTTTGTGTTAATTAAAAATTTACAAAGTCTATCTTCCTAATTTGAAGTGGAATTTCAACATTCCTTATATATTTGAGTGAGTTCGCATCTAACTTTGTCAGATATCGTCGATTAACATCCATTGAAGCCCATTGAAGTCAACTGTCACTTTGTGTTAATTAAAAATTTTCAAAGTCTATCTTCCTAATTTGAAGTCGAATTCCAACATTTCTTATATATTTGAGTGAGTTTGCATCTTACTTTGTCAGATATCATCGAAAAACATCCATGAAGCCCATTGAGGTCAACTGTCACTTTGTGTTAATTGGAAATTTTCAAAGTCTATATTCCTCATTTGAAGTCGAATTTCAACATTTCTTATATATTTGATTGAGTTCGCATCTAACTTTGTCAGATATCATCGAATAACATCCATTGAAGCCCATTGAGGTCAACTGTCATTTGTGTTAATTAAGAATTTTCAAAGTCTATCTTCCTAATTTGAAGTCGAATTCCAACATTTCTTATATATTTGAGTGAGTTCGCATCTAACTTTGTAGAGATATCGTCGAATAACATCCATTGAAGCCCATTGAGGTCAACTGTCACTTTGTGTTAATTGGAAATTTTCAAAGTCTATATTCCTCATTTGAAGTCGAATTTCAACATTTCTTATATATTTGATTGAGTTCGCATCTAACTTTGTCAGATATCATCGAATAACATCCATTGAAGCCCATTGAGGTCAACTGTCATTTGTGTTAATTAAGAATTTTCAAAGTCTATCTTCCTAATTTGAAGTCGAATTTCAACATTTCTTATATATTTGAGTGAGTTCGCATCTAACTTTGTAGAAATATCGTCGAATAACATCCATTGAAGCCCATTGAGGTCAACTGTCACTTTGTGTTAATTGAAAATTTTCAAAGTCTATCTTCCTAATTTGAAGTCGAATTCCAACATTTCTTATATATTTGAGTGAGTTCGCATCTAACTTTGTAGAGATATCGTCGAATAACATCCATTGAAGCCCATTGAGGTCAACTGTCACTTTGTGTTAATTGAAAATTTTCAAAGTCTATCTTCCTAATTTGAAGTCGAATTTCAACATTTCTTATATATTTGAGTGAGTTCGCGTCTAACTTTGTCAGATATCGTCGATTAACATGCATTGAAGCCCATTGAGGTCAACATTCACTTTGTGTTAATTGAAAATTTTCAAAGTCTATCTTCCTAATTTGAAGTCGAATTTCAACATTTCTTATATATTTAAGTGAGTTCGCGTCTAACTTTGTCAGATATCGTCGATTAACATCCATTGAAGCCCATTGAAGTCAACTCTCACTTTGTGTTAATTAAAAATTTTCAAAGTCTATCTTCCTAATTTGAAGTCGAATTCCAACATTTCTTATATATTTGAGTGAGTTTGCATCTAACTTTGTCAGATATCATCGAAAAACATCCATGAAGCCCATTGAGGTCAACTGTCACTTTGTGTTAATGGAAAATTTTCAAAGTCTATCTTCCTAATTTGAAGTCGAATTTCAACATTTCTTATATATTTGAGTGAGTTCGCATCTAACTCTGCCAGATATCGTCGAATAACATCCATTGAAGCCCATTGAGGTCAACTGTCACTTTGTGTTAATTGAAAATTCTCAAAGTCTATCTTCCTCATTTGAAATCGAATTTCAACATTTCTTATATATTTGAGTAAGTTTGCACCTAACTTTATCAGATATCAACGAATAACATCCATTGAAGCTCATTGAGGTCGATTGTCACTTTGTGTTGATTGAAAATTTTCAAAGTCTATCTTCCTAATTTGAAGTCGAATTTCAACATTTCTTATATATTTGAGTGAGTTTGCATCTAACTTTTTCAGATATCATCGAATAACATCCATTGAAGCCCATTGAGGTCAACTGTCACTTTGTGTTAATTGGAAATTTTCAAAGTCTATCTTCCTAATTTGAAGTGGAATTTCAACATTCCTTATATATTTGAGTGAGTTCGCATCTAACTTTGTAGAGATATCGTCGAATAACATCCATTGAAGCCCATTGAAGTCAACTGTCACTTTGTGTTAATTAAAAATTTACAAAGTCTATCTTCCTAATTTGAAGTCGAATTTCAACATTTCTTATATATTTGAGTGAGTTCGCGTCTAACTTTGTCAGATATCGTCGATTAACATCCATTGAAGCCCATTGAAGTCAACTGTCACTTTGTGTTAATTAAAAATTTTCAAAGTCTATCTTCCTAATTTGAAGTCGAATTTCAACATTTCTTATATATTTGAGTGAGTTTGCATCTAACTTTTTCAGATATCATCGAATAACATCCATTGAAGCCCATTGAGGTCAACTGTCACTTTGTGTTAATTGGAAATTTTCAAAGTCTATCTTCCTAATTTGAAGTGGAATTTCAACATTCCTTATATATTTGAGTGAGTTCGCATCTAACTTTGTAGAGATATCGTCGAATAACATCCATTGAAGCCCATTGAAGTCAACTGTCACTTTGTGTTAATTAAAAATTTACAAAGTCTATCTTCCTAATTTGAAGTCGAATTTCAACATTTCTTATATATTTGAGTGAGTTCGCGTCTAACTTTGTCAGATATCGTCGATTAACATCCATTGAAGCCCATTGAAGTCAACTGTCACTTTGTGTTAATTAAAAATTTACAAAGTCTATCTTCCTAATTTGAAGTGGAATTTCAACATTCCTTATATATTTGAGTGAGTTCGCATCTAACTTTGTAGAGATATCGTCGAATAACATCCATTGAAGCCCATTGAGGTCAACTGTCACTTTGTGTTAATTGAAAATTTTCAAAGTCTATCTTCCTAATTTGAAGTCGAATTTCAACATTTCTTATATATTTGAGTGAGTTCGCGTCTAACTTTGTCAGATATCGTCGATTAACATCCATTGAAGCCCATTGAAGTCAACTGTCACTTTGTGTTAATTAAAAATTTTCAAAGTCTATCTTCCTAATTTGAAGTCGAATTTCAACATTTCTTATATATTTGAGTGAGTTCGCATCTAACTCTGTCAGATATCGTCGAATAACATCCATTGAAGCCCATTGAGGTCAACTGTCACTTTGTGTTAATTGAAAATTCTCAAAGTCTATCTTCCTCATTTGAAATCGAATTTCAACATTTCTTATATATTTGAGTAAGTTTGCACCTAACTTTATCAGATATCATCGAATAACATCCATTGAAGCTCATTGAGGTCGATTGTCACTTTGTGTTGATTGAAAATTTTCAAAGTCTATCTTCCTAATTTGAAGTCGAATTTCAACATTTCTTATATATTTGAGTGAGTTTGCATCTAACTTTTTCAGATATCATCGAATAACATCCATTGAAGCCCATTGAGGTCAACTGTCACTTTGTGTTAATTGGAAATTTTCAAAGTCTATCTTCCTAATTTGAAGTGGAATTTCAACATTCCTTATATATTTGAGTGAGATCGCATCTAACTTTGTAGAGATATCGTCGAATAACATCCATTGAAGCCCATTGAAGTCAACTGTCACTTTGTGTTAATTAAAAATTTACAAAGTCTATCTTCCTAATTTGAAGTCGAATTTCAACATTTCTTATATATTTGAGTGAGTTCGCGTCTAACTTTGTCAGATATCGTCGATTAACATCCATTGAAGCCCATTGAAGTCAACTGTCACTTTGTGTTAATTAAAAATTTACAAAGTCTATCTTCCTAATTTGAAGTGGAATTTCAACATTCCTTATATATTTGAGTGAGTTCGCATCTAACTTTGTAGAGATATCGTCGAATAACATCCATTGAAGCCCATTGAGGTCAACTGTCACTTTGTGTTAATTGAAAATTTTCAAAGTCTATCTTCCTCATTTGAAGTCGAATTTCAATATTTCTTATATATTTGAGTAAGTTTGCACCTAACTTTATCAGATATCATCGAATAACATCCATTGAAGCTCATTGAGGTCGATTGTCACTTTGAGTTGATTGAAAATTTTCAAAGTCTATCTTCCTAATTTGAAGTCGAATTTCAACATTTCTTATATATTTGAATGAGTTTGCATCTAACTTTTTCAGATATCATCGAATAACATCCATTGAAGCCCATTGAGGTCAACTGTCACTTTGTGTTAATTGGAAATTTTCAAAGTCTATATTCCTCATTTGAAGTCGAATTTCAACATTTCTTATATATTTGAGTGAGTTCGCATCTAACTTTGTCAGATATCATCGAATAACATCCATTGAAGCCCATTGAGGTCAACTGTCATTTGTGTTAATTAAGAATTTTCAAAGTCTATCTTCCTAATTTGAAGTCGAATTCCAACATTTCTTATATATTTGAGTGAGTTCGCATCTAACTTTGTAGAGATATCGTCGAATAACATCCATTGAAGCCCATTGAGGTCAACTGTCACTTTGTGTTAATTGGAAATTTTCAAAGTCTATATTCCTCATTTGAAGTCGAATTTCAACATTTCTTATATATTTGATTGAGTTCGCATCTAACTTTGTCAGATATCATCGAATAACATCCATTGAAGCCCATTGAGGTCAACTGTCATTTGTGTTAATTAAGAATTTTCAAAGTCTATCTTCCTAATTTGAAGTCGAATTTCAACATTTCTTATATATTTGAGTGAGTTCCCATCTAACTTTGTAGAGATATCGTCGAATAACATCCATTGAAGCCCATTGAGGTCAACTGTCACTTTGTGTTAATTGAAAATTTTCAAAGTCTATCTTCCTAATTTGAAGTCGAATTCCAACATTTCTTATATATTTGAGTGAGTTCGCATCTAACTTTGTAGAGATATCGTCGAATAACATCCATTGAAGCCCATTGAGGTCAACTGTCACTTTGTGTTAATTGAAAATTTTCAAAGTCTATCTTCCTAATTTGAAGTCGAATTTCAACATTTCTTATATATTTGAGTGAGTTCGCGTCTAACTTTGTCAGATATCGTCGATTAACATCCATTGAAGCCCATTGAGGTCAACATTCACTTTGTGTTAATTGAAAATTTTCAAAGTCTATCTTCCTAATTTGAAGTCGAATTTCAACATTTCTTATATATTTGAGTGAGTTCGCGTCTAATTTTGTCAGATATCGTCGATTAACATCCATTGAAGCCCATTGAAGTCAACTCTCACTTTGTGTTAATTAAAAATTTTCAAAGTCTATCTTCCTAATTTGAAGTCGAATTCCAACATTTCTTATATATTTGAGTGAGTTTGCATCTAACTTTGTCAGATATCATCGAAAAACATCCATGAAGCCCATTGAGGTCAACTGTCACTTTGTGTTAATGGAAAATTTTCAAAGTCTATCTTCCTAATTTGAAGTCGAATTCCAACATTACTTATATATTTGAGTGAGTTTGCATCTAACTTTGTCAGATATCATCGAAAAACATCCATGAAGCCCATTGAAGTCAACTCTCACTTTGTGTTAATTAAAAATTTTCAAAGTCTATCTTCCTAATTTGAAGTCGAATTCCAACATTTCTTATATATTTGAGTGAGTTCGCATCTAACTTTGTCAGATATCATCGAATAACATCCATTGAAGCCCATTGAGGTCAACTGTCATTTGTGTTAATTAAGAATTTTCAAAGTCTATCTTCCTAATTTGAAGTCGAATTCCAACATTTCTTATATATTTGAGTGAGTTCGCATCTAACTTTGTAGAGATATCGTCGAATAACATCCATTGAAGCCCATTGAGGTCAACTGTCACTTTGTGTTAATTGGAAATTTTCAAAGTCTATATTCCTCATTTGAAGTCGAATTTCAACATTTCTTATATATTTGATTGAGTTCGCATCTAACTTTGTCAGATATCATCGAATAACATCCATTGAAGCCCATTGAGGTCAACTGTCATTTGTGTTAATTAAGAATTTTCAAAGTCTATCTTCCTAATTTGAAGTCGAATTTCAACATTTCTTATATATTTGAGTGAGTTCGCATCTAACTTTGTAGAGATATCGTCGAATAACATCCATTGAAGCCCATTGAGGTCAACTGTCACTTTGTGTTAATTGAAAATTTTCAAAGTCTATCTTCCTAATTTGAAGTCGAATTCCAACATTTCTTATATATTTGAGTGAGTTCGCATCTAACTTTGTAGAGATATCGTCGAATAACATCCATTGAAGCCCATTGAGGTCAACTGTCACTTTGTGTTAATTGAAAATTTTCAAAGTCTATCTTCCTAATTTGAAGTCGAATTTCAACATTTCTTATATATTTGAGTGAGTTCGCGTCTAACTTTGTCAGATATCGTCGATTAACATCCATTGAAGCCCATTGAGGTCAACATTCACTTTGTGTTAATTGAAAATTTTCAAAGTCTATCTTCCTAATTTGAAGTCGAATTTCAACATTTCTTATATATTTGAGTGAGTTCGCGTCTAACTTTGTCAGATATCGTCGATTAACATCCATTGAAGCCCATTGAAGTCAACTCTCACTTTGTGTTAATTAAAAATTTTCAAAGTCTATCTTCCTAATTTGAAGTCGAATTCCAACATTTCTTATATATTTGAGTGAGTTTGCATCTAACTTTGTCAGATATCATCGAAAAACATCCATGAAGCCCATTGAGGTCAACTGTCACTTTGTGTTAATGGAAAATTTTCAAAGTCTATCTTCCTAATTTGAAGTCGAATTCCAACATTCCTTATATATTTGAGTGAGTTTGCATCTAACTTTGTCAGATATCATCGAAAAACATCCATGAAGCCCATTGAAGTCAACTCTCACTTTGTGTTAATTAAAAATTTTCAAAGTCTATCTTCCTAATTTGAAGTCGAATTCCAACATTTCTTATATATTTGAGTGAGTTCGCATCTAACTTTGTCAGATATCATCGAATAACATCCATTGAAGCCCATTGAGGTCGATTGTCACTTTGTGTTGATTGAAAATTTTCAGAGTCTATCTTCCTCATTTGAAGTCGAATTCCAACATTTCTTATATATTTGAGTGAGTTCGCATCTAACTTTGTCAGATATCATCGAAAAACATCCATGAAGCCCATTGAGGTCAACTGTCACTTTGTGTTAATTGAAAATTTTCAAAGTCTATCTTCCTAATTTGAAGTCGAATTCCAACATTTTTTATATATTTGAGTGAGTTTGCATCTAACTTTGTCAGATATCATCGAAAAACATCCATGAAGCCCATTGAGGTCAACTGTCACTTTGTGTTAATGGAAAATTTTCAAAGTCTATCTTTCTCATTTGAAGTCGAATTTCAACATTTCTTATATATTTGATTGAGTTCGCATCTAACTTTGTCAGATATCATCGAATAACATCCATTGAAGCCCATTGAGGTCAACTGTCATTTGTGTTAATTAAGAATTTTCAAAGTCTATCTTCCTAATTTGAAGTCGAATTCCAACATTTCTTATATATTTGAGTGAGTTCGCATCTAACTTTGTAGAGATATCGTCGAATAACATCCATTGAAGCCCATTGAGGTCAACTGTCACTTTGTGTTAATTGAAAATTTTCAAAGTCTATCTTCCTAATTTGAAGTCGAATTTCAACATTTCTTATATATTTGAGTGAGTTCGCGTCTAACTTTGTCAGATATCGTCGATTAACATCCATTGAAGCCAATTGAGGTCAACATTCACTTTGTGTTAATTGAAAATTTTCAAAGTCTATCTTCCTAATTTGAAGTCGAATTTCAACATTTCTTATATATTTGAGTGAGTTCGCGTCTAACTTTGTCAGATATCGTCGATTAACATCCATTGAAGCCCATTGAAGTCAACTCTCACTTTGTGTTAATTAAAAATTTTCAAAGTCTATCTTCCTAATTTGAAGTCGAATTCCAACATTTCTTATATATTTGAGTGAGTTTGCATCTAACTTTGTCAGATATCATCGAAAAACATCCATGAAGCCCATTGAGGTCAACTGTCACTTTGTGTTAATGGAAAATTTTCAAAGTCTATCTTCCTAATTTGAAGTCGAATTCCAACATTTCTTAAATATTTGAGTGAGTTTGCGTCTAACTTTGTCAGATATCATCGAAAAACATCCATGAAGCCCATTGAAGTCAACTCTCACTTTGTGTTAATTAAAAATTTTCAAAGTCTATCTTCCTAATTTGAAGTCGAATTTCAACATTTCTTATATATTTGAGTGAGTTCGCATCTAACTTTGTCAGATATCATCGAATAAAATCCATTGAAGCCCATTGAAGTCAACTGTCACTTTGTGTTAATTAAAAATTTTCAAAGTCTATCTTCCTAATTTGAAGTCGAATTCCAACATTTCTTAAATATTTGAGTGAGTTTGCATCTAACTTTGTCAGATATCATCGAAAAACATCCATGAAGCCCATTGAAGTCAACACTCACTTTGTGTTAATTAAAAATTTTCAAAGTCTATCTTCCTAATTTGAAGTCGAATTCCAACATTTCTTATATATTTGAGTGAGTTCGCATCTAACTTTGTCAGATATCATCGAATAAAATCCATTGAAGCCCATTGAAGTCAACTGTCACTTTGTGTTAATTAAAAATTATCAAAGTCTAGCTTCCTCATTTGAAGTCGAATTTCAACATTTCTTATATATTTGAGTCAGTTCGCATCTAACTCTGTCAGATATCGTCGAATAACATCCATTGAATCCCATTGAGGTCAACTGTCACTTTGTGTTAATTGAAAATTTTCAAAGTCTATTTTCCTCATTTGAAGTCGAATTTCAACATTTCTTATATATTTGAGTGAGTTCGCATCTAACTCTGTCAGATATCGTCGAATAACATCCATTGAAGCCCATTGAGGTCAACTGTCACTTTGTGTTAATTGAAAATTTTCAAAGTCTATTTTCCTCATTTGAAGTCGAATTTCAACATTTCTTATATATTTGAGTGAGTTCGCATCTAACTCTGTGAGATATCGTCGATTAACATCCATTGAAGCCCATTGAAGTCAACTGTCACTTTGTGTTAATTGAAAATTTTCAAAGTCTATCTTCCTCATTTGAAGTCGAATTTCAACATTTCTTATATATTTGAGTGAGTTCGCATCTATCTCTGTCAGACATCGTCGAATAACATCCATTGAAGCCCATTGAAGTCAACTGTCACTTTGTGTTAATTGAAAATTTTCAAAGTCTATCTTCCTCATTTGAAGTCGAATTTCAACATTTCTTATATATTTGAGTGAGTTCGCGTCTAACTTTGTCAGATATCGTCGATTAACATCCATTGAAGCCAATTGAGGTCAACATTCACTTTGTGTTAATTGAAAATTTTCAAAGTCTATCTTCCTAATTTGAAGTCGAATTTCAACATTTCTTATATATTTGAGTGAGTTCGCGTCTAACTTTGTCAGATATCGTCGATTAACATCCATTGAAGCCCATTGAAGTCAACTCTCACTTTGTGTTAATTAAAAATTTTCAAAGTCTATCTTCCTAATTTGAAGTCGAATTCCAACATTTCTTATATATTTGAGTGAGTTTGCATCTAACTTTGTCAGATATCATCGAAAAACATCCATGAAGCCCATTGAGGTCAACTGTCACTTTGTGTTAATGGAAAATTTTCAAAGTCTATCTTCCTAATTTGAAGTCGAATTCCAACATTTCTTAAATATTTGAGTGAGTTTGCGTCTAACTTTGTCAGATATCATCGAAAAACATCCATGAAGCCCATTGAAGTCAACTCTCACTTTGTGTTAATTAAAAATTTTCAAAGTCTATCTTCCTAATTTGAAGTCGAATTTCAACATTTCTTATATATTTGAGTGAGTTCGCATCTAACTTTGTCAGATATCATCGAATAAAATCCATTGAAGCCCATTGAAGTCAACTGTCACTTTGTGTTAATTAAAAATTTTCAAAGTCTATCTTCCTAATTTGAAGTCGAATTCCAACATTTCTCATATATTTGAGTGAGTTTGCATCTAACTTTGTCAGATATCATCGAAAAATATCCATTGAAGCCCATTGAAGTCAACTGTCACTTTGTGTTAATTGAAAATTTTCAAAGTCTATCTTCCTCATTTGAAGTCGAATTTCAACATTTCTTATATATTTGAGTCAGTTCGCATCTAACTCTGTCAGATATCGTCGAATAACATCCATTGAATCCCATTGAGGTCAACTGTCACTTTGTGTTAATTGAAAATTTTCAAAGTCTATTTTCCTCATTTGAAGTCGAATTTCAACATTTCTTATATATTTGAGTGAGTTCGCATCTAACTCTGTCAGATATCGTCGAATAACATCCATTGAAGCCCATTGAGGTCAACTGTCACTTTGTGTTAATTGAAAATTTTCAAAGTCTATTTTCCTCATTTGAAGTCGAATTTCAACATTTCTTATATATTTGAGTGAGTTCGCATCTAACTCTGTGAGATATCGTCGATTAACATCCATTGAAGCCCATTGAAGTCAACTGTCACTTTGTGTTAATTGAAAATTTTCAAAGTCTATCTTCCTCATTTGAAGTCGAATTTCAACATTTCTTATATATTTGAGTGAGTTCGCATCTATCTCTGTCAGACATCGTCGAATAACATCCATTGAAGCCCATTGAAGTCAACTGTCACTTTGTGTTAATTGAAAATTTTCAAAGTCTATCTTCCTCATTTGAAGTCGAATTTCAACATTTCTTATATATTTGAGTGAGTTCGCATCTAACTCTGTCAGATATCGTCGAATAAAATCCATTGAAGCCCATTGAGGTCAACTGTCACTTTGTGTTAACTGAAAATTTTCAAAGTTTATCTTCCTCATTTGAAGTCGAATTTCAACATTTCTTATATATTTGATTGAGTTCGCATCTAACTCTGTGAGATATTGTCGATTAACATCCATTGAAGCCCATTGAAGTCAACTGTCACTTTGTGTTAATTGAAAATTTTCAAAGTCTATCTTCCTCATTTGAAGTCGAATTTCAACATTCCTTATATATTTGAGTGAGTTCGCATCTAACTCGGTCAGATATCGTCGATTAACATCCATTGAAGCCCATTGAAGTCAACTGTCACTTCGTGTTAATTGAAAATTTTCAAAGTCTATCTTCCTCATTTGAAGTCGAATTTCAACATTTCTTATATATTTGAGTGAGTTCGCATCTAACTCTGTCAGATATCGTCGATTAACATCCATTGAAGCCCATTGAAGTCAACTGTAACTTTGTGTTAATTGAAAATTTTCAAAGTCTATCTTCCTCATTTGAAGTCGAATTTCAACATTTCTTATATATTTGAGTGAGTTAGCAGCTAACTTTGTCAGATATCGTCGATTAACATCCATTGAAGCCCATTGAAGTCAACTTTCACTTTGTGTTAATTGAAAATTTTCAAAGTCTATCTTCCTCATTTGAAGTCGAATTTCAACATTTCTTATATATTTGAGTGAGTTCGCATCTAATTCTGTCAGATATTGTCGAATAAAATCCATTGAAGCCCATTGAGGTCAACTGTCACTTTGTGTTAATTGAAAATTTTCAAAGTCTATCTTCCTAATTTGAAGTCGAATTTCAACATTTCTTATATATTTGAGTGAGTTCGCGTCTAACTTTGTCAGATATCGTCGATTAACATCCATTGAAGCCCATTGAAGTCAACTCTCACTTTGTGTTAATTAAAAATTTTCAAAGTCTATCTTCCTAATTTGAAGTCGAATTTCAACATTTCTTATATATTTGAGTGAGTTCGCGTCTAACTTTGTCAGATATCGTCGATTAACATCCATTGAAGCCCATTGAAGTCAACTCTCACTTTGTGTTAATTAAAAATTTTCAAAGTCTATCTTCCTAATTTGAAGTCGAATTCCAACATTTCTTATATATTTGAGTGAGTTTGCATCTAACTTTGTCAGATATCATCGAAAAACATCCATGAAGCCCATTGAGGTCAACTGTCACTTTGTGTTAATGGAAAATTTTCAAAGTCTATCTTCCTAATTTGAAGTCGAATTCCAACATTTCTTAAATATTTGAGTGAGTTTGCGTCTAACTTTGTCAGATATCATCGAAAAACATCCATGAAGCCCATTGAAGTCAACTCTCACTTTGTGTTAATTAAAAATTTTCAAAGTCTATCTTCCTAATTTGAAGTCGAATTTCAACATTTCTTATATATTTGAGTGAGTTCGCATCTAACTTTGTCAGATATCATCGAATAACATCCATTGAAGCCCATTGAAGTCAACTGTCACTTTGTGTTAATTGAAAATTTTCAAAGTCTATCTTCCTCATTTGAAGTCGAATTTCAACATTTCTTATATATTTGAGTGAGTTCGCATCTAACTCTGTCAGATATCGTCGAATAAAATCCATTGAAGCCCATTGAGGTCAACTGTCACTTTGTGTTAACTGAAAATTTTCAAAGTTTATCTTCCTCATTTGAAGTCGAATTTCAACATTTCTTATATATTTGATTGAGTTCGCATCTAACTCTGTGAGATATTGTCGATTAACATCCATTGAAGCCCATTGAAGTCAACTGTCACTTTGTGTTAATTGAAAATTTTCAAAGTCTATCTTCCTCATTTGAAGTCGAATTTCAACATTCCTTATATATTTGAGTGAGTTCGCATCTAACTCGGTCAGATATCGTCGATTAACATCCATTGAAGCCCATTGAAGTCAACTGTCACTTCGTGTTAATTGAAAATTTTCAAAGTCTATCTTCCTCATTTGAAGTCGAATTTCAACATTTCTTATATATTTGAGTGAGTTCGCATCTAACTCTGTCAGATATCGTCGATTAACATCCATTGAAGCCCATTGAAGTCAACTGTCACTTTGTGTTAATTGAAAATTTTCAAAGTCTATCTTCCTCATTTGAAGTCGAATTTCAACATTTCTTATATATTTGAGTGAGTTAGCAGCTAACTTTGTCAGATATCGTCGATTAACATCCATTGAAGCCCATTGAAGTCAACTTTCACTTTGTGTTAATTGAAAATTTTCAAAGTCTATCTTCCTCATTTGAAGTCGAATTTCAACATTTCTTATATATTTGAGTGAGTTCGCATCTAATTCTGTCAGATATTGTCGAATAAAATCCATTGAAGCCCATTGAGGTCAACTGTCACTTTGTGTTAATTGAAAATTTTCAAAGTCTATCTTCCTAATTTGAAGTCGAATTTCAACATTTCTTATATATTTGAGTGAGTTCGCGTCTAACTTTGTCAGATATCGTCGATTAACATCCATTGAAGCCCATTGAAGTCAACTCTCACTTTGTGTTAATTAAAAATTTTCAAAGTCTATCTTCCTAATTTGAAGTCGAATTTCAACATTTCTTATATATTTGAGTGAGTTCGCGTCTAACTTTGTCAGATATCGTCGATTAACATCCATTGAAGCCCATTGAAGTCAACTCTCACTTTGTGTTAATTAAAAATTTTCAAAGTCTATCTTCCTAATTTGAAGTCGAATTCCAACATTTCTTATATATTTGAGTGAGTTTGCATCTAACTTTGTCAGATATCATCGAAAAACATCCATGAAGCCCATTGAGGTCAACTGTCACTTTGTGTTAATGGAAAATTTTCAAAGTCTATCTTCCTAATTTGAAGTCGAATTCCAACATTTCTTAAATATTTGAGTGAGTTTGCGTCTAACTTTGTCAGATATCATCGAAAAACATCCATGAAGCCCATTGAAGTCAACTCTCACTTTGTGTTAATTAAAAATTTTCAAAGTCTATCTTCCTAATTTGAAGTCGAATTTCAACATTTCTTATATATTTGAGTGAGTTCGCATCTAACTTTGTCAGATATCATCGAATAAAATCCATTGAAGCCCATTGAAGTCAACTGTCACTTTGTGTTAATTAAAAATTTTCAAAGTCTATCTTCCTAATTTGAAGTCGAATTCCAACATTTCTCAAATATTTTAGTGAGTTTGCATCTAACTTTGTCAGATATCATCGAAAAACATCCATGAAGCCCATTGAAGTCAACACTCACTTTGTGTTAATTAAAAATTTTCAAAGTCTATCTTCCTAATTTGAAGTCGAATTCCAACATTTCTTATATATTTGAGTGAGTTCGCATCTAACTTTGTCAGATATCATCGAATAAAATCCATTGAAGCCCATTGAAGTCAACTGTCACTTTGTGTTAATTAAAAATTATCAAAGTCTATCTTCCTCGTTTGAAGTCGAATTTCAACATTTCTTATATATTTGAGTGATTTCGCATCTAACTTTGTCAGATATCGTCGAATAACATCCATTGAAGCCCATTGAGGTCAACTGTCACTTTGTGTTAATTGAAAATTTTCAAAGTCTAGCTTCCTAATTTGAAGTGGAATTTCAACATTTCTCATATATTTGAGTGAGTTTGCATCTAACTTTGTCAGATATCATCGAAAAATATCCATTGAAGCCCATTGAGGTCAACTGTCACTTTGTGTTAATTGAAAATTTTCAAAGTCTATCTTCCTAATTTGAAGTCGAATTCCAACATTTCTTATATATTTGAGTGAGTTTGCATCTAACTTTGTGAGATATTATCGAAAAACATCCTTGAAGCCCATTGAGGTCAACTGTCACTTTGTGTTAATTGAAAATTTTCAAAGTCTATCTTCCTCATTTGAAGTCGAATTTCAACATTTCTTATATATTTGAGTCAGTTCGCATCTAACTCTGTCAGATATCGTCGATTAACATCCATTGAAGCCCATTGAAGTCAACTGTCACTTTGTGTTAATTGAAAATTTTCAAAGTCTATCTTCCTCATTTGAAGTCGAATTTCAACATTTCTTATATATTTGAGTCAGTTCGCATCTAACTCTGTCAGATATCGCCGAATAACATCCATTGAATCCCATTGAGGTCAACTGTCACTTTGTGTTAATTGAAAATTTTCAAAGTCTATTTTCCTCATTTGAAGTCGAATTTCAACATTTCTTATATATTTGAGTGAGTTCGCATCTAACTCTGTCAGATATCGTCGAATAACATCCATTGAAGCCCATTGAGGTCAACTGTCACTTTGTGTTAATTGAAAATTTTCAAAGTCTATCTTCCTCATTTGAAGTCGAATTTCAACATTTCTTATATATTTGAGTGAGTTCGCATCTAACTCTGTCAGATATCGTCGAATAAAATCCATTGAAGCCCATTGAGGTCAACTGTCACTTTGTGTTAATTGAAAATTTTCAAAGTCTATCTTCCTCATTTGAAGTCGAATTTCAACATTTCTTATATATTTGAGTGAAATCGCATCTAACTCTGTCAGATATCGTCGATTAACATCCATTAAAGCCCATTGAAGTCAACTGTCACTTTGTGATAATTGAAAATTTTCAAAGTCTATTTTCCTCATTTGAAGTCGAATTTCAACATTTCTTATATATTTGAGTGAGTTCGCATCTAACTCTGTGAGATATCGTCGATTAACATCCATTGAAGCCCATTGAAGTCAACTGTCACTTTGTGTTAATTGAAAATTTTCAAAGTCTATCTTCCTCATTTGAAGTCGAATTTCAACATTTCTTATATATTTGAGTGAGTTCGCATCTAACTCTGTCAGATATCGTCGATTAACATCCATTGAAGCCCATTGAAGTCAACTGTCACTTTGTGTTAATTGAAAATTTTCAAAGTCTATCTTCCTCATTTGAAGTCGAATTTCAACATTTCTTATATATTTGAGTGAGTTAGCAGCTAACTTTGTCAGATATCGTCGATTAACATCCATTGAAGCCCATTGAAGTCAACTTTCACTTTGTGTTAATTGAAAATTTTCAAAGTCTATCTTCCTCATTTGAAGTCGAATTTCAACATTTCTTATATATTTGAGTGAGTTCGCATCTATCTCTGTCAGACATCGTCGAATAACATCCATTGAAGCCCATTGAAGTCAACTGTCACTTTGTGTTAATTGAAAATTTTCAAAGTCTATCTTCCTCATTTGAAGTCGAATTTCAACATTTCTTATATATTTGAGTGAGTTCGCATCTAACTCTGTCAGATATCGTCGAATAAAATCCATTGAAGCCCATTGAGGTCAACTGTCACTTTGTGTTAACTGAAAATTTTCAAAGTTTATCTTCCTCATTTGAAGTCGAATTTCAACATTTCTTATATATTTGATTGAGTTCGCATCTAACTCTGTGAGATATTGTCGATTAACATCCATTGAAGCCCATTGAAGTCAACTGTCACTTTGTGTTAATTGAAAATTTTCAAAGTCTATCTTCCACATTTGAAGTCGAATTTCAACATTCCTTATATATTTGAGTGAGTTCGCATCTAACTCGGTCAGATATCGTCGATTAACATCCATTGAAGCCCATTGAAGTCAACTGTCACTTTGTGTTAATTGAAAATTTTCAAAGTCTATCTTCCTCATTTGAAGTCGAATTTCAACATTTCTTATATATTTGAGTGAGTTAGCAGCTAACTTTGTCAGATATCGTCGATTAACATCCATTGAAGCCCATTGAAGTCAACTTTCACTTTGTGTTAATTGAAAATTTTCAAAGTCTATCTTCCTCATTTGAAGTCGAATTTCAACATTTCTTATATATTTGAGTGAGTTCGCATCTAATTCTGTCAGATATTGTCGAATAAAATCCATTGAAGCCCATTGAGGTCAACTGTCACTTTGTGTTAACTGAAAATTTTCAAAGTTTATCTTCCTCATTTGAAGTCGAATTTCAACATTTCTTATATATTTGATTGAGTTCGCATCTAACTCTGTGAGATATCGTCGATTAACATCCATTGAAGCCCATTGAAGTCAACTGTCACTTTGTGTTAATTGAAAATTTTCAAAGTCTATCTTCCTCATTTGAAGTCGAATTTCAACATTTCTTATATAATTGAGTGAGTTCGCATCTAACTCTGTCAGATATCGTCGATTAACATCCATTGAAGCCCATTGAAGTCAACTGTCACTTTGTGTTAATTGAAAATTTTCAAAGTCTATCTTCCTCATTTGAAGTCGAATTTCAACATTTCTTATATATTTGAGTGAGTTCGCATCTAACTCTGTCAGATATCGTCGATTAACATCCATTGAAGCCCATTGAAGTCAACTGTCACTTTGTGTTAATTGAAAATTTTCAAAGTCTATCTTCCTCATTTGAAGTCGAATTTCAACATTTCTTATATATTTGAGTGAGTTCGCATCTAACTCTGTCAGATATCGTCGAATAAAATCCATTGAAGCCCATTGAGGTCAACTGTCACTTTGTGTTAACTGAAAATTTTCAAAGTTTATCTTCCTCATTTGAAGTCGAATTTCAACATTTCTTATATATTTGATTGAGTTCGCATCTAACTCTGTGAGATATCGTCGATTAACATCCATTGAAGCCCATTGAAGTCAACTGTCACTTTGTGTTAATTGAAAATTTTCAAAGTCTATCTTCCTCATTTGAAGTCGAATTTCAACATTTCTTATATATTTGAGTGAGTTCGCATCTAACTCGGTCAGATATCGTCGATTAACATCCATTGAAGCCCATTGAAGTCAACTGTCACTTTGTGTTAATTGAAAATTTTCAAAGTCTATCTTCCTCATTTGAAGTCGAATTTCAACATTCCTTATATATTTGAGTGAGTTCGCAGCTAACTTTGTCAGATATCGTCGATTAACATCCATTGAAGCCCATTGAAGTCAACTTTCACTTTGTGTTAATTGAAAATTTTCAAAGTCTATCTTCCTCATTTGAAGTCGAATTTCAACATTTCTTATATAATTGAGTGAGTAAGCATCTAACTCTGTCAGATATCGTCGAATAACATCCATTGAAGCCCATTGAGGTCAGCTGTCCCTTTGTGATAATTGAAAATTTTCAAAGTCTATCTTCCTCATTTGAAGTCGAATTTCAACATTTCTTATATATTTGAGTTAGTTCGCATCTAACTCTGTCAGATATCGTCGATTAACATCCATTGAAGCCCATTGAAGTCAACTGTCGCTTTGTGTTAATTGAAAATTTTCAAATACTGTCTTCCTCATTTGAAGTCGAATTTCAACATTTCTTATATATTTGAGTAAGTTCGCATCTAACTTTGTCAGATATCATCGAATAACATCCATTGAAGCCCATTGAGGTCAACTGTCCCTTTGTGATAATTGAAAATTTTCAAAGTCTATCTTCCTCATTTGAAGTCGAATTTCAACATTTCTTATATATTTGAGTGAGTTCGCATCTAACTCTGTCAGATATCGTCGATTAACATCCATTGAAGCCCATTGAAGTCAACTGTCACTTTGTGTTAATTGAAAATTTTCAAAGTCTATCTTCCTCATTTGAAGTCGAATTTCAACATTTCTTATATATTTGAGTGAGTTAGCAGCTAACTTTGTCAGATATCGTCGATTAACATCCATTGAAGCCCATTGAAGTCAACTTTCACTTTGTGTTAATTGAAAATTTTCAAAGTCTATCTTCCTCATTTGAAGTCGAATTTCAACATTTCTTATATATTTGAGTGAGTTCGCATCTAATTCTGTCAGATATTGTCGAATAAAATCCATTGAAGCCCATTGAGGTCAACTGTCACTTTGTGTTAATTGAAAATTTTCAAAGTCTATCTTCCTAATTTGAAGTCGAATTTCAACATTTCTTATATATTTGAGTGAGTTCGCGTCTAACTTTGTCAGATATCGTCGATTAACATCCATTGAAGCCCATTGAAGTCAACTCTCACTTTGTGTTAATTAAAAATTTTCAAAGTCTATCTTCCTAATTTGAAGTCGAATTTCAACATTTCTTATATATTTGAGTGAGTTCGCGTCTAACTTTGTCAGATATCGTCGATTAACATCCATTGAAGCCCATTGAAGTCAACTCTCACTTTGTGTTAATTGAAAATTTTCAAAGTCTATCTTCCTAATTTGAAGTCGAATTCCAACATTTCTTATATATTTGAGTGAGTTTGCATCTAACTTTGTCAGATATCATCGAAAAACATCCATGAAGCCCATTGAGGTCAACTGTCACTTTGTGTTAATGGAAAATTTTCAAAGTCTATCTTCCTAATTTGAAGTCGAATTCCAACATTTCTTAAATATTTGAGTGAGTTTGCGTCTAACTTTGTCAGATATCATCGAAAAACATCCATGAAGCCCATTGAAGTCAACTCTCACTTTGTGTTAATTAAAAATTTTCAAAGTCTATCTTCCTAATTTGAAGTCGAATTTCAACATTTCTTATATATTTGAGTGAGTTCGCATCTAACTTTGTCAGATATCATCGAATAAAATCCATTGAAGCCCATTGAAGTCAACTGTCACTTTGTGTTAATTAAAAATTTTCAAAGTCTATCTTCCTAATTTGAAGTCGAATTCCAACATTTCTCAAATATTTTAGTGAGTTTGCATCTAACTTTGTCAGATATCATCGAAAAACATCCATGAAGCCCATTGAAGTCAACACTCACTTTGTGTTAATTAAAAATTTTCAAAGTCTATCTTCCTAATTTGAAGTCGAATTCCAACATTTCTTATATATTTGAGTGAGTTCGCATCTAACTTTGTCAGATATCATCGAATAAAATCCATTGAAGCCCATTGAAGTCAACTGTCACTTTGTGTTAATTAAAAATTATCAAAGTCTATCTTCCTCGTTTGAAGTCGAATTTCAACATTTCTTATATATTTGAGTGATTTCGCATCTAACTTTGTCAGATATCGTCGAATAACATCCATTGAAGCCCATTGAGGTCAACTGTCACTTTGTGTTAATTGAAAATTTTCAAAGTCTAGCTTCCTAATTTGAAGTGGAATTTCAACATTTCTCATATATTTGAGTGAGTTTGCATCTAACTTTGTCAGATATCATCGAAAAATATCCATTGAAGCCCATTGAGGTCAACTGTCACTTTGTGTTAATTGAAAATTTTCAAAGTCTATCTTCCTAATTTGAAGTCGAATTCCAACATTTCTTATATATTTGAGTGAGTTTGCATCTAACTTTGTGAGATATTATCGAAAAACATCCTTGAAGCCCATTGAGGTCAACTGTCACTTTGTGTTAATTGAAAATTTTCAAAGTCTATCTTCCTCATTTGAAGTCGAATTTCAAATTTCTTATATATTTGAGTCAGTTCGCATCTAACTCTGTCAGATATCGTCGATTAACATCCATTGAAGCCCATTGAAGTCAACTGTCACTTTGTGTTAATTGAAAATTTTCAAAGTCTATCTTCCTCATTTGAAGTCGAATTTCAACATTTCTTATATATTTGAGTCAGTTCGCATCTAACTCTGTCAGATATCGCCGAATAACATCCATTGAATCCCATTGAGGTCAACTGTCACTTTGTGTTAATTGAAAATTTTCAAAGTCTATTTTCCTCATTTGAAGTCGAATTTCAACATTTCTTATATATTTGAGTGAGTTCGCATCTAACTCTGTCAGATATCGTCGAATAACATCCATTGAAGCCCATTGAGGTCAACTGTCACTTTGTGTTAATTGAAAATTTTCAAAGTCTATTTTCCTCATTTGAAGTCGAATTTCAACATTTCTTATATATTTGAGTGAGTTCGCATCTAACTCTGTGAGATATCGTCGATTAACATCCATTGAAGCCCATTGAAGTCAACTGTCACTTTGTGTTAATTGAAAATTTTCAAAGTCTATCTTCCTCATTTGAAGTCGAATTTCAACATTTCTTATATATTTGAGTGAGTTCGCATCTAACTCTGTCAGATATCGTCGATTAACATCCATTGAAGCCCATTGAAGTCAACTGTCACTTTGTGTTAATTGAAAATTTTCAAAGTCTATCTTCCTCATTTGAAGTCGAATTTCAACATTTCTTATATATTTGAGTGAGTTAGCAGCTAACTTTGTCAGATATCGTCGATTAACATCCATTGAAGCCCATTGAAGTCAACTTTCACTTTGTGTTAATTGAAAATTTTCAAAGTCTATCTTCCTCATTTGAAGTCGAATTTCAACATTTCTTATATATTTGAGTGAGTTCGCATCTATCTCTGTCAGACATCGTCGAATAACATCCATTGAAGCCCATTGAAGTCAACTGTCACTTTGTGTTAATTGAAAATTTTCAAAGTTTATCTTCCTCATTTGAAGTCGAATTTCAACATTTCTTATATATTTGATTGAGTTCGCATCTAACTCTGTGAGATATTGTCGATTAACATCCATTGAAGCCCATTGAAGTCAACTGTCACTTTGTGTTAATTGAAAATTTTCAAAGTCTATCTTCCTCATTTGAAGTCGAATTTCAACATTTCTTATATATTTGAGTGAGTTCGCATCTAACTCTGTCAGATATCGTCGATTAACATCCATTGAAGCCCATTGAAGTCAACTGTCACTTTGTGTTAATTGAAAATTTTCAAAGTCTATCTTCCTCATTTGAAGTCGAATTTCAACATTTCTTATATATTTGAGTGAGTTAGCAGCTAACTTTGTCAGATATCGTCGATTAACATCCATTGAAGCCCATTGAAGTCAACTTTCACTTTGTGTTAATTGAAAATTTTCAAAGTCTATCTTCCTCATTTGAAGTCGAATTTCAACATTTCTTATATATTTGAGTGAGTTCGCATCTAACTCTGTCAGATATCGTCGAATAAAATCCATTGAAGCCCATTGAGGTCAACTGTCACTTTGTGTTAACTGAAAATTTTCAAAGTTTATCTTCCTCATTTGAAGTCGAATTTCAACATTTCTTATATATTTGATTGAGTTCGCATCTAACTCTGTGAGATATTGTCGATTAACATCCATTGAAGCCCATTGAAGTCAACTGTCACTTTGTGTTAATTGAAAATTTTCAAAGTCTATCTTCCACATTTGAAGTCGAATTTCAACATTCCTTATATATTTGAGTGAGTTCGCATCTAACTCGGTCAGATATCGTCGATTAACATCCATTGAAGCCCATTGAAGTCAACTGTCACTTTGTGTTAATTGAAAATTTTCAAAGTCTATCTTCCTCATTTGAAGTCGAATTTCAACATTTCTTATATATTTGAGTGAGTTAGCAGCTAACTTTGTCAGATATCGTCGATTAACATCCATTGAAGCCCATTGAAGTCAACTTTCACTTTGTGTTAATTGAAAATTTTCAAAGTCTATCTTCCTCATTTGAAGTCGAATTTCAACATTTCTTATATATTTGAGTGAGTTCGCATCTAACTCTGTCAGATATCGTCGATTAACATCCATTGAAGCCCATTGAAGTCAACTGTCACTTTGTGTTAATTGAAAATTTTCAAAGTCTATCTTCCTCATTTGAAGTCGAATTTCAACATTTCTTATATATTTGAGTGAGATCGCATCTAACTCTGTCAGATATCGTCGATTAACATCCATTGAAGCCCATTGAAGTCAACTGTCACTTTGTGTTAATTGAAAATTTTCAAAGTCTATCTTCCTCATTTGAAGTCGAATTTCAACATTTCTTATATATTTGAGTGAGTTCGCATCTAACTCTGTCAGATATCGTCGAATAAAATCCATTGAAGCCCATTGAGGTCAACTGTCACTTTGTGTTAACTGAAAATTTTCAAAGTTTATCTTCCTCATTTGAAGTCGAATTTCAACATTTCTTATATATTTGATTGAGTTCGCATCTAACTCTGTGAGATATCGTCGATTAACATCCATTGAAGCCCATTGAAGTCAACTGTCACTTTGTGTTAATTGAAAATTTTCAAAGTCTATCTTCCTCATTTGAAGTCGAATTTCAACATTTCTTATATATTTGAGTGAGTTCGCATCTAACTCGGTCAGATATCGTCGATTAACATCCATTGAAGCCCATTGAAGTCAACTGTCACTTTGTGTTAATTGAAAATTTTCAAAGTCTATCTTCCTCATTTGAAGTCGAATTTCAACATTCCTTATATATTTGAGTGAGTTCGCAGCTAACTTTGTCAGATATCGTCGATTAACATCCATTGAAGCCCATTGAAGTCAACTTTCACTTTGTGTTAATTGAAAATTTTCAAAGTCTATCTTCCTCATTTGAAGTCGAATTTCAACATTTCTTATATAATTGAGTGAGTAAGCATCTAACTCTGTCAGATATCGTCGAATAACATCCATTGAAGCCCATTGAGGTCAACTGTCCCTTTGTGATAATTGAAAATTTTCAAAGTCTATCTTCCTCATTTGAAGTCGAATTTCAACATTTCTTATATATTTGAGTTAGTTCGCATCTAACTCTGTCAGATATCGTCGATTAACATCCATTGAAGCCCATTGAAGTCAACTGTCGCTTTGTGTTAATTGAAAATTTTCAAATACTGTCTTCCTCATTTGAAGTCGAATTTCAACATTTCTTATATATTTGAGTAAGTTCGCATCTAACTTTGTCAGATATCATCGAATAACATCCATTGAAGCCCATTGAGGTCAACTGTCCCTTTGTGATAATTGAAAATTTTCAAAGTCTATCTTCCTCATTTGAAGTCGAATTTCAACATTTCTTATATATTTGTGTGAGTTCGCATCTAACTTTGTCAGATATCATCGAATAACATCCATTGAAGCCCATTGAGGTCAACTGTCCCTTTGTGATAATTGAAAATTTTCAAAGTCTATCTTCCTCATTTGAAGTCGAATTTCAACATTTCTTATATATTTGAGTTAGTTCGCATCTAACTTTGTCAGATATCATCGAATAACATCCATTGAAGCCCATTGGGGTCAACTGTCCCTTTGTGATTATTGAAAATTTTCAAAGTCTATCTTCCTCATTTGAAGTCGAATTTCAACATTTCTTATATATTTGAGTTAGTTCGCATCTAACTCTGTCAGATATCGTCGATTAACATCCATTGAAGCCCATTGAAGTCAACTGTCACTTTGTGTTAATTGAAAATTTACAAAGTCTATCTTCCTCATTTGAAGTCGAATTTCAACATTTCTTATATATTTGAGTAAGTTCGCATCTAACTTTGTCAGATATCATCGAATAACATCCATTGAAGCCCATTGGGGTCAACTGTCCCTTTGTGATTATTGAAAATTTTCAAAGTCTATCTTCCTCATTTGAAGTCGAATTTCAACATTTCTTATATATTTGAGTGAGTTCGCATCTAACTCTGTCAGATATCGTCGATTAACATCCATTGAAGCCCATTGAAGTCAACTGTCACTTTGTGTTAATTGAAAATTTTCAAAGTCTATCTTCCTCATTTGAAGTCGAATTCCAACATTTCTTATATATTTGAGTGAGTTCACATCTAACTCTGTCAGATATCGTCGATTAACATCCATTGAAGCCCATTGAAGTCAACTGTCACTTTGTGTTAATTGAAAATTTTCAAATCTATCTTCCTCATTTGAAGTCGAATTTCAACATTTCTTATATATTTGAGTGAGTTCGCATCTAACTCTGTCAGATATCGTCGATTAACTTCCATTGAATCCCATTGAGGTCAACTGTCACTTTGTGTTAATTAAAAATTTTCAAAGTCTATCTTCCTCATTTGAAGTCGAATTTAAACATTTCTTATATATTTGAGTGAGTTCGCAGCTAACTTTGTCAGATATCGTCGATTTACATCCATTGAAGCCCATTGAAGTCAACTGTCACTTTGTGTTAATTGAAAATTTTCAAAGTCTATCTTCCTCATTTGAAGTCGAATTTCAACATTTCTTATATATTTGAGTTAGTTCGCATCTAACTCTGTCAGATATCGTCGATTAACATCCATTGAAGCCCATTGAAGTCAACTGTCACTTTGTGTTAATTGAAAATTTTCAAAGTCTATCTTCCTCATTTGAAGTCGAATTCCAACATTTCTTATATATTTGAGTGAGTTCACATCTAACTCTGTCAGATATAACTCTGTCAGATATCGTCGATTAACATCCATTGAAGCCCATTGAAGTCAACTGTCACTTTGTGTTAATTGAAAATTTTCAAATCTATCTTCCTCATTTGAAGTCGAATTTCAACATTTCTTATATATTTGAGTGAGTTCGCATCTAACTCTGTCAGATATCGTCGATTAACATCCATTGAAGCCCATTGAAGTCAACTGTCACTTTGTGTTAATTGAAAATTTTCAAAAACTATCTTCCTCATTTGAAGTCGAATTTCAACATTTCTTATATATTTGAGTGAGTTCGCATCTAACTCTGTCAGATATCGTCGAATAACATCCATTGAAGCCCATTGAAGTCAACTGTCACTTTGTGTTAATTGAAAATTTTCAAAGTCTATCTTCCTCATTTGAAGTCGAATTTCAACATTTCTTATATATTTGAGTGAGTTCGCATCTAACTCTGTCAGATATCGTCGATTAACTTTAATTGAAGCCCATTGAAGTCAACTGTCACTTTGTGTTAATTGAAAATTTTCAAAGTCTATCTTCCTCATTTGAAGTCGAATTTCAACATTTCTTATATATTTGAGTGAGTTCGCATCTAACTCTGTCAGATATCGTCGAATAACATCCATTGAAGCCCATTGAAGTCAACTGTCACTTTGTGTTAATTGAAAATTTTCAAAAGTCTATCTTCCTCATTTGAAGTCGATTTCAACATTCCTTATATATTTGAGTGAGTTCGCATCTAACTCTGTCAGATATCGTCGAATAACATCCATTGAATCCCATTGAGGTCAACTGTCACTTTGTGTTAATTGAAAATTTTCAAAGTCTATCTTCCTCATTTGAAGTCGAATTTCAACATTTCTTATATATTTGAGTGAGTTCGCATCTAACTCTGTCAGATATCGTCGATTAACTTTCATTGAAGCCCATTGAAGTCAACTGTCACTTTGTGTTAATTGAAAATTTTCAAAGTCTATCTTCCTCATTTGAAGTCGAATTTCAACATTTCTTATATATTTGAGTGAGTTCGCATCTAACTCTGTCAGATATCGTCGAATAACATCCATTGAAGCCCATTGAAGTCAACTGTCACTTTGTGTTAATTGAAAATTTTCAAAAGTCTATCTTCCTCATTTGAAGTCGATTTCAACATTCCTTATATATTTGAGTGAGTTCGCATCTAACTCTGTCAGATATCGTCGAATAACATCCATTGAATCCCATTGAGGTCAACTGTCACTTTGTGTTAATTGAAAATTTTCAAAGTCTATCTTCGTCATTTTAAGTGGAATTTCAACATTTCTTATATATTTGAGTGAGTTCGCATCTAACTCTGTCAGATATCGTCGATTAACATCCATTGAAGCCCATTGAAGTCAACTGTCACTTTGTGTTAATTGAAAATTTTCAAAGTCTATCTTCCTCATTTGAAGTCGAATTCCAACATTTCTTATATATTTGAGTGAGTTCACATCTAACTCTGTCAGATATAACTCTGTCAGATATCGTCGATTAACATCCATTGAAGCCCATTGAAGTCAACTGTCACTTTGTGTTAATTGAAAATTTTCAAATCTATCTTCCTCATTTGAAGTCGAATTTCAACATTTCTTATATATTTGAGTTAGTTCGCATCTAACTCTGTCAGATATCGTCGATTAACATCCATTGAAGCCCATTGAAGTCAACTGTCACTTTGTGTTAATTGAAAATTTTCAAAGTCTATCTTCCTCATTTGAAGTCGAATTTCAACATTTCTTATATATTTGAGTGAGTTCGCATCTAACTCTGTCAGATATCGTCGAATAACATCCATTGAAGCCCATTGAAGTCAACTGTCACTTTGTGTTAATTGAAAATTTTCAAAGTCTATCTTCCTCATTTGAAGTCGAATTTCAACATTTCTTATATATTTGAGTGAGTTCGCATCTAACTCTGTCAGATATCGTCGATTAACTTCCATTGAAGCCCATTGAAGTCAACTGTCACTTTGTGTTAATTGAAAATTTTCAAAGTCTATCTTCCTCATTTGAAGTCGAATTTCAACATTTCTTATATATTTGAGTGAGTTCGCATCTAACTCTGTCAGATATCGTCGATTAACATCCATTGAAGCCCATTGAAGTCAACTGTCACTTTGTGTTAATTGAAAATTTTCAAAGTCTATCTTCCTCATTTGAAGTCGAATTTCAACATTTCTTATATATTTGAGTGAGTTCGCATCTAACTCTGTCAGATATCGTCGAACAACATCCATTGAAGCCCATTGAAGTCAACTGTCACTTTGTGTTAATTGAAAATTTTCAAAGTCTATCTTCCTCATTTGAAGTCGAATTTCAACATTTCTTATATATTTGAGTGAGTTCGCATCTAACTCTGTCAGATATCGTCGAATAACATCCATTGAAGCCCATTGAAGTCAACTGTCACTTTGTGTTAATTGAAAATTTTCAAAGTCTATCTTCCTCATTTGAAGTCGAATTTCAACATTTCTTATATATTTGAGTGAGTTCACATCTAACTCTGTCAGATATAACTCTGTCAGATATCGTCGATTAACATCCATTGAAGCCCATTGAAGTCAACTGTCACTTTGTGTTAATTGAAAATTTTCAAATCTATCTTCCTCATTTGAAGTCGAATTTCAACATTTCTTATATATTTGAGTTAGTTCGCATCTAACTCTGTCAGATATCGTCGATTAACATCCATTGAAGCCCATTGAAGTCAACTGTCACTTTGTGTTAATTGAAAATTTTCAAAGTCTATCTTCCTCATTTGAAGTCGAATTTCAACATTTCTTATATATTTGAGTAAGTTCGCATCTAACTTTGTCAGATATCATCGAATAACATCCATTGAAGCCCCTTGAGGTCAACTGTCCCTTTGTGATAATTGAAAATTTTCAAAGTCTATCTTCCTCATTTGAAGTCGAATTTCAACATTTCTTATATATTTGAGTGAGTTCGCATCTAACACTGTCAGATATCGTCGAATAACATCCATTGAAGCCCATTGAGGTCAACTGTCACTTTGTGTTAATTGAAAATTTTCAGTCTATTTTCCTCATTTGAAGTCGAATTTCAACATTTCTTATATATTTGAGTGAGTTCGCATCAAACTCTGTCAGATATCGTCGATTAACTTCCATTGAAGCCCATTGAAGTCAACTGTCACTTTGTGTTAATTGAAAATTTTCAAAGTCTATCTTCCTCATTTGAAGTCGAATTTCAACATTTCTTATATATTTGAGTGAGTTCGCATCTAACACTGTCAGATATCGTCGAATAACATCCATTGAAGCCCATTGAGGTCAACTGTCACTTTGTGTTAATTGAAAATTTTCAGTCTATTTTCCTCATTTGAAGTCGAATTTCAACATTTCTTATATATTTGAGTGAGTTCGCATCTAACTCTGTCAGATATCGTCGATTAACTTCCATTGAAGCCCATTGAAGTCAACTGTCACTTTGTGTTAATTGAAAATTTTCAAAGTCTATCTTCCTCATTTGAAGTCGAATTTCAACATTTCTTATATATTTGAGTGAGTTCGCATCTAACTCTGTCAGATATCGTCGATTAACATCCATTGAAGCCCATTGAAGTCAACTGTCACTTTGTGTTAATTGAAAATTTTCAAAGTCTATCTTCCTCATTTGAAGTCGAATTTCAACATTTCTTATATATTTGAGTGAGTTCGCATCTAACTCTGTCAGATATCGTCGAATAACATCCATTGAAGCCCATTGAAGTCAACTGTCACTTTGTGTTAATTGAAAATTTTCAAAGTCTATCTTCCTCATTTGAAGTCGAATTTCAACATTTCTTATATATTTGAGTGAGTTCGCATCTAACTCTGTCAGATATCGTCGATTAACTTTCATTGAAGCCCATTGAAGTCAACTGTCACTTTGTGTTAATTGAAAATTTTCAAAGTCTATCTTCCTCATTTGAAGTCGAATTTCAACATTTCTTATATATTTGAGTGAGTTCGCATCTAACTCTGTCAGATATCGTCGAATAACATCCATTGAAGCCCATTGAAGTCAACTGTCACTTTGTGTTAATTGAAAATTTTCAAAAGTCTATCTTCCTCATTTGAAGTCGATTTCAACATTCCTTATATATTTGAGTGAGTTCGCATCTAACTCTGTCAGATATCGTCGAATAACATCCATTGAATCCCATTGAGGTCAACTGTCACTTTGTGTTAATTGAAAATTTTCAAAGTCTATCTTCGTCATTTTAAGTGGAATTTCAACATTTCTTATATATTTGAGTGAGTTCGCATCTAACTCTGTCAGATATCGTCGATTAACATCCATTGAAGCCCATTGAAGTCAACTGTCACTTTGTGTTAATTGAAAATTTTCAAAGTCTATCTTCCTCATTTGAAGTCGAATTTCAACATTTCTTATATATTTGAGTGAGTTCGCATCTAACTCTGTCAGATATCGTCGATTAACTTTCATTGAAGCCCATTGAAGTCAACTGTCACTTTGTGTTAATTGAAAATTTTCAAAGTCTATCTTCCTCATTTGAAGTCGAATTTCAACATTTCTTATATATTTGAGTAAGTTCGCATCTAACTTTGTCAGATATCATCGAATAACATCCATTGAAGCCCCTTGAGGTCAACTGTCCCTTTGTGATAATTGAAAATTTTCAAAGTCTATCTTCCTCATTTGAAGTCGAATTTCAACATTTCTTATATATTTGAGTGAGTTCGCATCTAACACTGTCAGATATCGTCGAATAACATCCATTGAAGCCCATTGAGGTCAACTGTCACTTTGTGTTAATTGAAAATTTTCAGTCTATTTTCCTCATTTGAAGTCGAATTTCAACATTTCTTATATATTTGAGTGAGTTCGCATCAAACTCTGTCAGATATCGTCGATTAACTTCCATTGAAGCCCATTGAAGTCAACTGTCACTTTGTGTTAATTGAAAATTTTCAAAGTCTATCTTCCTCATTTGAAGTCGAATTTCAACATTTCTTATATATTTGAGTGAGTTCGCATCTAACACTGTCAGATATCGTCGAATAACATCCATTGAAGCCCATTGAGGTCAACTGTCACTTTGTGTTAATTGAAAATTTTCAGTCTATTTTCCTCATTTGAAGTCGAATTTCAACATTTCTTATATATTTGAGTGAGTTCGCATCTAACTCTGTCAGATATCGTCGATTAACTTCCATTGAAGCCCATTGAAGTCAACTGTCACTTTGTGTTAATTGAAAATTTTCAAAGTCTATCTTCCTCATTTGAAGTCGAATTTCAACATTTCTTATATATTTGAGTGAGTTCGCATCTAACTCTGTCAGATATCGTCGATTAACATCCATTGAAGCCCATTGAAGTCAACTGTCACTTTGTGTTAATTGAAAATTTTCAAAGTCTATCTTCCTCATTTGAAGTCGAATTTCAACATTTCTTATATATTTGAGTGAGTTCGCATCTAACTCTGTCAGATATCGTCGAATAACATCCATTGAAGCCCATTGAAGTCAACTGTCACTTTGTGTTAATTGAAAATTTTCAAAGTCTATCTTCCTCATTTGAAGTCGAATTTCAACATTTCTTATATATTTGAGTGAGTTCGCATCTAACTCTGTCAGATATCGTCGATTAACTTTCATTGAAGCCCATTGAAGTCAACTGTCACTTTGTGTTAATTGAAAATTTTCAAAGTCTATCTTCCTCATTTGAAGTCGAATTTCAACATTTCTTATATATTTGAGTGAGTTCGCATCTAACTCTGTCAGATATCGTCGAATAACATCCATTGAAGCCCATTGAAGTCAACTGTCACTTTGTGTTAATTGAAAATTTTCAAAAGTCTATCTTCCTCATTTGAAGTCGATTTCAACATTCCTTATATATTTGAGTGAGTTCGCATCTAACTCTGTCAGATATCGTCGAATAACATCCATTGAATCCCATTGAGGTCAACTGTCACTTTGTGTTAATTGAAAATTTTCAAAGTCTATCTTCGTCATTTTAAGTGGAATTTCAACATTTCTTATATATTTGAGTGAGTTCGCATCTAACTCTGTCAGATATCGTCGATTAACATCCATTGAAGCCCATTGAAGTCAACTGTCACTTTGTGTTAATTGAAAATTTTCAAAGTCTATCTTCCTCATTTGAAGTCGAATTTCAACATTTCTTATATATTTGAGTAAGTTCGCATCTAACTTTGTCAGATATCATCGAATAACATCCATTGAAGCCCCTTGAGGTCAACTGTCCCTTTGTGATAATTGAAAATTTTCAAAGTCTATCTTCCTCATTTGAAGTCGAATTTCAACATTTCTTATATATTTGAGTGAGTTCGCATCTAACACTGTCAGATATCGTCGAATAACATCCATTGAAGCCCATTGAGGTCAACTGTCACTTTGTGTTAATTGAAAATTTTCAGTCTATTTTCCTCATTTGAAGTCGAATTTCAACATTTCTTATATATTTGAGTGAGTTCGCATCAAACTCTGTCAGATATCGTCGATTAACTTCCATTGAAGCCCATTGAAGTCAACTGTCACTTTGTGTTAATTGAAAATTTTCAAAGTCTATCTTCCTCATTTGAAGTCGAATTTCAACATTTCTTATATATTTGAGTGAGTTCGCATCTAACACTGTCAGATATCGTCGAATAACATCCATTGAAGCCCATTGAGGTCAACTGTCACTTTGTGTTAATTGAAAATTTTCAGTCTATTTTCCTCATTTGAAGTCGAATTTCAACATTTCTTATATATTTGAGTAAGTTCGCATCTAACTCTGTCAGATATCGTCGATTAACATCCATTGAAGCCCATTGAAGTCAACTGTCACTTTGTGTTAATTGAAAATTTTCAAAGTCTATCTTCCTCATTTGAAGTCGAATTTCAACATTTCTTATATATTTGAGTGAGTTCGCATCTAACACTGTCAGATATCGTCGAATAACATCCATTGAAGCCCATTGAAGTCAACTGTCACTTTGTGTTAATTGAAAGTTTTCAAAGTCTATCTTCCTCATTTGAGGTCGAATTTCAACATTTCTTATATATTTGAGTGAGTTCGCACCTAAGTCTGTCAGATATCGTCGATTAACATCCATTGAAGACCATTGAAGTCAACTGTCACTTTGTGTTAATTGAAAATTTTCAAAGTCTATCTTCCTCATTTGAAGTCGAATTTCAACATTTCTTATATATTTGAGTAAGTTCGCATCTAACTTTGTCAGATATCATCGAATAACATCCATTGAAGCCCATTGAGATCAACTGTCACTTTGTGTTAATTGAAAATTTTCAAAGACTATCTTCCTCATTTGAAGTCGAATTTCAACATTTCTTATATATTTGAGTGAGTTCGCATCTAACTCTGTCAGATATCGTCGATTAACTTCCATTGAAGCCCATTGATGTCAACTGTCACTTTGTGTTAATTGAAAATTTTCAAAGTCTATCTTCGTCATTTTAAGTGGAATTTCAACATTTCTTATATATTTGAGTAAGTTCGCATCTAACTTTGTCAGATATCATCGAATAACATCCATTGAAGCCCATTGAGATCAACTGTCACTTTGTGTTAATTGAAAATTTTCAAAAGTCTATCTTCCTCATTTGAAGTCGATTTCAACATTCCTTATATATTTGAGTGAGTTCGCATCTAACTCTGTCAGATATCGTCGAATAACATCCATTGAATCCCATTGAGGTCAACTGTCACTTTGTGTTAATTGAAAATTTTCAAAGTCTATCTTCGTCATTTTAAGTGGAATTTCAACATTTCTTATATATTTGAGTGAGTTCGCATCTAACTCTGTCAGATATCGTCGATTAACTTCCATTGAAGCCCATTGAAGTCAACTGTCACTTTGTGTTAATTGAAAATTTTCAAAGTCTATCTTCCTCATTTGAAGTCGAATTTCAACATTTCTTATATATTTGAGTGAGTTCGCATCTAACTCTGTCAGATATCGTCGATTAACATCCATTGAAGCCCATTGAAGTCAACTGTCACTTTGTGTTAATTGAAAATTTTCAAAGTCTATCTTCCTCATTTGAAGTCGAATTTCAACATTTCTTATATATTTGAGTGAGTTCGCATCTAACTCTGTCAGATATCGTCGAATAACATCCATTGAAGCCCATTGAAGTCAACTGTCACTTTGTGTTAATTGAAAATTTTCAAAGTCTATCTTCCTCATTTGAAGTCGAATTTCAACATTTCTTATATATTTGAGTGAGTTCGCATCTAACTCTGTCAGATATCGTCGATTAACTTTCATTGAAGCCCATTGAAGTCAACTGTCACTTTGTGTTAATTGAAAATTTTCAAAGTCTATCTTCCTCATTTGAAGTCGAATTTCAACATTTCTTATATATTTGAGTGAGTTCGCATCTAACTCTGTCAGATATCGTCGAATAACATCCATTGAAGCCCATTGAAGTCAACTGTCACTTTGTGTTAATTGAAAATTTTCAAAAGTCTATCTTCCTCATTTGAAGTCGATTTCAACATTCCTTATATATTTGAGTGAGTTCGCATCTAACTCTGTCAGATATCGTCGAATAACATCCATTGAATCCCATTGAGGTCAACTGTCACTTTGTGTTAATTGAAAATTTTCAAAGTCTATCTTCGTCATTTTAAGTGGAATTTCAACATTTCTTATATATTTGAGTGAGTTCGCATCTAACTCTGTCAGATATCGTCGATTAACATCCATTGAAGCCCATTGAAGTCAACTGTCACTTTGTGTTAATTGAAAATTTTCAAAGTCTATCTTCCTCATTTGAAGTCGAATTTCAACATTTCTTATATATTTGAGTAAGTTCGCATCTAACTTTGTCAGATATCATCGAATAACATCCATTGAAGCCCCTTGAGGTCAACTGTCCCTTTGTGATAATTGAAAATTTTCAAAGTCTATCTTCCTCATTTGAAGTCGAATTTCAACATTTCTTATATATTTGAGTGAGTTCGCATCTAACACTGTCAGATATCGTCGAATAACATCCATTGAAGCCCATTGAGGTCAACTGTCACTTTGTGTTAATTGAAAATTTTCAGTCTATTTTCCTCATTTGAAGTCGAATTTCAACATTTCTTATATATTTGAGTGAGTTCGCATCAAACTCTGTCAGATATCGTCGATTAACTTCCATTGAAGCCCATTGAAGTCAACTGTCACTTTGTGTTAATTGAAAATTTTCAAAGTCTATCTTCCTCATTTGAAGTCGAATTTCAACATTTCTTATATATTTGAGTGAGTTCGCATCTAACACTGTCAGATATCGTCGAATAACATCCATTGAAGCCCATTGAGGTCAACTGTCACTTTGTGTTAATTGAAAATTTTCAGTCTATTTTCCTCATTTGAAGTCGAATTTCAACATTTCTTATATATTTGAGTAAGTTCGCATCTAACTCTGTCAGATATCGTCGATTAACATCCATTGAAGCCCATTGAAGTCAACTGTCACTTTGTGTTAATTGAAAATTTTCAAAGTCTATCTTCCTCATTTGAAGTCGAATTTCAACATTTCTTATATATTTGAGTGAGTTCGCATCTAACACTGTCAGATATCGTCGAATAACATCCATTGAAGCCCATTGAAGTCAACTGTCACTTTGTGTTAATTGAAAGTTTTCAAAGTCTATCTTCCTCATTTGAGGTCGAATTTCAACATTTCTTATATATTTGAGTGAGTTCGCACCTAAGTCTGTCAGATATCGTCGATTAACATCCATTGAAGACCATTGAAGTCAACTGTCACTTTGTGTTAATTGAAAATTTTCAAAGTCTATCTTCCTCATTTGAAGTCGAATTTCAACATTTCTTATATATTTGAGTAAGTTCGCATCTAACTTTGTCAGATATCATCGAATAACATCCATTGAAGCCCATTGAGATCAACTGTCACTTTGTGTTAATTGAAAATTTTCAAAGACTATCTTCCTCATTTGAAGTCGAATTTCAACATTTCTTATATATTTGAGTGAGTTCGCATCTAACTCTGTCAGATATCGTCGATTAACTTCCATTGAAGCCCATTGATGTCAACTGTCACTTTGTGTTAATTGAAAATTTTCAAAGTCTATCTTCGTCATTTTAAGTGGAATTTCAACATTTCTTATATATTTGAGTAAGTTCGCATCTAACTTTGTCAGATATCATCGAATAACATCCATTGAAGCCCATTGAGATCAACTGTCACTTTGTGTTAATTGAAAATTTTCAAAAGTCTATCTTCCTCATTTGAAGTCGATTTCAACATTCCTTATATATTTGAGTGAGTTCGCATCTAACTCTGTCAGATATCGTCGAATAACATCCATTGAATCCCATTGAGGTCAACTGTCACTTTGTGTTAATTGAAAATTTTCAAAGTCTATCTTCGTCATTTTAAGTGGAATTTCAACATTTCTTATATATTTGAGTGAGTTCGCATCTAACTCTGTCAGATATCGTCGATTAACATCCATTGAAGCCCATTGAAGTCAACTGTCACTTTGTGTTAATTGAAAATTTTCAAAGTCTATCTTCCTCATTTGAAGTCGAATTTCAACATTTCTTATATATTTGAGTAAGTTCGCATCTAACTTTGTCAGATATCATCGAATAACATCCATTGAAGCCCCTTGAGGTCAACTGTCCCTTTGTGATAATTGAAAATTTTCAAAGTCTATCTTCCTCATTTGAAGTCGAATTTCAACATTTCTTATATATTTGAGTGAGTTCGCATCTAACACTGTCAGATATCGTCGAATAACATCCATTGAAGCCCATTGAGGTCAACTGTCACTTTGTGTTAATTGAAAATTTTCAGTCTATTTTCCTCATTTGAAGTCGAATTTCAACATTTCTTATATATTTGAGTGAGTTCGCATCAAACTCTGTCAGATATCGTCGATTAACTTCCATTGAAGCCCATTGAAGTCAACTGTCACTTTGTGTTAATTGAAAATTTTCAAAGTCTATCTTCCTCATTTGAAGTCGAATTTCAACATTTCTTATATATTTGAGTGAGTTCGCATCTAACACTGTCAGATATCGTCGAATAACATCCATTGAAGCCCATTGAGGTCAACTGTCACTTTGTGTTAATTGAAAATTTTCAGTCTATTTTCCTCATTTGAAGTCGAATTTCAACATTTCTTATATATTTGAGTAAGTTCGCATCTAACTCTGTCAGATATCGTCGATTAACATCCATTGAAGCCCATTGAAGTCAACTGTCACTTTGTGTTAATTGAAAATTTTCAAAGTCTATCTTCCTCATTTGAAGTCGAATTTCAACATTTCTTATATATTTGAGTGAGTTCGCATCTAACACTGTCAGATATCGTCGAATAACATCCATTGAAGCCCATTGAAGTCAACTGTCACTTTGTGTTAATTGAAAGTTTTCAAAGTCTATCTTCCTCATTTGAGGTCGAATTTCAACATTTCTCATATATTTGAGTGAGTTCGCACCTAAGTCTGTCAGATATCGTCGATTAACATCCATTGAAGACCATTGAAGTCAACTGTCACTTTGTGTTAATTGAAAATTTTCAAAGTCTATCTTCCTCATTTGAAGTCGAATTTCAACATTTCTTATATATTTGAGTAAGTTCGCATCTAACTTTGTCAGATATCATCGAATAACATCCATTGAAGCCCATTGAGATCAACTGTCACTTTGTGTTAATTGAAAATTTTCAAAGACTATCTTCCTCATTTGAAGTCGAATTTCAACATTTCTTATATATTTGAGTGAGTTCGCATCTAACTCTGTCAGATATCGTCGATTAACTTCCATTGAAGCCCATTGATGTCAACTGTCACTTTGTGTTAATTGAAAATTTTCAAAGTCTATCTTCCTCATTTGAAGTCGAATTTCAACATTTCTCATATATTTAAGTGAGTTCGCATCTAACTCTGTCAGATATCGTCGAATAACATCCATTGAATCCCATTGAGGTCAACTGTCACTTTGTGTTAATTGAAAATTTTCAAAGTCTATCTTCGTCATTTTAAGTGGAATTTCAACATTTCTTATATATTTGAGTGAGTTCGCATCTAACTCTGTCAGATATCGTCGATTAACATCCATTGAAGCCCATTGAAGTCAACTGTCACTTTGTGTTAATTGAAAATTTTCAAAGTCTATCTTCCTCATTTGAAGTCGAATTTCAACATTTCTTATATATTTGAGTAAGTTCGCATCTAACTTTGTCAGATATCATCGAATAACATCCATTGAAGCCCCTTGAGGTCAACTGTCCCTTTGTGATAATTGAAAATTTTCAAAGTCTATCTTCCTCATTTGAAGTCGAATTTCAACATTTCTTATATATTTGAGTGAGTTCGCATCTAACACTGTCAGATATCGTCGAATAACATCCATTGAAGCCCATTGAGGTCAACTGTCACTTTGTGTTAATTGAAAATTTTCAGTCTAATTTCCTCATTTGAAGTCGAATTTCAACATTTCTTATATATTTGAGTGAGTTCGCATCAAACTCTGTCAGATATCGTCGATTAACTTCCATTGAAGCCCATTGAAGTCAACTGTCACTTTGTGTTAATTGAAAATTTTCAAAGTCTATCTTCCTCATTTGAAGTCGAATTTCAACATTTCTTATATATTTGAGTGAGTTCGCATCTAACACTGTCAGATATCGTCGAATATCATCCATTGAAGCCCATTGAGGTCAACTGTCACTTTGTGTTAATTGAAAATTTTCAGTCTATTTTCCTCATTTGAAGTCGAATTTCAACATTTCTTATATATTTGAGTAAGTTCGCATCTAACTCTGTCAGATATCGTCGAATAACATCCATTGAAGCCCATTGAAGTCAACTGTCACTTTGTGTTAATTGAAAGTTTTCAAAGTCTATCTTCCTCATTTGAGGTCGAATTTCAACATTTCTTATATATTTGAGTGAGTTCGCATCTAACTCTGTCAGATATCGTCGATTAACATCCATTGAAGACCATTGAAGTCAACTGTCACTTTGTGTTAATTGAAAATTTTCAAAGTCTATCTTCCTCATTTGAAGTCGAATTTCAACATTTCTCATATATTTGAGTGAGTTCGCATCTAACACTGTCAGATATCGTCGAATAACATCCATTGAAGCCCATTGAGGTCAACTGTCACTTTGTGTTAATTGAAAATTTTCAGTCTATCTTCCTCATTTGAAGTCGAATTTCAACATTTCTTATATATTTGAGTGAGTTCGCATCTAACACTGTCAGATATCGTCGAATAACATCCATTGAAGCCCATTGAGGTCAACTGTCACTTTGTGTTAATTGAAAATTTTCAGTCTATTTTCCTCATTTGAAGTCGAATTTCAACATTTCTTATATATTTGAGTGAGTTCGCATCTAACTCTGTCAGATATCGTCGATTAACATCCATTGAAGCCCATTGAAGTCAACTGTCACTTTGTTTTAATTGAAAATTTTCAAAGTCTATCTTCCTCATTTGAAGTCGAATTTCAACATTTCTTATATATTTGAGTGAGTTCGCAGCTAACTTTGTCAGATATCGTCGATTAACATCCATTGAAGCCCATTGAAGTCAACTGTCACTTTGTGTTAATTGAAAGTTTTCAAAGTCTATCTTTCTCATTTGAAGTCGAATTTCAACATTTCTTATATATTTGAGTGAGTTCGCAGCTAACTTTGTCAGATATCGTCGATTAACATCCATTGAAGCCCATTGAAGTCAACTGTCACTTTGTGTTAATTGAAAATTTTCAAAGTCTATCTTCCTCATTTGAAGTCGAATTTCAACATTTCTTATATATTTGAGTGAGTTCGCATCTAACTCTGTCAGATATCGTCGATTAACATCCATTGAAGCCCATTGAAGTCAACTGTCACTTTGTGTTAATTGAAAATTTTCAAAGTCTATCTTCCTCATTTGAAGTCGAATTTCAACATTTCTTATATATTTGAGTGAGTTCGCATCTAACTCTGTCAGATATCGTCGATTAACATCCATTGAAGCCCATTGAAGTCAACTGTCACTTCGTGTTAATTGAAAATTTTTAAAGTCTATCTTCCTCATTTGAAGTCGAATTTCAACATTTCTTATATATTTGAGTGAGTTCGCATCTAACTCTGTCAGATATCGTCGAATAACATCCATTGAAGCCCATTGAAGTCAACTGTCACTTTGTGTTAATTGAAAATTTTCAAAGTCTATCTTCCTCATTTGAAGTCGAATTTCAACATTTCTTATATATTTTAGTGAGTTCGCATCTAACTCTGTCAGATATCGTCGATTAACTTCCATTGAAGCCCATTGAAGTCAACTGTCACTTTGTGTTAATTGAAAATTTTCAAAGTCTATCTTCCTCATTTGAAGTCGAATTTCAACATTTCTTATATATTTGAGTGAGTTCGCATCTAACTCTGTCAGATATCGTCGATTAACATCCATTGAAGCCCATTGAAGTCAACTGTCACTTTGTGTTAATTGAAAATTTTCAAAGTCTATCTTCCTCATTTGAAGTCGAATTTCAACATTTCTTATATATTTGAGTGAGTTCGCATCTAAATCTGTCAGATATTGTCGAATAACATCCATTGAATCCCATTGAGGTCAACTGTCACTTTGTGTTAATTGAAAATATTCAAAGTCTATCTTCCTCATTTTAAGTGGAATTTCAACATTTCTTATATATTTGAGTGAGTTCGCATCTAACTCTGTCAGATATCGTCGATTAACATCCATTGAAGCCCATTGAAGTCAACTGTCACTTTGTGTTAATTGAAAATTTTCAAAGTCTATCTTCCTCATTTGAAGTCGAATTTCAACATTTCTTATATATTTGAGTGAGTTCGCATCTAACTCTGTCAGATATCGTCGATTAACATCCATTGAAGCCCATTGAAGTCAACTGTCACTTTGTGTTAATTGAAAATTTTCAAAGTCTATCTTCCTCATTTGAAGTCGAATTTCAACATTTCTTATATATTTGAGTGAGTTCGCATCTAACTCTGTCAGATATCGTCGATTAACTTCCATTGAAGCCCATTGAAGTCAACTGTCACTTTGTGTTAATTGAAAATTTTCAAAGTCTATCTTCCTCATTTGAAGTCGAATTTCAACATTTCTTATATATTTGAGTGAGTTCGCATCTAACACTGTCAGATATCGTCGAATAACATCCATTGAAGCCCATTGAGGTCAACTGTCACTTTGTGTTAATTTAAAATTTCCAGTCTATTTTCCTCATTTGAAGTCGAATTTCAACATTTCTTATATATTTGAGTGAGTTCGCAGCTAACTTTGTCAGATATCATCGATTAACATCCATTGAAGCCCATTGAAGTCAACTGTCACTTTGTGTTAATTGAAAATTTTCAAAGTCTATCTTCCTCATTTGAAGTCGAATTTCAACATTTCTTATATATTTGAGTGAGTTCGCATCTAACTCTGTCAGATATCGTCGAATAACATCCATTGAATCCCATTGAAGTCAACTGTCACATTGTGTTCATTGAAAATTTTCAAAGTCTATCTTCCTCATTTGAAGTCGAATTTCAATATTTCTTATATATTTTAGTGAGTTCGCACCTAACTTTGTCAGATATCGTCGAATAACATCCATTGAAGCCCATTGAGGTCAACTGTCACTTTGTGTTAACTGAAAATTTTCAAAGTCTATCTTCCTCATTTGAAGTCGAATTTCAACATTTCTTATATATTTGAGTGAGTTCGCATCTAACACTGCCAGATATCGTCGAATAACATGCATTGAAGCCCATTGAGGTCAACTGTCACTTTGTGTTAATTGAAAATTTTCAGTCTATTTTCCTCATTTGAAGTCGAATTTCAACATTTCTTATATATTTGAGTGAGTTCGCATCTAACTCTGTCAGATAACGTCGATTAACTTCCATTGAAGCCCATTGAAGTCAACTGTCACTTTGTGTTAATTGAAAATTTTCAAAGTCTATCTTCCTCATTTGAAGTCGAATTTCAACATTTCTTATATATTTGAGTGAGTTCGCATCTAACACTGTCAGATATCGTCGAATAACATCCATTGAAGCCCATTGAGGTCAACTGTCACTTTGTGTTAATTGAAAATTTTCAGTCTATTTTCCTCATTTGAAGTCGAATTTCAACATTTCTTATATATTTGAGTGAGTTCGCATCTAACTCTGTCAGATATCGTCGATTAACTTCCATTGAAGCCCATTGAAGTCAACTGTCACTTTGTGTTAATTGAAAATTTTCAAAGTCTATCTTCCTCATTTGAAGTCGAATTTCAACATTTCTTATATATTTGAGTGAGTTCGCATCTAACACTGTCAGATATCGTCGAATAACATCCATGGAAGCCCATTGAGGTCAACTGTCACTTTGTGTTAATTGAAAATTTTCAGTCTATTTTCCTCATTTGAAGTCGAATTTCAACATTTCTTATATATTTGAGTGAGTTCGCATCTAACACTGTCAGATATCGTCGAATAACATCCATTGAAGCCCATTGAAGTCAACTGTCACTTTGTGTTAATTGAAAATTTTCAAAGTCTATCTTCCTCATTTGAAGTCGAATTTCAACATTTCTTATATATTTGAGTGAGTTCGCATCTAACACTGTCAGATATCGTCGAATAACATCCATTGAAGCCCATTGAGGTCAACTGTCACTTTGTGTTAATTGAAAATTTTCAGTCTATTTTCCTCATTTGAAGTCGAATTTCAACATTTCTTATATATTTGAGTGAGTTCGCATCTAACTCTGTCAGATATCGTCGATTAACTTCCATTGAAGCCCATTGAAGTCAACTGTCACTTTGTGTTAATTGAAAATTTTCAAAGTCTATCTTCCTCATTTGAAGTCGAATTTCAACATTTCTTATATATTTGAGTGAGTTCGCATCTAACACTGTCAGATATCGTCGAATAACATCCATGGAAGCCCATTGAGGTCAACTGTCACTTTGTGTTAATTTAAAATTTCCAGTCTATTTTCCTCATTTGAAGTCGAATTTCAACATTTCTTATATATTTGAGTGAGTTCGCAGCTAACTTTGTCAGATATCATCGATTAACATCCATTGAAGCTCATTTAAGTCAACTGTCACTTTGTGTTAATTGAAAATTTTCAAAGTCTATCTTCCTCATTTGAAGTCGAATTTCAATATTTCTTATATATTTTAGTGAGTTCGCACCTAACTTTGTCAGATATCGTCGAATAACATCCATTGAAGCCCATTGAGGTCAACTGTCACTTTGTGTTAACTGAAAATTTTCAAAGTCTATCTTCCTCATTTGAAGTCGAATTTCAACATTTCTTATATATTTGAGTGAGTTCGCATCTAACACTGTCAGATATCGTCGAATAACATCCATTGAAGCCCATTGAGGTCAACTGTCACTTTGTGTTAATTGAAAATTTTCAGTCTATTTTCCTCATTTGAAGTCGAATTTCAACATTTCTTATATATTTGAGTGAGTTCGCATCTAACTCTGTCAGATATCGTCGATTAACTTCCATTGAAGCCCATTGAAGTCAACTGTCACTTTGTGTTAATTGAAAATTTTCAAAGTCTATCTTCCTCATTTGAAGTCGAATTTCAACATTTCTTATATATTTGAGTGAGTTCGCATCTAACACTGTCAGATATCGTCGAATAACATCCATTGAAGCCCATTGAGGTCAACTGTCACTTTGTGTTAATTGAAAATTTTCAGTCTATTTTCCTCATTTGAAGTCGAATTTCAACATTTCTTATATATTTGAGTGAGTTCGCATCTAACTCTGTCAGATATCGTCGATTAACATCCATTGAAGCCCATTGAAGTCAACTGTCACTTTGTGTTAATTGAAAATTTTCAAAGTCTATCTTCCTCATTTGAAGTCGAATTTCAACATTTCTTATATATTTGAGTGAGTTCGCATCTAACACTGTCAGATATCGTCGAATAACATCCATTGAAGCCCATTGAGGTCAACTGTCACTTTGTGTTAATTTAAAATTTCCAGTCTATTTTCCTCATTTGAAGTCGAATTTCAACATTTCTTATATATTTGAGTGAGTTCGCATCTAACTCTGTCAGATATCGTCGAATAACATCCATTGAAGCCCCTTGAGGTCAACTGTCCCTTTGTGATAATTGAAAATTTTCAAAGTCTATCTTCCTCATTTGAAGTCGAATTTCAATATTTCTTATATATTTTAGTGAGTTCGCACCTAACTTTGTCAGATATCGTCGAATAACATCCATTGAAGCTCATTGAGGTCAACTGTCACTTTGTGTTAATTGAAAATTTTCAAAGTCCATCTTCCTCATTTGAAGTCGAATTTCAACATTTCTTATATATTTGAGTGAGTTTGCGTCTAACTTTGTCAGATATCGTCGAATAACATCCATTGAAGCCCATTGAAGCCAACTGTCACTTTGTGTTAATTGAAAATTTTCAAAGTCTATCTTCCTCATTTGAAGTCGAATTTCAACATTTCTTATATATTTGAGTGAGTTCGCATCTAACTCTGTCAGATATCATCGAATAAAATCCATTGAAGCCCATTGAAGTCAACTGTCACATTGTGTTAACTGAAAATTTTCAAAGTCTATCTTCCTCATTTGAAGTCGAATTTCAACATTTCTCATATATTTGAGTGAGTTTGCATCTAACTCTGTCAGATATCGTCGAATAACATCCATTGAAGCCCATTGAAGTCAACTGTCACATTGTGTTAACTGAAAATTTTCAAAGTCTATCTTCCTCATTTGAAGTCGAATTTCAACATTTCTCATATATTTGAGTAAGTTCGCATCTAACTTTGTCAGATATCGTCGATTAACATCCATTGAAGCCCATTGAAGTCAACTGTCACTTTGTGTTAATTGAAAATTTTCAAAGTCTATCTTCCTCGTTTGAAGTCGAATTTCAACATTTCTTATATATTTGAGTGAGTTCGCATCTAACTCTGTCAGATATCGTAGAATAACATCCATTGAAGCCCATTGAAGTCAAATGTCACATTGTGTTAATTGAAAATTTTCAAAGTCTATCTTCCTCGTTTGAAGTCGAATTTCAACATTTCTTATATATTTGAGTGAGTTTGCATCTAACTCTGTCAGATATCGTCGAATAACATCCATTGAAGCCCATTGAAGTCAACTGTCACATTGAGTTAATTGAAAATTTTCAAAGTCTATCTTCCTCGTTTGAAGTCGAATTTCAACATTTCTTATATATTTGAGTGAGTTCGCATCTAACTCTGTCAGATATCGTCGAATAACATCCATTGAAGCCCATTGAAGTCAACTGTCACATTGTGTTAATTGAAAATTTTCAAAGTCTATCTTCCTCGTTTGAAGTCGAATTTCAACATTTCTTATATATTTGAGTGAGTTCGCATCTAACTCTGTCAGATATCGTCGAATAACATCCATTGAAGCCCATTGAAGTCAACTGTCACATTGTGTTAATTGAAAATTTTCAAAGTCTATCTTCCTCGTTTGAAGTCGAATTTCAACATTTCTTATATATTTGAGTGAGTTCGCATCTAACTTTGTCAGATATCATCGAATAACATCCATTGAAGCCCCTTGAGGTCAACTGTCCCTTTGTGATAATTGATAATTTTCAAAGTCTATCTTCCTCATTTGAAGTCGAATTTCAACATTTCTTATATATTTGAGTGAGTTCGCATCTAACACTGTCAGATATCGTCGAATAACATCCATTGAAGCCCCTTGAGGTCAACTGTCCCTTTGTGATAATTGAAAATTTTCAAAGTCTATCTTCCTCATTTGAAGTCGAATTTCAACATTTCTTATATATTTGAGTGAGTTCGCATCTAACACTGTCAGATATCGTCGAATAACATCCATTGAAGCCCATTGAGGTCAACTGCCACTTTGTGTTAATTGAAAATTTTCAAAGACTATCTTCCTCATTTGAAGTCGAATTTCAACATTTCTTATATATTTGAGTGAGTTCGCATCTAACTTTGTCAGATATCATCGAATAACATCCATTGAAGCCCCTTGAGGTCAACTGTCCCTTTGTGATAATTGATAATTTTCAAAGTCTATCTTCCTCATTTGAAGTCGAATTTCAACATTTCTTATATATTTGAGTGAGTTCGCATCTAACTCTGTCAGATATCGTCGAATAACATCCATTGAAGCCCCTTGAGGTCAACTGTCCCTTTGTGATAATTGAAAATTTTCAAAGTCTATCTTCCTCATTTGAAGTCGAATTTCAACATTTCTTATATATTTGAGTGAGTTCGCATCTAACTTTGTCAGATATCATCGAATAACATCCATTGAAGCCCCTTGAGGTCAACTGTCCCTTTGTGATAATTGATAATTTTCAAAGTCTATCTTCCTCATTTGAAGTCGAATTTCAACATTTCTTATATATTTGAGTGAGTTCGCATCTAACACTGTCAGATATCGTCGAATAACATCCATTGAAGCCCCTTGAGGTCAACTGTCCCTTTGTGATAATTGAAAATTTTCAAAGTCTATCTTCCTCATTTGAAGTCGAATTTCAACATTTCTTATATATTTGAGTGAGTTCGCATCTAACTTTGTCAGATATCATCGAATAACATCCATTGAAGCCCCTTGAGGTCAACTGTCCCTTTGTGATAATTGATAATTTTCAAAGTCTATCTTCCTCATTTGAAGTCGAATTTCAACATTTCTTATATATTTGAGTGAGTTCGCATCTAACACTGTCAGATATCGTCGAATAACATCCATTGAAGCCCCTTGAGGTCAACTGTCCCTTTGTGATAATTGAAAATTTTCAAAGTCTATCTTCCTCATTTGAAGTCGAATTTCAACATTTCTTATATATTTGAGTGAGTTCGCATCTAACTTTGTCAGATATCATCGAATAACATCCATTGAAGCCCCTTGAGGTCAACTGTCCCTTTGTGATAATTGATAATTTTCAAAGTCTATCTTCCTCATTTGAAGTCGAATTTCAACATTTCTTATATATTTGAGTGAGTTCGCATCTAACACTGTCAGATATCGTCGAATAACATCCATTGAAGCCCCTTGAGGTCAACTGTCCCTTTGTGATAATTGAAAATTTTCAAAGTCTATCTTCCTCATTTGAAGTCGAATTTCAACATTTCTTATATATTTGAGTGAGTTCGCATCTAACTTTGTCAGATATCATCGAATAACATCCATTGAAGCCCCTTGAGGTCAACTGTCCCTTTGTGATAATTGATAATTTTCAAAGTCTATCTTCCTCATTTGAAGTCGAATTTCAACATTTCTTATATATTTGAGTGAGTTCGCATCTAACACTGTCAGATATCGTCGAATAACATCCATTGAAGCCCCTTGAGGTCAACTGTCCCTTTGTGATAATTGAAAATTTTCAAAGTCTATCTTCCTCATTTGAAGTCGAATTTCAACATTTCTTATATATTTGAGTGAGTTCGCATCTAACACTGTCAGATATCGTCGAATAACATCCATTGAAGCCCATTGAAGCCAACTGTCACTTTGTGTTAATTGAAAATTTTCAAAGTCTATCTTCCTCATTTGAAGTCGAATTTCAACATTTCTTATATATTTGAGTGAGTTCGCATCTAACTTTGTCAGATATCATCGAATAACATCCATTGAAGCCCCTTGAGGTCAACTGTCCCTTTGTGATAATTGATAATTTTCAAAGTCTATCTTCCTCATTTGAAGTCGAATTTCAACATTTCTTATATATTTGAGTGAGTTCGCATCTAACACTGTCAGATATCGTCGAATAACATCCATTGAAGCCCCTTGAGGTCAACTGTCCCTTTGTGATAATTGAAAATTTTCAAAGTCTATCTTCCTCATTTGAAGTCGAATTTCAACATTTCTTATATATTTGAGTGAGTTTGCGTCTAACTTTGTCAGATATCTTCGAAAAACATCCATTGAAGCCCATTGAAGCCAACTGTCACTTTGTGTTAATTGAAAATTTTCAAAGTCTATCTTCCTCATTTGAAGTCGAATTTCAACATTTCTTATATATTTGAGTGAGTTCGTATCTAACTCTGTCAGATATCATCGAATAAAATCCATTGAAGCCCATTGAAGCCAACTGTCACTTTGTGTTAATTGAAAATTTTCAAAGTCTATCTTCCTCATTTGAAGTCGAATTTCAACATTTCTCATATATTTGAGTAAGTTCGCATCTAACTTTGTCAGATATCGTCGATTAACATCCATTGAAGCCCATTGAAGTCAACTGTCACTTTGTGTTAATTGAGAATTTTCAAACTCTATCTTCCTCGTTTGAAGTCGAATTTCAACATTTCTTATATATTTGAGTGAGTTCGCATCTAACTCTGTCAGATATCGACGAATAACATCCATTGAAGCCCATTGAAGTCAAATGTCACATTGTGTTAATTGAAAATTTTCAAAGTCTATCTTCCTCGTTTGAAGTCGAATTTCAACATTTCTTATATATTTGAGTGAGTTCGCATCTAACTCTGTCAGATATCGTCGAATAACATCCATTGAAGCCCATTGAAGTCAACTGTCACATTGAGTTAATTGAAAATTTTCAAAGTCTATCTTCCTCGTTTGAAGTCGAATTTCAACATTTCTTATATATTTGAGTGAGTTCGCATCTAACTCTGTCAGATATCGTCGAATAACATCCATTGAAGCCCATTGAAGTCAACTGTCACATTGTGTTGATTGAAAATTTTCAAAGTCTATCTTCCTCGTTTGAAGTCGAATTTCAACATTTCTTATATATTTGAGTGAGTTCGCATCTAACTTTGTCAGATATCATCGAATAACATCCATTGAAGCCCCTTGAGGTCAACTGTCCCTTTGTGATAGTTGATAATTTTCAAAGTCTATCTTCCTCATTTGAAGTCGAATTTCAACATTTCTTATATATTTGAGTGAGTTCGCATCTAACACTGTCAGATATCGTCGAATAACATCCATTGAAGCCCCTTGAGGTCAACTGTCCCTTTGTGATAATTGAAAATTTTCAAAGTCTATCTTCCTCATTTGAAGTCGAATTTCAACATTTCTTATATATTTGAGTGAGTTCGCATCTAACACTGTCAGATATCGTCGAATAACATCCATTGAAGCCCATTGAGGTCAACTGTCACTTTGTGTTAATTGAAAATTTTCAGTCTATTTTCCTCATTTGAAGTCGAATTTCAACATTTCTTATATAGTTGAGTGAGTTCGCATCTAACTCTGTCAGATATGGTCGATTAACATCCATTGAAGCCCATTGAGGTCAACTGCCACTTTGTGTTAATTGAAAATTTTCAAAGACTATCTTTCTCATTTGAAGTCGAATTTCAACATTTCTTATATATTTGAGTGAGTTCGCATCTAACTCTGTCAGATATCGTCGATTAACTTCCATTGAAGCCCATTGAAGTCAACTGTCACTTTGTGTTAATTGAAAATTTTCAAAGTCTATCTTCCTCATTTGAAGTCGAATTTCAACATTTCTTATATATTTGAGTGAGTTCGCATCTAACACTGTCAGATATCGTCGAATAACATCCATTGAAGCCCATTGAGGTCAACTGTCACTTTGTGTTAATTTAAAATTTCCAGTCTATTTTCCTCATTTGAAGTCGAATTTCAACATTTCTTATATATTTGAGTGAGTTCGCATCTAACTCTGTCAGATATCGTCGATTAACATCTATTGAAGCCCATTGAAGTCAACTGTCACTTTGTGTTAATTGAAAATTTTCAAAGTCTATCTTCCTCATTTGAAGTCGAATTTCAACATTTCTTATATATTTGAGTGAGTTCGCAGCTAACTTTGTCAGATATCGTTGATTAACATCCATTGAAGCCCATTGAAGTCAACTGTCACTTTGTGTTAATTGAAAGTTTTCAAAGTCTATCTTCCTCATTTGAAGTCGAATTTCAACATTTCTTATATATTTGAGTGAGTTCGCAGCTAACTTTGTCAGATATCGTCGATTAACATCCATTGAAGCCCATTGAAGTCAACTGTCATTTTGTGTTAATTGAAAATTTTCAAAGTCTATCTTCCTCATTTGAAGTCGAATTTCAACATTCCTTATATATTTGAGTGAGTTCGCATCTAACTTTGTCAGATATCGTCGATTAACATCCATTGAAGCCCATTGAAGTCAACTGTCACTTTGTGTTAATTGAAAGTTTTCAAAGTCTATCTTCCTCATTTGAAGTCGAATTTCAACATTTCTTATATATTTGAGTGAGTTCGCATCTAACTCTGTCAGATATCGTCGAATAACATCCATTGAAGCCCATTGAAGTCAACTGTCACATTGTGTTAATTGAAAATTTTCAAAGTCTATCTTCCTCATTTGAAGTCGAATTTCAATATTTCTTATATATTTTAGTGGAGTCGCACCTAACTTTGTCAGATATCGTCGAATAACATCCATTGAAGCCCATTGAGGTCAACTGTCACTTCGTGTTAATTGAAAATTTTCAAAGTCTATCTTCCTCATTTGAAGTCGAATTTCAACATTTCTCATATATTTGAGTGAGTTTGCGTCTAACTTTGTCAGATATCTTCGAAAAACATCCATTGAAGCCCATTGAAGCCAACTGTCACTTTGTGTTAATTGAAAATTTTCAAAGTCTATCTTCCTCATTTGAAGTCGAATTTCAACATTTCTTATATATTTGAGTGAGTTCGCATCTAACTCTGTCCGATATCATCGAATAAAATCCATTGAAGCCCATTGAAGTCAACTGTCACATTGTGTTAACTGAAAATTTTCAAAGTCTATCTTCCTCATTTGGAGTCGAATTTCAACATTTCTCATATATTTGAGTAAGTTCGCATCTAACTTTGTCAGATATCGTCGATTAACATCCATTGAAGCCCATTGAAGTCAACTGTCACTTTGTGTTAATTGAAAATTTTCAAAGTCTATCTTCCTCGTTTGAAGTCGAATTTCAACATTTCTTATATATTTGAGTGAGTTCGCATCTAACTCTGTCAGATATCGTCGAATAACATCCATTGAAGCCCATTGAAGTCAACTGTCACATTGTGTTAATTGAAAATTTTCAAAGTCTATCTTCCTCGTTTGAAGTCGAATTTCAACATTTCTTATATATTTGAGTGAGTTCGCAACTAACTCTGTCAGATATCGTCGATTAACATCCATTGAAGCCCATTGAAGTCAACTGTCACATTGTGTTAATTGAAAATTTTCAAAGTCTATCTTCCTCGTTTGAAGTCGAATTTCAACATTTCTTATATATTTGAGTGAGTTCGCATCTAACTCTGTCAGATATCGTCGAATAACATCCATTGAAGCCCATTGAGGTCAACTGTCACTTTGTGTTAATTGAAAATTTTCAAAGTCTATCTTCCTCATTTGAAGTCGAATTTCAACATTTCTTATATATTTGAGTGAGTTCGCATCTAACTCTGTCAGATATCGTCGAATAACATCCATTGAAGCCCATTGAAGTCAACTGTCACTTCGTGTTAATTGAAAATTTTCAAAGTCTATTTTCCTCATTTGAAGTCGAATTTCAACATTTCTTATATATTTGAGTGAGTTCGCATCTAACTCTGTCAGATATCGTCGAATAACATCCATTGAAGCCCATTGAAGTCAACTGTCACATTGTGTTAATTGAAAATTTTTAAAGTCTATCTTCCTCATTTGAAGTCGAATTTCAATATTTCTTATATATTTTAGTGAGTTCGCATCTAACTTTGTCAGATATCGTCGAATAACATCCATTGAAGCCCATTGAGGTCAACTGTCACTTTGTGTTAATTGAAAATTTTCAAACTCTATCTTCCTCGTTTGAAGTCGAATTTCAACATTTCTTATATATTTGAGTGAGTTCGCATCTAACTCTGTCAGATATCGTCGAATAACATCCATTGAAGCCCATTGAAGTCAACTGTCACTTTGTGTTAATTGAAAATTTTCAAAGTCTATCTTCCTCGTTTGAAGTCGAATTTCAACATTTCTTATATATTTGAGTGAGTTCGCATCTAACTCTGTCAGATATCGTCGAATAACATCCATTGAAGCCCATTGAGGTCAACTGTCACTTCGTGTTAATTGAAAATTTTCAAAGTCTATTTTCCTCATTTGAAGTCGAATTTCAACATTTCTTATATATTTGAGTGAGTTTGCGTCTAACTTTGTCAGATATCTTCGAAAAACATCCATTGAAGCCCATTGAAGCCAACTGTCACTTTGTGTTAATTGAAAATTTTCAAAGTCTATCTTCCTCGTTTGAAGTCGAATTTCAACATTTCTTATATATTTTAGTGAGGTCGCATCTAACTTTGTCAGATATCGTCGAATATCATCCATTGAAGCCCATTGAGGTCAACTGTCACTTTGTGTTAATTGAAAATTTTCAAAGTCTATCTTCCTCATTTGAAGTCGAATTTCAACATTTCTTATATATTTGAGTGAGTTTGCGTCTAACTTTGTCAGATATCATCGAAGAACATCCATTGAAGCCCATTGAAGTCAACTGTCACTTTGTGTTAACTGAAAATTTTCAAAGTCTATCTTCCTCATTTGAAGTCGAATTTCAACATTTCTTATATATTTGAGTGAGTTTGCGTCTAACTTTGTCAGATATCATCGAAGAACATCCATTGAAGCCCATTGAAGTCAACTGTCACTTTGTGTTAACTGAAAATTTTCAAAGTCTATCTTCCTCATTTGAAGTCGAATTTCAACATTTCTTATATATTTGAGTGAGTTCGCACCTAAATTTGTCAGATATCATCGAATAACATCCATTGAAGCCCATTGAGGTCAACTGTCACTTTGTGTTAATTGAAAATTTTCAAAGTCTATCTTCCTCGTTTGAAGTCGAATTTCAACATTTCTTATATATTTTAGTGAGGTCGCATCTAACTTTGTCAGATATCGTCGAATATCATCCATTGAAGCCCATTGAGGTCAACTGTCACTTTGTGTTAATTGAAAATTTTCAAAGTCTATCTTCCTCATTTGAAGTCGAATTTCAACATTTCTTATATATTTGAGTGAGTTTGCGTCTAACTTTGTCAGATATCATCGAAGAACATCCATTGAAGCCCATTGAAGTCAACTGTCACTTTGTGTTAACTGAAAGTTTTCAAAGTCTATCTTCCTCATTTGAAGTCGAATTTCAACATTTCTTATATATTTGAGTGAGTTTGCGTCTAACTTTGTCAGATATCATCGAAGAACATCCATTGAAGCCCATTGAAGTCAACTGTCACTTTGTGTTAACTGAAAATTTTCAAAGTCTATCTTCCTCATTTGAAGTCGAATTTCAACATTTCTTATATATTTGAGTGAGTTCGCACCTAAATTTGTCAGATATCATCGAATAACATCCATTGAAGCCCATTGAAGTCAACTGTCACTTTGTGTTAATTGAAAATTTTCAAAGTCTATCTTCCTCGTTTGAAGTCGAATTTCAACATTCCTTATATATTTGAGTGAGTTCGCATCTAACTCTGTCAGATATCGTCGAATAACATCCATTGAAGCCCATTGAAGTCAACTGTCACTTCGTGTTAATTGAAAATTTTCAAAGTCTATTTTCCTCATTTGAAGTCGAATTTCAACATTTCTTATATATTTGAGTGAGTTCGCATCTAACTCTGTCAGATATCGTCGAATAACATCCATTGAAGCCCATTGAAGTCAACTGTCACATTGTGTTAATTGAAAATTTTTAAAGTCTATCTTCCTCATTTGAAGTCGAATTTCAATATTTCTTATATATTTTAGTGAGTTCGCATCTAACTTTGTCAGATATCGTCGAATAACATCCATTGAAGCCAATTGAGGTCAACTGTCACTTTGTGTTAATTGAAAATTTTCAAACTCTATCTTCCTCGTTTGAAGTCGAATTTCAACAATTCTTATATATTTGAGTGAGTTCGCATCTAACTCTGTCAGATATCGTCGAATAACATCCATTGAAGCCCATTGAAGTCAACTGTCACTTTGTGTTAATTGAAAATTTTCAAAGTCTATCTTCCTCGTTTGAAGTCGAATTTCAACATTTCTTATATATTTGAGTGAGTTCGCATCTAACTCTGTCAGATATCGTCGAATAACATCCATTGAAGCCCATTGAGGTCAACTGTCACTTCGTGTTAATTGAAAATTTTCAAAGTCTATTTTCCTCATTTGAAGTCGAATTTCAACATTTCTTATATATTTGAGTGAGTTTGCGTCTAACTTTGTCAGATATCTTCGAAAAACATCCATTGAAGCCCATTGAAGCCAACTGTCACTTTGTGTTAATTGAAAATTTTCAAAGTCTATCTTCCTCGTTTGAAGTCGAATTTCAACATTTCTTATATATTTTAGTGAGGTCGCATCTAACTTTGTCAGATATCGTCGAATATCATCCATTGAAGCCCATTGAGGTCAACTGTCACTTTGTGTTAATTGAAAATTTTCAAAGTCTATCTTCCTCATTTGAAGTCGAATTTCAACATTTCTTATATATTTGAGTGAGTTTGCGTCTAACTTTGTCAGATATCATCGAAGAACATCCATTGAAGCCCATTGAAGTCAACTGTCACTTTGTGTTAACTGAAAATTTTCAAAGTCTATCTTCCTCATTTGAAGTCGAATTTCAACATTTCTTATATATTTGAGTGAGTTTGCGTCTAACTTTGTCAGATATCATCGAAGAACATCCATTGAAGCCCATTGAAGTCAACTGTCACTTTGTGTTAACTGAAAATTTTCAAAGTCTATCTTCCTCATTTGAAGTCGAATTTCAACATTTCTTATATATTTGAGTGAGTTCGCACCTAAATTTGTCAGATATCATCGAATAACATCCATTGAAGCCCATTGAGGTCAACTGTCACTTTGTGATAATTGAAAATTTTCAAAGTCTATCTTCCTCATTTGAAGTCGAATTTCAACATTTCTTATATATTTGAGTGAGTTCGCATCTAACTTTGTCAGATATCGTCGATTAACATCCATTGAAGCCCATTGAAGTCAACTGTAACTTTGTGATAATTGAAAATTCTCAAGTCTATCTTCCTCATTTGAAGTCAAATTTCAACATTTCTTATATATTTGAGTGAAATCGCATCTAACTCTGTCAGATATCGTCGATTAACATCCATTGAAGCCCATTGAGGTCAACTGTCACTTTGTGATGATTGAAAATTTTCAAAGTCTATCTTCCTCATTTGAAGTCGAATTTCAACATTTCTTATATATTTGAGTGAGTTCGCACCTAAGTCTGTCAGATATCGTCGATTAACATCAATTGAAGCCCATTGAAGTCAACTGTCACTTTGTGTTAACTGAAAATTTTCAAAGTCTATCTTCCTCATTTGAAGTCGAATTTCAACATTTCTTATATATTTGAGTGAGTTCGCACCTAACTTTGTCAGATATCATCGAATAACATCCATTGAAGCCCATTGGGGTCAACTGTCACTTTGTGTTAATTGAAAATTTTCAAAGTCTATCTTCCTCATTTGAAGTCGAATTTCAACATTTCTTATATATTTGAGTGAGTTCGCACCTAACTTTGTCAGATATCATCGAATAACATCCATTGAAGCCCATTGAGGTCAACTGTCACTTTGTGTTAATTGAAAATTTTCAAAGTCTATCTTCCTCATTTGAAGTCGAATTTCAACATTTCCCATATATTTGAGTGAGTTCGCACCTAACTTTGTCAGATATCATCGAATAACATCCATTGAAGCCCATTGAGGTCAACTGTCACTTTGTGATGATTGAAAATTTTCAAAGTCTATCTTCCTCATTTGAAGTCGAATTTCAACATTTCTTATATATTTGAGTGAGTTCGCACCTAAGTCTGTCAGATATCGTCGATTAACATCAATTGAAGCCCATTGAAGTCAACTGTCACTTTGTGTTAACTGAAAATTTTCAAAGTCTATCTTCCTCATTTAAAGTCGAATTTCAACATTTCTTATATATTTGAGTGAGTTCGCACCTAACTTTGTCAGATATCATCGAATAACATCCATTGAAGCCCATTGGGGTCAACTGTCACTTTGTGTTAATTGAAAATTTTCAAAGTCTATCTTCCTCATTTGAAGTCGAATTCCAACATTTCTTATATATTTGAGTGAGTTCGCACCTAAGTCTGTCAGATATCGTCGATTAACATCAATTGAAGCCCATTGAGGTCAACTGTCACTTTGTGTTAACTGAAAATTTTCAAAGTCTATCTTCCTCATTTGAAGTCGAATTTCAACCTTTCATATATATTTGAGTGAGTTCGCACCTAACTTTGTCAGATATCATCGAATAACATCCATTGAAGCCCATTGGGGTCAACTGTCACTTTGTGTTAATTGAAAATTTTCAAAGTCTATCTTCCTCATTTGGAGTCGAATTTCAACATTTCTCATATATTTGAGTGAGTTCGCACCTAAGTCTGTCAGATATCGTCGATTAACATCAATTGAAGCCCATTGAGGTCAACTGTCACTTTGTGTTAACTGAAAATTTTCAAAGTCTATCTTCCTCATTTGAAGTCGAATTTCAACCTTTCATATATATTTGAGTGAGTTCGCACCTAACTTTGTCAGATATCATCGAATAACATCCATTGAAGCCCATTGGGGTCAACTGTCACTTTGTGTTAATTGAAAATTTTCAAAGTCTATCTTCCTCATTTGGAGTCGAATTTCAACATTTCTCATATATTTGAGTGAGTTCGCACCTAACTTTGTCAGATATCATCGAATAACATCCATTGAAGCCCATTGAGGTCAACTGTCACTTTGTGTTAATTGAAAATTTTCAAAGTCTATCTTCCTCATTTGAAGTCGAATTTCAACATTTCTTATATATTTGAGTGAGTTCGCATCTAACTCTGTCAGATATCGTCGAATAACATCCATTGAAGCCCATTGAAGTCAACTGTCACTTTGTGATAATTGAAAATTTTCAAGTCTATCTTCCTGATTTGAAGTCAAATTTCAACATTTCTTATATATTTGAGTGAAATCGCATCTAACTCTGTCAGATATCGTCGATTAACATCCATTGAAGCCCATTGAGGTCAACTGTCACTTTGTGATGATTGAAAATTTTCAAAGTCTATCTTCCTCATTTGAAGTCGAATTTCAACATTTCTTATATATTTGAGTGAGTTCGCACCTAAGTCTGTCAGATATCGTCGATTAACATCAATTGAAGCCCATTGAAGTCAACTGTCACTTTGTGTTAACTGAAAATTTTCAAAGTCTATCTCCCTCATTTGAAGTCGAATTTCAACATTTCTTATATATTTGAGTGAGTTCGCACCTAACTTTGTCAGATATCATCGAATAACATCCATTGAAGCCCATTGGGGTCAACTGTCACTTTGTGTTAATTGAAAATTTTCAAAGTCTATCTTCCTCATTTGAAGTCGAATTTCAACATTTCTTATATATTTGAGTGAGTTCGCATCTAAGTCTGTCAGATATCGTCGATTAACATCAATTGAAGCCCATTGAAGTCAACTGTCACTTTGTGTTAACTGAAAATTTTCAAAGTCTATCTTCCTCATTTGAAGTCGAATTTCAAAATTTCTTATATATTTGAGTGAGTTCGCACCTAACTTTGTCAGATATCATCGAATAACATCCATTGAAGCCCATTGAGGTCAACTGTCACTTTGTGTTAATTGAAAATTTTCAAAGTCTATCTTCCTCATTTGAAGTCGAATTTCAACATTTCTCATATATTTGAGTGAGTTCGCACCTAACTTTGTCAGATATCATCGAATAACATCCATTGAAGCCCATTGAGGTCAACTGTCACTTTGTGTTAACTGAAAATTTTCAAAGTCTATCTTCCTCATTTGAAGTCGAATTTCAACATTTCATATATATTTGAGTGAGTTCGCACCTAACTTTGTCAGATATCATCGAATAACATCCATTGAAGCCCATTGGGGTCAACTGTCACTTTGTGTTAATTGAAAATTTTCAAAGTCTATCTTCCTCATTTGGAGTCGAATTTCAACATTTCTCATATATTTGAGTGAGTTCGCACCTAACTTTGTCAGATATCATCGAATAATATCCATTGAAGCCCATTGAGGTCAACTGTCACTTTGTGTTAATTGAAAATTTTCAAAGTCTATCTTCCTCATTTGAAGTCGAATTTGAACATTTTTAATATATTTGAGTGAGTTGGCACCTAACTTTGTCAGATATCATCGAATAACATCCATTGAAGCCCATTGAGGTCAACTGTCACTTTGTGTTAACTGAAAATTTTCAAAGTCTATCTTCCTCATTTGAAGTCGAATTTGAACATTTTTAATATATTTGAGTGAGTTGGCACCTAACTTTGTCAGATATCATCGAATAACATCCATTGAAGCCCATTGAAGTCAACTGTCACTTTGTGTTAACTGAAAATTTTCAAAGTCTATCTTCCTCATTTGAAGTCGAATTTCAACATTTCATATATATTTGAGTGAGTTGGCACCTAACTTTGTCAGATATCATCGAATAACATCCATTGAAGCCCATTGAGGTCAACTGTCACTTTGTGTTAACTGAAAATTTTCAAAGTCTATCTTCCTCATTTGAAGTCGAATTTCAACATTTCTTATATATTTGAGTGAGTTCCCACCTAACTTTGTCAGATATCATCGAATAACATCCATTGAAGCCCATTGAGGTCAACTGTCACTTTGTGTTAATTGAAAATTTTCAAAGTCTATCTTCCTCATTTGAAGTCGAATTTCAACATTTCTTATATATTTGAGTGAGTTCCCACCTAACTTTGTCAGATATCATCGAATAACATCCATTGAAGCCCATTGAAGTCAACTGTCACTTTGTGTTAACTGAAAATTTTCAAAGTCTATCTTCCTCATTTGAAGTCGAATTTCAACATTTTTTATATATTTGAGTGAGTTGGCACCTAACTTTGTCAGATATCATCGAATAACATCCATTGAAGCCCATTGAAGTCAACTGTCACTTCGTGTTAATTGAAAATTTTCAAAGTCTATCTTCCTCATTTGAAGTCGAATTTCAACATTTTTTATATATTTGAGTGAGTTGGCACCTAACTTTGTCAGATATCATCGATTAACATCAATTGAAGCCCATTGAAGTCAACTGTCACTTTGTGTTAATTGAAAATTTTCAAAGTCTATCTTCCTCATTTGAAGTCGAATTTCAACATTTCTTATATATTTGAGTGAGTTCGCACCTAAGTCTGTCAGATATCGTCGATTAACATCAATTGAAGCCCATTGAAGTCAACTATCACTTTGTGTTAACTGAAAATTTTCAAAGTCTATCTTCCTCATTTGAAGTCGAATTTCAACATTTCTTATATATTTGAGTGAGTTCGCACCTAACTTTGTCAGATATCATCGAATAACATCCATTGAAGCCCATTGAGGTCAACTGTCACTTTGTGTTAATTGAAAATTTTCTAAGTCTATCTTCCTCATTTGAAGTCGAATTTCAACATTTCTCATATATTTGAGTGAGTTCGCACCTAACTTTGTCAGATATCATCGAATAACATCCATTGAAGCCCATTGAGGTCAACTGTCACTTTGTGTTAATTGAAAATTTTCAAAGTCTATCTTCCTCATTTGAAGTCGAATTTCAACATTTCTTATATATTTGAGTGAGTTCGCACCTAAGTCTGTCAGATATCGTTGATTAACATCAATTGAAGCCCATTGAAGTCAACTGTCACTTTGTGTTAACTGAAAATTTTCAAAGTCTATCTTCCTCATTTGAAGTCGAATTTCAACATTTTTTATATATTTGAGTGAGTTGGCACCTAACTTTGTCAGATATCATCGAATAACATCCATTGAAGCCCATTGAAGTCAACTGTCACTTTGTGTTAACTGAAAATTTTCAAAGTCTATCTTCCTCATTTGAAGTCGAATTTCAACATTTCTCATATATTTGAGTGAGTTGGCACCTAACTTTGTCAGATATCATCGAATAACATCCATTGAAGCCCATTGAAGTCAACTGTCACTTTGTGTTAACTGAAAATTTTCAAAGTCTATCTTCCTCATTTGAAGTCGAATTTCAACATTTCTTATATATTTGAGTGAGTTCGCACCTAACTTTGTCAGATATCTTCGAATAACATCCATTGAAGCCCATTGAGGTCAACTGTCACTTTGTGTTAATTGAAAATTTTCAAAGTCTATCTTCCTCATTTGAAGTCGAATTTCAACATTTCTTATATATTTGAGTGAGTTCGCACCTAACTTTGTCAGATATCATCGAATAACATCCATTGAAGCCCATTGGGGTCAACTGTCACTTTGTGTTAATTGAAAATTTTCAAAGTCTATCTTCCTCATTTGAAGTCGAATTTCAACATTTCTCATATATTTGAGTGAGTTCGCACCTAACTTTGTCAGATATCATCGAATAACATCCATTGAAGCCTATTGATGTCAACTGTCACTTTGTGTTAATTGAAAATTTTCAAAGTCTATCTTCCTCATATGAAGTCGAATTTCAACATTTCTCATATATTTGAGTGAGTTCGCACCTAACTTTGTCAGATATCATCGAATAACATCCATTGAAGCCCATTGAGGTCAACTGTCACTTTGTGTTAATTGAAAATTTTCAAAGTCTATCTTCCTCATTTGAAGTCGAATTTCAACATTTCTTATATATTTGAGTGAGTTCGCACCTAAGTCTGTCAGATATCGTCGATTAACATCAATTGAAGCCCATTGAAGTCAACTGTCACTTTGTGTTAACTGAAAATTTTCAAAGTCTATCTTCCTCATTTGAAGTCGAATTTCAACATTTCTTATATATTTGAGTGAGTTCGCATCTAACTCTGTCAGATATCATCGAATAACATCCATTGAAGCCCATTGAAGTCAACTGTTACTTTGTGTTAATTGAAAATTTTCAAAGTCTATCTTCCTCATTTGAAGTCGAATTTCAACATTTCTCATATATTTGAGTGAGTTCGCACCTAACTCTGTCAGATATCGTCGATTAACATCAATTGAAGCCCATTGAAGTCAACTGTCACTTTGTGTTAATTGAAAATTTTCAAAGTCTATCTTCCTCATTTGAAGTCGAATTTCAACATTTCTCATATATTTGAGTGAGTTCGCACCTAACTTTGTCAGATATCATCGAATAACATCCATTGAAGCCCATTGAGGTCAACTGTCACTTTGTGTTAATTGAAAATTTTCAAAGTCTATCTTCCTCATTTGAAGTCGAATTTCAACATTTCTTATATATTTGAGTGAGTTCGCACCTAAGTCTGTCAGATATCGTTGATTAACATCAATTGAAGCCCATTGAAGTCAACTGTCACTTTGTGTTAACTGAAAATTTTCAAAGTCTATCTTCCTCATTTGAAGTCGAATTTCAACATTTTTTATATATTTGAGTGAGTTGGCACCTAACTTTGTCAGATATCATCGAATAACATCCATTGAAGCCCATTGAAGTCAACTGTCACTTTGTGTTAACTGAAAATTTTCAAAGTCTATCTTCCTCATTTGAAGTCGAATTTCAACATTTCTTATATATTTGAGTGAGTTCGCACCTAACTTTGTCAGATATCATCGAATAACATCAATTGAAGCCCATTGAAGTCAACTGTCACTTTGTGTTAATTGAAAATTTTCAAAGTCTATCTTCCTCATTTGAAGTCGAATTTCAACATTTCTCATATATTTGAGTGAGTTCGCACCTAACTTTGTCAGATATCATCGAATAACATCCATTGAAGCCCATTGAGGTCAACTGTCACTTTGTGTTAATTGAAAATTTTCAAAGTCTATCTTCCTCATTTGAAGTCGAATTTCAACATTTCTTATATATTTGAGTGAGTTCGCACCTAAGTCTGTCAGATATCGTCGATTAACATCAATTGAAGCCCATTGAAGTCAACTGTCACTTTGTGTTAACTGAAAATTTTCAAAGTCTATCTTCCTCATTTGAAGTCGAATTTCAACATTTTTTATATATTTGAGTGAGTTGGCACCTAACTTTGTCAGATATCATCGAATAACATCCATTGAAGCCCATTGAAGTCAACTGTCACTTTGTGTTAACTGAAAATTTTTAAAGTCTATCTTCCTCATTTGAAGTCGAATTTCAACCTTTTTTATATATTTGAGTGAGTTGGCACCTAACTTTGTCAGATATCATCGAATAACATCCATTGAAGCCCATTGAAGTCAACTGTCACTTTGTGTTAACTGAAAATTTTCAAAGTCTATCTTCCTCATTTGAAGTCGAATTTCAACATTTCTTATATATTTGAGTGAGTTCGCACCTAACTTTGTCAGATATCATCGAATAACATCCATTGAAGCCCATTGGGGTCAACTGTCACTTTGTGTTAATTGAAAATTTTCAAAGTCTATCTTCCTCATTTGAAGTCGAATTTCAACATTTCTCATATATTTGAGTGAGTCCGCACCTAACTTTGTCAGATATCATCGAATAACATCCATTGAAGCCCATTGAGGTCAACTGTCACTTTGTGTTAATTGAAAATTTTCAAAGTCTATCTTCCTCATTTGAAGTCGAATTTCAACATTTCTCATATATTTGAGTGAGTTCGCACCTAACTTTGTCAGATATCATCGAATAACATCCATTGAAGCCCATTGAGGTCAACTGTCACTTTGTGTTAATTGAAAATTTTCAAAGTCTATCTTCCTCATTTGAAGTCGAATTTCAACATTTCTTATATATTTGAGTGAGTTCGCACCTAAGTCTGTCAGATTTCGTCGATTAACATCAATTGAAGCCCATTGAAGTCAACTGTTACTTTGTGTTAACTGAAAATTTTCAAAGTCTATCTTCCTCATTTGAAGTCGAATTTCAACATTTCTCATATATTTGAGTGAGTTCGCATCTAACTCTGTCAGATATCATCGAATAACATCCATTGAAGCCCATTGAGGTCAACTGTCACTTTGTGTTAATTGAAAATTTTCAAAGTCTATCTTCCTCATTTGAAGTCGAATTTCAACATTTCTCATATATTTGAGTGAGTTCGCATCTAACTCTGTCAGATATCATCGAATAACATCCATTGAAGCCCATTGAGGTCAACTGTCACTTTGTGTTAATTGAAAATTTTCAATGTCTATCTTCCTCATTTGAAGTCGAATTTCAACATTTCTCATATATTTGAGTGAGTTCGCATCTAACTCTGTCAGATATCATCGAATAACATCCATTGAAGCCCATTGAGGTCAACTGTCACTTTGTGTTAATTGAAAATTTTCAAAGTCTATCTTCCTCATTTGAAGTCGAATTTCAACATTTCTTATATATTTGAGTGAGTTCGCACCTAAGTCTGTCAGATATCGTCGATTAACATCAATTGAAGCCCATTGAAGTCAACTGTCACTTTGTGTTAACTGAAAATTTTCAAAGTCTATCTTCCTCGTTTGAAGTCGAATTTCAACATTTCTTATATATTTGAGTGAGTTCGCATCTAACTCTGTCAGATATCATCGAATAACATCCATTGAAGCCCATTGAGGTCAACTGTCACTTTGTGTTAATTGAAAATTTTCAAAGTCTATCTTCCTCATTTGAAGTCGAATTTCAACATTTCTCATATATTTGAGTGAGTTCGCACCTAACTTTGTCAGATATCATCGAATAACATCCATTGAAGCCCATTGAGGTCAACTGTCACTTTGTGTTAATTGAAAATTTTCAAAGTCTATCTTCCTCATTTGAAGTCGAATTTCAACATTTCTCATATATTTGAGTGAGTTCGCACCTAACTTTGTCAGATATCATCGAATAACATCCATTGAAGCCCATTGAGGTCAACTGTCACTTTGTGTTAATTGAAAATTTTCAAAGTCTACCTTCCTCATTTGAAGTCGAATTTCAACATTTCTCATATATTTGAGTGAGTTCGCACCTAACTTTGTCAGATATCATCGAATAACATCCATTGAAGTCCATTGAGGTCAACTGTCACTTTGTGTTAATTGAAAATTTTCAAAGTCTATCTTCCTCATTTGAAGTCGAATTTCAACATTTCTCATATATTTGAGTGAGTTCGCATCTAACTCTGTCAGATATCATTAAATAACATCCATTGAAGCCCATTGAGGTCAACTGTCATTTTGTGTTAATTGAAAATTTTCAAAGTCTATCTTCCTCATTTGAAGTCGAATTTCAACATTTCTTATATATTTGAGTGAGTTCGCACCTAAGTCTGTCAGATATCGTCGATTAACATCAATTGAAGCCCATTGAAGTCAACTGTCACTTTGTGTTAACTGAAAATTTTCAAAGTCTATCTTCCTCGTTTGAAGTCGAATTTCAACATTTTTTATATATTTGAGTGAGTTGGCACCTAACTTTGTCAGATATCATCGAATAACATCCATTGAAGCCCATTGAAGTCAACTGTCACTTTGTGTTAACTGAAAATTTTCAAAGTCTATCTTCCTCATTTGAAGTCGAATTTCAACATTTTTTATATATTTGAGTGAGTTGGCACCTAACTTTGTCAGATATCATCGAATAACATCCATTGAAGCCCATTGAAGTCAACTGTCACTTTGTGTTAACTGAAAATTTTCAAAGTCTATCTTCCTCATTTGAAGTCGAATTTCAACATTTCTTATATATTTGAGTGAGTTCGCACCTAACTTTGTCAGATATCATCGAATAACATCAATTGAAGCCCATTGGGGTCAACTGTCACTTTGTGTTAATTGAAAATTTTCAAAGTCTATCTTCCTCATTTGAAGTCGAATTTCAACATTTCTCATATATTTGAGTGAGTTCGCACCTAACTTTGTCAGATATCATCGAATAACATCCATTGAAGCCCATTGAGGTCAACTGTCACTTTGTGTTAATTGAAAATTTTCAAAGTCTATCTTCCTCATTTGAAGTCGAATTTCAACATTTCTCATATATTTGAGTGAGTTCGCACCTAACTTTGTCAGATATCATCGAATAACATCCATTGAAGCCCATTGAGGTCAACTGTCACTTTGTGTTAATTGAAAATTTTCAAAGTCTATCTTCCTCATTTGAAGTCGAATTTCAACATTTCTTATATATTTGAGTGAGTTCGCACCTAAGTCTGTCAGATATCGTCGATTAACATCAATTGAAGCCCATTGAAGTCAACTGTCACTTTGTGTTAACTGAAAATTTTCAAAGTCTATCTTCCTCATTTGAAGTCGAATTTCAACATTTCTCATATATTTGAGTGAGTTCGCATCTAACTCTGTCAGATATCATCGAATAACATCCATTGAAGCCCATTGAGGTCAACTGTCACTTTGTGTTAATTGAAAATTTTCAAAGTCTATCTTCCTCATTTGAAGTCGAATTTCAACATTTCTCATATATTTGAGTGAGTTCGCATCTAACTCTGTCAGATATCATCGAATAACATCCATTGAAGCCCATTGAGGTCAACTGTCACTTTGTGTTAATTGAAAATTTTCAATGTCTATCTTCCTCATTTGAAGTCGAATTTCAACATTTCTCATATATTTGAGTGAGTTCGCATCTAACTCTGTCAGATATCATCGAATAACATCCATTGAAGCCCATTGAGGTCAACTGTCACTTTGTGTTAATTGAAAATTTTCAAAGTCTATCTTCCTCATTTGAAGTCGAATTTCAACATTTCTTATTTATTTGAGTGAGTTCGCACCTAAGTCTGTCAGATATCGTCGATTAACATCAATTGAAGCCCATTGAAGTCAACTGTCACTTTGTGTTAACTGAAAATTTTCAAAGTCTATCTTCCTCGTTTGAAGTCGAATTTCAACATTTCTTATATATTTGAGTGAGTTCGCATCTAACTCTGTCAGATATCATCGAATAACATCCATTGAAGCCCATTGAGGTTTTTTCTTATATATTTGAGTGAGTTCGCACCTTAGTCTGTCAGATATCGTCGATTAACATCAATTGAAGCCCATTGAAGTCAACTGTCACTTTGTGTTAACTGAAAATTTTCAAAGTCTATCTTCCTCGTTTGAAGTCGAATTTCAACATTTTTTATATATTTGAGTGAGTTGGCACCTAACTTTGTCAGATATCATCGAATAACATCCATTGAAGCCCATTGAAGTCAACTGTCACTTTGTGTTAACTGAAAATTTTCAAAGTCTATCTTCCTCATTTGAAGTCGAATTTCAACATTTTTTATATATTTGAGTGAGTTGGCACCTAACTTTGTCAGATATCATCGAATAACATCCATTGAAGCCCATTGAAGTCAACTGTCACTTTGTGTTAACTGAAAATTTTCAAAGTCTATCTTCCTCATTTGAAGTCGAATTTCAACATTTCTTATATATTTGAGTGAGTTCGCACCTAACTTTGTCAGATATCATCGAATAACATCCATTGAAGCCCATTGGGGTCAACTGTCACTTTGTGTTAATTGAAAATTTTCAAAGTCTATCTTCCTTATTTGAAGTCGAATTTCAACATTTCTCATATATTTGAGTGAGTTCGCACCTAACTTTGTCAGATATCATCGAATAACATCCATTGAAGCCCATTGAGGTCAACTGTCACTTTGTGTTAATTGAAAATTTTCAAAGTCTATCTTCCTCATTTGAAGTCGAATTTCAACATTTCTCATATATTTGAGTGAGTTCGCACCTAACTTTGTCAGATATCATCGAATAACATCCATTGAAGCCCATTGAGGTCAACTGTCACTTTGTGTTAATTGAAAATTTTCAAAGTCTATCTTCCTCATTTGAAGTCGAATTTCAACATTTCTTATATATTTGAGTGAGTTCGCACCTAAGTCTGTCAGATATCGTCGATTAACATCAATTGAAGCCCATTGAAGTCAACTGTCACTTTGTGTTAACTGAAAATTTTCAAAGTCTATCTTCCTCATTTGAAGTCGAATTTCAACATTTCTCATATATTTGAGTGAGTTCGCATCTAACTCTGTCAGATATCATCGAATAACATCCATTGAAGCCCATTGAGGTTAACTGTCACTTTGTGTTAATTGAAAATTTTCAAAGTCTATCTTCCTCATTTGAAGTCGAATTTCAACATTTCTCATATATTTGAGTGAGTTCGCATCTAACTCTGTCAGATATCATCGAATAACATCCATTGAAGCCCATTGAGGTCAACTGTCACTTTGTGTTAATTGAAAATTTTCAAAGTCTATCTTCCTCATTTGAAGTCGAATTTCAACATTTCTTATATATTTGAGTGAGTTCGCATCTAACTCTGTCAGATATCATCGAATAACATCCATTGAAGCCCATTGAGGTTAACTGTCACTTTGTGTTAATTGAAAATTTTCAAAGTCTATCTTCCTCATTTGAAGTCGAATTTCAACATTTCTTATATATTTGAGTGAGTTCGCACCTAAGTCTGTCAGATATCGTCGATTAACATCAATTGAAGCCCATTGAAGTCAACTGTCACTTTGTGTTAACTGAAAATTTTCAAAGTCTATCTTCCTCATTTGAAGTCGAATTTCAACATTTCTCATATATTTGAGTGAGTTCGCATCTAACTCTGTCAGATATCATCGAATAACATCCATTGAAGCCCATTGAGGTTAACTGTCACTTTGTGTTAATTGAAAATTTTCAAAGTCTATCTTCCTCATTTGAAGTCGAATTTCAACATTTCTCATATATTTGAGTGAGTTCGCATCTAACTCTGTCAGATATCATCGAATAACATCCATTGAAGCCCATTGAGGTCAACTGTCACTTTGTGTTAATTGAAAATTTTCAAAGTCTATCTTCCTCATTTGAAGTCGAATTTCAACATTTCTCATATATTTGAGTGAGTTCGCATCTAACTCTGTCAGATATCATCGAATAACATCCATTGAAGCCCATTGAGGTTAACTGTCACTTTGTGTTAATTGAAAATTTTCAAAGTCTATCTTCCTCATTTGAAGTCGAATTTCAACATTTCTTATATATTTGAGTGAGTTCGCACCTAAGTCTGTCAGATATCGTCGATTAACATCAATTGAAGCCCATTGAAGTCAACTGTCACTTTGTGTTAACTGAAAATTTTCAAAGTCTATCTTCCTCGTTTGAAGTCGAATTTCAACATTTCTTATATATTTGAGTGAGTTCGCATCTAACTCTGTCAGATATCATCGAATAACATCCATTGAAGCCCATTGAGGTCAACTGTCACTTTGTGTTAATTGAAAATTTTCAAAGTCTATCTTCCTCATTTGAAGTCGAATTTCAACATTTCTCATATATTTGAGTGAGTTCGCACCTAACTTTGTCAGATATCATCGAATAACATCCATTGAAGCCCATTGAGGTCAACTGTCACTTTGTGTTAATTGAAAATTTTCAAAGTCTATCTTCCTCATTTAAAGTCGAATTTCAACATTTCTCATATATTTGAGTGAGTTCGCACCTAACTTTGTCAGATATCATCGAATAACATCCATTGAAGCCCATTGAGGTCAACTGTCACTTTGTGTTAATTGAAAATTTTCAAAGTCTACCTTCCTCATTTGAAGTCGAATTTCAACATTTCTCATATATTTGAGTGAGTTCGCACCTAACTTTGTCAGATATCATCGAATAACATCCATTGAAGTCCATTGAGGTCAACTGTCACTTTGTGTTAATTGAAAATTTTCAAAGTCTATCTTCCTCATTTGAAGTCGAATTTCAACATTTCTCATATATTTGAGTGAGTTCGCATCTAACTCTGTCAGATATCATCAAATAACATCCATTGAAGCCCATTGAGGTCAACTGTCACTTTGTGTTAATTGAAAATTTTCAAAGTCTATCTTCCTCATTTGAAGTCGAATTTCAACATTTATTATATATTTGAGTGAGTTCGCACCTAAGTCTGTCAGATATCGTCGATTAACATCAATTGAAGCCCATTGAAGTCAACTGTCACTTTGTGTTAATTGAAAATTTTCAAAGTCTATCTTCCTCATTTGAAGTCGAATTTCAACATTTCACATATATTTGAGTGAGTTCGCACCTAACTTTGTCAGATATCATCGAATAATATCCATTGAAGCCCATTGAGGTCAACTGTCACTTTGTGTTAATTGAAAATTTTCAAAGTCTATCTTCCTCATTTGAAGTCGAATTTCAACATTTCTCATATATTTTAGTGAGTTCGCACCTAACTTTGTCAGATATCATCGAATAACATCCATTGAAGCCCATTGAGGTCAACTGTCACTTTGTGTTAATTGAAAATTTTCAAAGTCTATCTTCCTCATTTGAAGTCGAATTTCAACATTTCTCATATATTTGAGTGAGTTCGCATCTAACTCTGTCAGATATCATCGAATAACATCCATTGAAGCCCATTGAGGTTAACTGTCACTTTGTGTTAATTGAAAATTTTCAAAGTCTATCTTCCTCATTTGAAGTCGAATTTCAACATTTCTCATATATTTGAGTGAGTTCGCATCTAACTCTGTCAGATATCATCGAATAACATCCATTGAAGCCCATTGAGGTCAACTGTCACTTTGTGTTAATTGAAAATTTTCAAAGTCTATCTTCCTCATTTGAAGTCGAATTTCAACATTTCTCATATATTTGAGTGAGTTCGCATCTAACTCTGTCAGATATCATCGAATAACATCCATTGAAGCCCATTGAGGTCAACTGTCACTTTGTGTTAATTGAAAATTTTCAAAGTCTATCTTCCTCATTTGAAGTCGAATTTCAACATTTCTTATATATTTGAGTGAGTTCGCACCTAAGTCAGTCATATATCGTCGATTAACATCAATTGAAGCCCATTGAAGTCAACTGTCACTTTGTGTTAACTGAAAATTTTCAAAGTCTATCTTCCTCATTTGAAGTCGAATTTCAACATTTCTTATATATTTGAGTGAGTTGGCACCTAACTTTGTCAGATATCATCGAATAACATCCATTGAAGCCCATTGAAGTCAACTGTCACTTTGTGTTAACTGAAAATTTTCAAAGTCTATCTTCCTCATTTGAAGTCGAATTTCAACATTTCTTATATATGTGAGTGAGTTCGCACCTAACTTTGTCAGATATCATCGAATAACATCCATTGAAGCCCATTGGGGTCAACTGTCACTTTGTGTTAATTGAAAATTTTCAAAGTCTATCTTCCTCATTTGAAGTCGAATTTCAACATTTCTCATATATTTGAGTGAGTTCGCACCTAACTTTGTCAGATATCATCGAATAACATCCATTGAAGCCCATTGAGGTCAACTGTCACTTTGTGTTAATTGAAAATTTTCAAAGTCTATCTTCCTCATTTGAAGTCGAATTTCAACATTTCTTATATATTTGAGTGAGTTCGCACCTAAGTCTGTCAGATATCGTCGATTAACATCAATTGAAGCCCATTGAAGTCAACTGTCACTTTGTGTTAACTGAAAATTTTCAAAGTCTATCTTCCTCATTTGAAGTCGAATTTCAACATTTCTCATATATTTGAGTGAGTTCGCATCTAACTCTGTCAGATATCATCGAATAACATCCATTGAAGCCCATTGAGGTCAACTGTCACTTTGTGTTAATTGAAAATTTTCAAAGTCTATCTTCCTCATTTGAAGTCGAATTTCAACATTTCTCATATATTTGAGTGAGTTCGCATCTAACTCTGTCAGATATCATCGAATAACATCCATTGAAGCCCATTGAGGTCAACTGTCACTTTGTGTTAATTGAAAATTTTCAAAGTCTATCTTCCTCATTTGAAGTCGAATTTCAACATTTCTTATATATTTGAGTGAGTTCGCACCTAAGTCTGTCAGATATCGTCGATTAACATCAATTGAAGCCCATTGAAGTCAACTGTCACTTTGTGTTAACTGAAAATTTTCAAAGTCTATCTTCCTCGTTTGAAGTCGAATTTCAACATTTCTTATATATTTGAGTGAGTTCGCATCTAACTCTGTCAGATATCATCGAATAACATCCATTGAAGCCCATTGAGGTCAACTGTCACTTTGTGTTAATTGAAAATTTTCAAAGTCTATCTTCCTCATTTGAAGTCGAATTTCAACATTTCTCATATATTTGAGTGAGTTTGCACCTAACTTTGTCAGATATCATCGAATAACATCCATTGAAGCCCATTGAGGTCAACTGTCACTTTGTGTTAATTGAAAATTTTCAAAGTCTATCTTCCTCATTTAAAGTCGAATTTCAACATTTCTCATATATTTGAGTGAGTTCGCACCTAACTTTGTCAGATATCATCGAATAACATCCATTGAAGCCCATTGAGGTCAACTGTCACTTTGTGTTAATTGAAAATTTTCAAAGTCTACCTTCCTCATTTGAAGTCGAATTTCAACATTTCTCATATATTTGAGTGAGTTCGCACCTAACTTTGTCAGATATCATCGAATAACATCCATTGAAGTCCATTGAGGTCAACTGTCACTTTGTGTTAATTGAAAATTTTCAAAGTCTATCTTCCTCATTTGAAGTCGAATTTCAACATTTCTCATATATTTGAGTGAGTTCGCATCTAACTCTGTCAGATATCATCAAATAACATCCATTGAAGCCCATTGAGGTCAACTGTCACTTTGTGTTAATTGAAAATTTTCAAAGTCTATCTTCCTCATTTGAAGTCGAATTTCAACATTTCTTATATATTTGAGTGAGTTCGCACCTAAGTCTGTCAGATATCGTCGATTAACATCAATTGAAGCCCATTGAAGTCAACTGTCACTTTGTGTTAACTGAAAATTTTCAAAGTCTATCTTCCTCGTTTGAAGTCGAATTTCAACATTTCTCATATATTTTAGTGAGTTCGCACCTAACTTTGTCAGATATCATCGAATAACATCCATTGAAGTCCATTGAGGTCAACTGTCACTTTGTGTTAATTGAAAATTTTCAAAGTCTATCTTCCTCATTTGAAGTCGAATTTCAACATTTCACATATATTTGAGTGAGTTCGCACCTAACTTTGTCAGATATCATCGAATAATATCCATTGAAGCCCATTGAGGTCAACTGTCACTTTGTGTTGATTGAAAATTTTCAAAGTCTATCTTCCTCATTTGAAGTCGAATTTCAACATTTCTTATATATTTGAGTGAGTTCGCACCTAAGTCAGTCATATATCGTCGATTAACATCAATTGAAGCCCATTGAAGTCAACTGTCACTTTGTGTTAACTGAAAATTTTCAAAGTCTATCTTCCTCATTTGAAGTCGAATTTCAACATTTCTTATATATTTGAGTGAGTTGGCACCTAACTTTGTCAGATATCATCGATTAACATCCATTGAAGCCCATTGAAGTCAACTGTCACTTTGTGTTAACTGAAAATTTTCAAAGTCTATCTTCCTCATTTGAAATCGAATTTCAACATTTCTTATATATTTGAGTGAGTTCGCACCTAACTCTGTCAGATATCGTCGATTAACATCAATTGAAGCCCATTGAAGTCAACTGTCACTTTGTGTTAATTGAAAATTTTCAAAGTCTATCTTCCTCATTTGAAGTCGAATTTCAACATTTCTTATATATTTGAGTGAGTTTGCGTCTAACTTTGTCAGATATCTTCGAAAAACATCCATTGAAGCCCATTGAAGTCAACTGTTACTTTGTGTTAACTGAAAATTTTCAAAGTCTATCTTCCTCATTTGAAGTCTAATTTCAACATTTCTTATATATTTGAGTGAGTTTGCGTCTAACTTTGTCAGATATCTTCGAAAAACATCCATTGAAGCCCATTGAAGTCAACTGTCACTTTGTGTTAACTGAAAATTTTCAAAGTCTATCTTCCTCATTTGAAGTCGGATTTCAACATTTCTTATATATTTGAGTGAGTTCGTACCTAACTTTGTCAGATATCATCGAATAACATCCATTGAAGCCCATTGGGGTCAACTGTCACTTTGTGTTAATTGAAAATTTTCAAAGTCTATCTTCCTCATTTGAAGTCGAATTTCAACATTTCTAATATATTTGAGTGAGTTCGCACCTAACTTTGTCAGATATCATCGAATAACATCCATTGAAGCCCATTGAGGTCAACTGTCACTTTGTGTTAATTGAAAATTTTCAAAGTCTATCTTCCTCATTTGAAGTCGAATTTCAACATTTCTTATATATTTGAGTGAGTTCGCACCTAACTCTGTCAGATATCGTCGATTAACATCAATTGAAGCCCATTGAAGTCAACTGTCACTTTGTGTTAATTGAAAATTTTCAAAGTCTATCTTCCTCATTTGAAGTCGAATTTCAACATTTCTTATATATTTGAGTGAGTTTGCGTCTAACTTTGTCAGATATCTTCGAAAAACATCCATTGAAGCCCATTGAAGTCAACTGTCACTTTGTGTTAACTGAAAATTTTCAAAGTCTATCTTCCTCATTTGAAGTCGGATTTCAACATTTCTTATATATTTGAGTGAGTTCGTACCTAACTTTGTCAGATATCATCGAATAACATCCATTGAAGCCCATTGGGGTCAACTGTCACTTTGTGTTAATTGAAAATTTTCAAAGTCTATCTTCCTCATTTGAAGTCGAATTTCAACATTTCTTATATATTTGAGTGAGTTCGCACCTAACTCTGTCAGATATCGTCGATTAACATCAATTGAAGCCCATTGAAGTCAACTGTCACTTTGTGTTAATTGAAAATTTTCAAAGTCTATCTTCCTCATTTGAAGTCGAATTCCAACATTTCTTATATATTTGAGTGAGTTCGCACCTAACTCTGTCAGATATCGTCGATTAACATCAATTGAAGCCCATTGAAGTCAACTGTCACTTTGTGTTAATTGAAAGTTTTCAAAGTCCATCTTCCTCATTTGAAGTCGAATTTCAACATTTCTTATATATTTGAGTGAGTTCGCACCTAACTCTGTCAGATATCGTCGATTAACATCAATTGAAGCCCATTGAAGTCAACTGTCACTTTGTGTTAATTGAAAATTTTCAAAGTCTATCTTCCTCATTTGAAGTCGAATTTCAACATTTCTTATATATTTGAGTGAGTTCGCACCTAACTCTGTCAGATATCGTCGATTAACATCAATTGAAGCCCATTGAAGTCAACTGTCACTTTGTGTTAATTGAAAATTTTCAAAGTCTATCTTCCTCATTTGAAGTCGAATTTCAACATTTTTTATATATTTGAGTGAGTTGGCACCTAACTTTGTCAGATATCATCGATTAACATCAATTGAAGCCCATTGAAGTCAACTGTCACTTTGTGTTAAATGAAAATTTTCAAAGTCTATCTTCCTCATTTGAAGTCGAATTTCAACATTTCTTATATATTTGAGTGAGTTCGCACCTAAGTCTGTCAGATATCGTCGATTAACATCAATTGAAGCCCATTGAAGTCAACTATCACTTTGTGTTAACTGAAAATTTTCAAAGTCTATCTTCCTCATTTGAAGTCGAATTTCAACATTTCTTATATATTTGAGTGAGTTCGCACCTAACTTTGTCAGATATCATCGAATAACATCCATTGAAGCCCATTGAGGTCAACTGTCACTTTGTGTTAATTGAAAATTTTCAAAGTCTACCTTCCTCATTTGAAGTCGAATTTCAACATTTCTCATATATTTGAGTGAGTTCGCACCTAACTTTGTCAGATATCATCGAATAACATCCATTGAAGCCCATTGAGGTCAACTGTCACTTTGTGTTAATTGAAAATTTTCAAAGTCTACCTTCCTCATTTGAAGTCGAATTTCAACATTTCTCATATATTTGAGTGAGTTCGCACCTAACTTTGTCAGATATCATCGAATAACATCCATTGAAGCCCATTGAGGTCAACTGTCACTTTGTGTTAATTGAAAATTTTCAAAGTCTATCTTCCTCATTTGAAGTCGAATTTCAACATTTCTTATATATTTGAGTGAGTTCGCACCTAAGTCTGTCAGATATCGTTGATTAACATCAATTGAAGCCCATTGAAGTCAACTGTCACTTTGTGTTAACTGAAAATTTTCAAAGTCTATCTTCCTCATTTGAAGTCGAATTTCAACATTTCTTATATATTTGAGTGAGTTCGCACCTAAGTCTGTCAGATATCGTTGATTAACATCAATTGAAGCCCATTGAAGTCAACTGTCACTTTGTGTTAACTGAAAATTTTCAAAGTCTATCTTCCTCATTTGAAGTCGAATTTCAACATTTTTTATATATTTGAGTGAGTTGGCACCTAACTTTGTCAGATATCATCGATTAACATCAATTGAAGCCCATTGAAGTCAACTGTCACTTTGTGTTAATTGAAAATTTTCAAAGTCTATCTTCCTCATTTGAAGTCGAATTTCAACATTTCTTATATATTTGAGTGAGTTCGCACCTAAGTCTGTCAGATATCGTCGATTAACATCAATTGAAGCCCATTGAAGTCAACTATCACTTTGTGTTAACTGAAAATTTTCAAAGTCTATCTTCCTCATTTGAAGTCGAATTTCAACATTTCTTATATATTTGAGTGAGTTCGCACCTAACTTTGTCAGATATCATCGAATAACATCCATTGAAGCCCATTGAGGTCAACTGTCACTTTGTGTTAATTGAAAATTTTCAAAGTCTACCTTCCTCATTTGAAGTCGAATTTCAACATTTCTCATATATTTGAGTGAGTTCGCACCTAACTTTGTCAGATATCATCGAATAACATCCATTGAAGCCCATTGAGGTCAACTGTCACTTTGTGTTAATTGAAAATTTTCAAAGTCTACCTTCCTCATTTGAAGTCGAATTTCAACATTTCTCATATATTTGAGTGAGTTCGCACCTAACTTTGTCAGATATCATCGAATAACATCCATTGAAGCCCATTGAGGTCAACTGTCACTTTGTGTTAATTGAAAATTTTCAAAGTCTATCTTCCTCATTTGAAGTCGAATTTCAACATTTCTTATATATTTGAGTGATTTCGCACCTAAGTCTGTCAGATATCGTTGATTAACATCAATTGAAGCCCATTGAAGTCAACTGTCACTTTGTGTTAACTGAAAATTTTCAAAGTCTATCTTCCTCATTTGAAGTCGAATTTCAACATTTTTTATATATTTGAGTGAGTTGGCACCTAACTTTGTCAGATATCATCGATTAACATCAATTGAAGCCCATTGAAGTCAACTGTCACTTTGTGTTAAATGAAAATTTTCAAAGTCTATCTTCCTCATTTGAAGTCGAATTTCAACATTTCTTATATATTTGAGTGAGTTCGCACCTAAGTCTGTCAGATATCGTCGATTAACATCAATTGAAGCCCATTGAAGTCAACTATCACTTTGTGTTAACTGAAAATTTTCAAAGTCTATCTTCCTCATTTGAAGTCGAATTTCAACATTTCTTATATATTTGAGTGAGTTCGCACCTAACTTTGTCAGATATCATCGAATAACATCCATTGAAGCCCATTGAGGTCAACTGTCACTTTGTGTTAATTGAAAATTTTCAAAGTCTACCTTCCTCATTTGAAGTCGAATTTCAACATTTCTCATATATTTGAGTGAGTTCGCACCTAACTTTGTCAGATATCATCGAATAACATCCATTGAAGCCCATTGAGGTCAACTGTCACTTTGTGTTAATTGAAAATTTTCAAAGTCTACCTTCCTCATTTGAAGTCGAATTTCAACATTTCTCATATATTTGAGTGAGTTCGCACCTAACTTTGTCAGATATCATCGAATAACATCCATTGAAGCCCATTGAGGTCAACTGTCACTTTGTGTTAATTGAAAATTTTCAAAGTCTATCTTCCTCATTTGAAGTCGAATTTCAACATTTCTTATATATTTGAGTGAGTTCGCACCTAAGTCTGTCAGATATCGTTGATTAACATCAATTGAAGCCCATTGAAGTCAACTGTCACTTTGTGTTAACTGAAAATTTTCAAAGTCTATCTTCCTCATTTGAAGTCGAATTTCAACATTTCTTATATATTTGAGTGAGTTCGCACCTAAGTCTGTCAGATATCGTTGATTAACATCAATTGAAGCCCATTGAAGTCAACTGTCACTTTGTGTTAACTGAAAATTTTCAAAGTCTATCTTCCTCATTTGAAGTCGAATTTCAACATTTTTTATATATTTGAGTGAGTTGGCACCTAACTTTGTCAGATATCATCGATTAACATCAATTGAAGCCCATTGAAGTCAACTGTCACTTTGTGTTAATTGAAAATTTTCAAAGTCTATCTTCCTCATTTGAAGTCGAATTTCAACATTTCTTATATATTTGAGTGAGTTCGCACCTAAGTCTGTCAGATATCGTCGATTAACATCAATTGAAGCCCATTGAAGTCAACTATCACTTTGTGTTAACTGAAAATTTTCAAAGTCTATCTTCCTCATTTGAAGTCGAATTTCAACATTTCTTATATATTTGAGTGAGTTCGCACCTAACTTTGTCAGATATCATCGAATAACATCCATTGAAGCCCATTGAGGTCAACTGTCACTTTGTGTTAATTGAAAATTTTCAAAGTCTACCTTCCTCATTTGAAGTCGAATTTCAACATTTCTCATATATTTGAGTGAGTTCGCACCTAACTTTGTCAGATATCATCGAATAACATCCATTGAAGCCCATTGAGGTCAACTGTCACTTTGTGTTAATTGAAAATTTTCAAAGTCTACCTTCCTCATTTGAAGTCGAATTTCAACATTTCTCATATATTTGAGTGAGTTCGCACCTAACTTTGTCAGATATCATCGAATAACATCCATTGAAGCCCATTGAGGTCAACTGTCACTTTGTGTTAATTGAAAATTTTCAAAGTCTATCTTCCTCATTTGAAGTCGAATTTCAACATTTCTTATATATTTGAGTGAGTTCGCACCTAAGTCTGTCAGATATCGTTGATTAACATCAATTGAAGCCCATTGAAGTCAACTGTCACTTTGTGTTAACTGAAAATTTTCAAAGTCTATCTTCCTCATTTGAAGTCGAATTTCAACATTTTTTATATATTTGAGTGAGTTGGCACCTAACTTTGTCAGATATCATCGAATAACATCCATTGAAGCCCATTGAAGTCAACTGTCACTTTGTGTTAACTGAAAATTTTCAAAGTCTATCTTCCTCACTTGAAGTCGAATTTCAACATTTTTTATATATTTGAGTGAGTTGGCACCTATCTTTGTCAGATATCATCGAATAACATCCATTGAAGCCCATTGAAGTCAACTGTCACTTTGTGTTAACTGAAAATTTTCAAAGTCTATCTTTCTCATTTGAAGTCGAATTTCAACATTTCTTATATATTTGAGTGAGTTCGCACCTAACTTTGTCAGATATCATCGAATAACATCCATTGAAGCCCATTGGGGTCAACTGTCACTTTGTGTTAATTGAAAATTTTCAAAGTCTATCTTCCTCATTTGAAGTCGAATTTCAACATTTCTCATATATTTGAGTGAGTTCGCACCTAACTTTGTCAGATATCATCGAATAACATCCATTGAAGCCTATTGATGTCAACTGTTACTTTGTGTTAATTGAAAATTTTCAAAGTCTATCTTCCTCATTTGAAGTCGAATTTCAACATTTCTCATATATTTGAGTGAGTTCGCACCTAACTTTGTCAGATATCATCGAATAACATCCATTGAAGCCCATTGAGGTCAACTGTCACTTTGTGTTAATTGAAAATTTTCAAAGTCTATCTTCCTCATTTGAAGTCGAATTTCAACATTTCTTATATATTTGAGTGAGTTCGCACCTAAGTCTGTCAGATATCGTTGATTAACATCAATTGAAGCCCATTGAAGTCAACTGTCACTTTGTGTTAACTGAAAATTTTCAAAGTCTATCTTCCTCATTTGAAGTCGAATTTCAACATTTTTTATATATTTGAGTGAGTTGGCACCTAACTTTGTCAGATATCATCGAATAACATCAATTGAAGCCCATTGAAGTCAACTGTCACTTTGTGTTAATTGAAAATTTTCAAAGTCTACCTTCCTCATTTGAAGTCGAATTTCAACATTTCTCATATATTTGAGTGAGTTCGCACCTAACTTTGTCAGATATCATCGAATAACATCCATTGAAGCCCATTGAGGTCAACTGTCACTTTGTGTTAATTGAAAATTTTCAAAGTCTATCTTCCTCATTTGAAGTCGAATTTCAACATTTCTTATATATTTGAGTGAGTTCGCACCTAAGTCTCTCAGATATCGTCGATTAACATCAATTGAAGCCCATTGAAGTCAACTGTCACTTTGTGTTAACTGAAAATTTTCAAAGTCTATCTTCCTCATTTGAAGTCGAATTTCAACATTTTTTATATATTTGAGTGAGTTGGCACCTAACTTTGTCAGATATCATCGAATAACATCCATTGAAGCCCATTGAAGTCAACTGTCACTTTGTGTTAACTGAAAATTTTCAAAGTCTATCTTCCTCATTTGAAGTCGAATTTCAACATTTTTTATATATTTGAGTGAGTTGGCACCTAACTTTGTCAGATATCATCGAATAACATCCATTGAAGCCCATTGAAGTCAACTGTCACTTTGTGTTAACTGAAAATTTTCAAAGTCTATCTTCCTCATTTGAAGTCGAATTTCAACATTTCTTATATATTTGAGTGAGTTCGCACCTAACTTTGTCAGATATCATCGAATAACATCCATTGAAGCCCATTGGGGTCAACTGTCACTTTGTGTTAATTGAAAATTTTCAAAGTCTATCTTCCTCATTTGAAGTCGAATTTCAACATTTCTCATATATTTGAGTGAGTTCGCACCTAACTTTGTCAGATATCATCGAATAACATCCATTGAAGCCCATTGAGGTCAACTGTCACTTTGTGTTAATTGAAAATTTTCAAAGTCTATCTTCCTCATTTGAAGTCGAATTTCAACATTTCTTATATATTTGAGTGAGTTCGCACCTAAGTCTGTCAGATATCGTCGATTAACATCAATTGAAGCCCATTGAAGTCAACTGTCACTTTGTGTTAACTGAAAATTTTCAAAGTCTATCTTCCTCATTTGAAGTCGAATTTCAACATTTCTTATATATTTGAGTGAGTTCGCATCTAACTCTGTCAGATATCATCGAATAACATCCATTGAAGCCCATTGAGGTCAACTGTCACTTTGTGTTAATTGAAAATTTTCAAAGTCTATCTTCCTCATTTGAAGTCGAATTTCAACATTTCTCATATATTTGAGTGAGTTCGCACCTAACTTTGTCAGATATCATCGAATAACATCCATTGAAGCCCATTGAGGTCAACTGTCACTTTGTGTTAATTGAAAATTTTCAAAGTCTACCTTCCTCATTTGAAGTCGAATTTCAACATTTCTCATATATTTGAGTGAGTTCGCACCCAACTTTGTCAGATATCATCGAATAACATCCATTGAAGTCCATTGAGGTCAACTGTCACTTTGTGTTAATTGAAAATTTTCAAAGTCTATCTTCCTCATTTGAAGTCGAATTTCAACATTTCTCATATATTTGAGTGAGTTCGCATCTAACTCTGTCAGATATCATCAAATAACATCCATTGAAGCCCATTGAGGTCAACTGTCACTTTGTGTTAATTGAAAATTTTCAAAGTCTATCTTCCTCATTTGAAGTCGAATTTCAACATTTCTTATATATTTGAGTGAGTTCGCACCTAAGTCTGTCAGATATCGTCGATTAACATCAATTGAAGCCCATTGAAGTCAACTGTCACTTTGTGTTAACTGAAAATTTTCAAAGTCTGTCTTCCTCGTTTGAAGTCGAATTTCAACATTTCTTATATATTTGAGTGAGTTCGCACCTAACTTTGTCAGATATCATCGAATAACATCCATTGAAGCCCATTGAGGTCAACTGTCACTTTGTGTTAATTGAAAATTTTCAAAGTCTATCTTCCTCATTTGAAGTCGAATTTCAACATTTCTCATATATTTGAGTGAGTTCGCACCTAACTTTGTCAGATATCATCGAATAACATCCATTGAAGCCCATTGAGGTCAACTGTCACTTTGTGTTAATTGAAAATTTTCAAAGTCTACCTTCCTCATTTGAAGTCGAATTTCAACATTTCTCATATATTTGAGAGAGTTCGCACCTAACTTTGTCAGATATCATCGAATAACATCCATTGAAGTCCATTGAGGTCAACTGTCACTTTGTGTTAATTGAAAATTTTCAAAGTCTATCTTCCTCATTTGAAGTCGAATTTCAACATTTCTTATATATTTGAGTGAGTTCGCACCTAAGTCTGTCAGATATCGTCGATTAACATCAATTGAAGCCCATTGAAGTCAACTGTCACTTTGTGTTAACTGAAAATTTTCAAAGTCTATCTTCCTCATTTGAAATCGAATTTCAACATTTCTCATATATTTGAGTGAGTTCGCATCTAACTCTGTCAGATATCATCGAATAACATCCATTGAAGCCCATTGAGGTCAACTGTCACTTTGTGTTAATTGAAAATTTTCAAAGTCTATCTTCCTCATTTGAAGTCGAATTTCAACATTTCTTATATATTTGAGTGAGTTCGCACCTAAGTCTGTCAGATATCGTCGATTAACATCAATTGAAGCCCATTGAAGTCAACTGTCACTTTGTGTTAATTGAAAATTTTCAAAGTCTATCTCCCTCATTTGAAATCGAATTTCAACATTTCTCATATATTTGAGTGAGTTCGCATCTAACTCTGTCAGATATCATCGAATAACATCCATTGAAGCCCATTGAGGTCAACTGTCACTTTGTGTTAATTGAAAATTTTCAAAGTCTATCTTCCTCATTTGAAGTCGAATTTCAACATTTCTCATATATTTGAGTGAGTTCGCACCTAACTTTGTCAGATTTCATCGAATAACATCCATTGAAGCCCATTGAGGTCAACTGTCACTTTGTGTTAATTGAAAATTTTCAAAGTCTATCTTCCTCATTTGAAGTCGAATTTCAACATTTCTCATATATTTGAGTGAGTTCGCACCTAACTTTGTCAGATATCACCGAATAACAGCCATTGAAGCCCATTGAGGTCAACTGTCACTTTGTGTTAATTGAAAATTTTCAAAGTCTATCTTCCTCATTTGAAGTCGAATTTCAACATTTCACATATATTTGAGTGAGTTCGCACCTAACTTTGTCAGATATCAACGAATAATATCCATTGAAGCCCATTGAGGTCAACTGTCACTTTGTGTTAATTGAAAATTTTCAAAGTCTATCTTCCTCATTTGAAGTCGAATTTCAACATTTCTTATATATTTGAGTGAGTTCGCACCTAAGTCTGTCAGATATCGTTGATTAACATCAATTGAAGCCCATTGAAGTCAACTGTCACTTTGTGTTAACTGAAAATTTTCAAAGTCTATCTTCCTCATTTGAAGTCGAATTTCAACATTTTTTATATATTTGAGTGAGTTGGCACCTAACTTTGTCAGATATCATCGAATAACATCAATTGAAGCCCATTGAAGTCAACTGTCACTTTGTGTTAACTGAAAATTTTCAAAGTCTATCTTCCTCATTTGAAGTCGAATTTCAACATTTTTTATATATTTGAGTGAGTTCGCACCTAACTTTGTCAGATATCATCGAATAACATCCATTGAAGCCTATTGATGTCAACTGTTACTTTGTGTTAATTGAAAATTTTCAAAGTCTATCTTCCTCATTTGAAGTCGAATTTCAACATTTCTCATATATTTGAGTGAGTTCGCACCTAACTTTGTCAGATATCATCGAATAACATCCATTGAAGCCCATTGAGGTCAACTGTCACTTTGTGTTAATTGAAAATTTTCAAAGTCTATCTTCCTCATTTGAAGTCGAATTTCAACATTTCTTATATATTTGAGTGAGTTCGCACCTAAGTCTGTCAGATATCGTTGATTAACATCAATTGAAGCCCATTGAAGTCAACTGTCACTTTGTGTTAACTGAAAATTTTCAAAGTCTATCTTCCTCATTTGAAGTCGAATTTCAACATTTTTTATATATTTGAGTGAGTTGGCACCTAACTTTGTCAGATATCATCGAATAACATCAATTGAAGCCCATTGAAGTCAACTGTCACTTTGTGTTAATTGAAAATTTTCAAAGTCTACCTTCCTCATTTGAAGTCGAATTTCAACATTTCTCATATATTTGAGTGAGTTCGCACCTAACTTTGTCAGATATCACCGAATAACAGCCATTGAAGCCCATTGAGGTCAACTGTCACTTTGTGTTAATTGAAAATTTTCAAAGTCTATCTTCCTCATTTGAAGTCGAATTTCAACATTTCACATATATTTGAGTGAGTTCGCACCTAACTTTGTCAGATATCAACGAATAATATCCATTGAAGCCCATTGAGGTCAACTGTCACTTTGTGTTAATTGAAAATTTTCAAAGTCTATCTTCCTCATTTGAAGTCGAATTTCAACATTTCTTATATATTTGAGTGAGTTCGCACCTAAGTCTGTCAGATATCGTTGATTAACATCAATTGAAGCCCATTGAAGTCAACTGTCACTTTGTGTTAACTGAAAATTTTCAAAGTCTATCTTCCTCATTTGAAGTCGAATTTCAACATTTTTTATATATTTGAGTGAGTTGGCACCTAACTTTGTCAGATATCATCGAATAACATCAATTGAAGCCCATTGAAGTCAACTGTCACTTTGTGTTAACTGAAAATTTTCAAAGTCTATCTTCCTCATTTGAAGTCGAATTTCAACATTTTTTATATATTTGAGTGAGTTCGCACCTAACTTTGTCAGATATCATCGAATAACATCCATTGAAGCCTATTGATGTCAACTGTTACTTTGTGTTAATTGAAAATTTTCAAAGTCTATCTTCCTCATTTGAAGTCGAATTTCAACATTTCTCATATATTTGAGTGAGTTCGCACCTAACTTTGTCAGATATCATCGAATAACATCCATTGAAGCCCATTGAGGTCAACTGTCACTTTGTGTTAATTGAAAATTTTCAAAGTCTATCTTCCTCATTTGAAGTCGAATTTCAACATTTCTTATATATTTGAGTGAGTTCGCACCTAAGTCTGTCAGATATCGTTGATTAACATCAATTGAAGCCCATTGAAGTCAACTGTCACTTTGTGTTAACTGAAAATTTTCAAAGTCTATCTTCCTCATTTGAAGTCGAATTTCAACATTTTTTATATATTTGAGTGAGTTGGCACCTAACTTTGTCAGATATCATCGAATAACATCAATTGAAGCCCATTGAAGTCAACTGTCACTTTGTGTTAATTGAAAATTTTCAAAGTCTACCTTCCTCATTTGAAGTCGAATTTCAACATTTCTCATATATTTGAGTGAGTTCGCACCTAACTTTGTCAGATATCATCGAATAACATCCATTGAAGCCCATTGAGGTCAACTGTCACTTTGTGTTAATTGAAAATTTTCAAAGTCTACCTTCCTCATTTGAAGTCGAATTTCAACATTTCTCATATATTTGAGTGAGTTCGCACCCAACTTTGTCAGATATCATCGAATAACATCCATTGAAGTCCATTGAGGTCAACTGTCACTTTGTGTTAATTGAAAATTTTCAAAGTCTATCTTCCTCATTTGAAGTCGAATTTCAACATTTCTCATATATTTGAGTGAGTTCGCATCTAACTCTGTCAGATATCATCAAATAACATCCATTGAAGCCCATTGAGGTCAACTGTCACTTTGTGTTAATTGAAAATTTTCAAAGTCTATCTTCCTCATTTGAAGTCGAATTTCAACATTTCTTATATATTTGAGTGAGTTCGCACCTAAGTCTGTCAGATATCGTCGATTAACATCAATTGAAGCCCATTGAAGTCAACTGTCACTTTGTGTTAACTGAAAATTTTCAAAGTCTGTCTTCCTCGTTTGAAGTCGAATTTCAACATTTCTTATATATTTGAGTGAGTTCGCACCTAACTTTGTCAGATATCATCGAATAACATCCATTGAAGCCCATTGAGGTCAACTGTCACTTTGTGTTAATTGAAAATTTTCAAAGTCTATCTTCCTCATTTGAAGTCGAATTTCAACATTTCTCATATATTTGAGTGAGTTCGCACCTAACTTTGTCAGATATCATCGAATAACATCCATTGAAGCCCATTGAGGTCAACTGTCACTTTGTGTTAATTGAAAATTTTCAAAGTCTACCTTCCTCATTTGAAGTCGAATTTCAACATTTCTCATATATTTGAGAGAGTTCGCACCTAACTTTGTCAGATATCATCGAATAACATCCATTGAAGTCCATTGAGGTCAACTGTCACTTTGTGTTAATTGAAAATTTTCAAAGTCTATCTTCCTCATTTGAAGTCGAATTTCAACATTTCTTATATATTTGAGTGAGTTCGCACCTAAGTCTGTCAGATATCGCCGATTAACATCAATTGAAGCCCATTGAAGTCAACTGTCACTTTGTGTTAACTGAAAATTTTCAAAGTCTATCTTCCTCATTTGAAATCGAATTTCAACATTTCTCATATATTTGAGTGAGTTCGCATCTAACTCTGTCAGATATCATCGAATAACATCCATTGAAGCCCATTGAGGTCAACTGTCACTTTGTGTTAATTGAAAATTTTCAAAGTCTATCTTCCTCATTTGAAGTCGAATTTCAACATTTCTTATATATTTGAGTGAGTTCGCACCTAAGTCTGTCAGATATCGTCGATTAACATCAATTGAAGCCCATTGAAGTCAACTGTCACTTTGTGTTAATTGAAAATTTTCAAAGTCTATCTCCCTCATTTGAAATCGAATTTCAACATTTCTCATATATTTGAGTGAGTTCGCATCTAACTCTGTCAGATATCATCGAATAACATCCATTGAAGCCCATTGAGGTCAACTGTCACTTTGTGTTAATTGAAAATTTTCAAAGTCTATCTTCCTCATTTGAAGTCGAATTTCAACATTTCTCATATATTTGAGTGAGTTCGCACCTAACTTTGTCAGATTTCATCGAATAACATCCATTGAAGCCCATTGAGGTCAACTGTCACTTTGTGTTAATTGAAAATTTTCAAAGTCTATCTTCCTCATTTGAAGTCGAATTTCAACATTTCTCATATATTTGAGTGAGTTCGCACCTAACTTTGTCAGATATCACCGAATAACAGCCATTGAAGCCCATTGAGGTCAACTGTCACTTTGTGTTAATTGAAAATTTTCAAAGTCTATCTTCCTCATTTGAAGTCGAATTTCAACATTTCACATATATTTGAGTGAGTTCGCACCTAACTTTGTCAGATATCATCGAATAATATCCATTGAAGCCCATTGAGGTCAACTGTCACTTTGTGTTAATTGAAAATTTTCAAAGTCTATCTTCCTCATTTGAAGTCGAATTTCAACATTTCTTATATATTTGAGTGAGTTCGCACCTAAGTCTGTCAGATATCGTTGATTAACATCAATTGAAGCCCATTGAAGTCAACTGTCACTTTGTGTTAACTGAAAATTTTCAAAGTCTATCTTCCTCATTTGAAGTCGAATTTCAACATTTTTTATATATTTGAGTGAGTTGGCACCTAACTTTGTCAGATATCATCGAATAACATCAATTGAAGCCCATTGAGGTCAACTGTCACTTTGTGTTAATTGAAAATTTTCAAAGTCTACCTTCCTCATTTGAAGTCGAATTTCAACATTTCTTATATATTTGAGTGAGTTCGCACCTAACTTTGTCAGATATCATCGAATAACATCCATTGAAGCCTATTGATGTCAACTGTTACTTTGTGTTAATTGAAAATTTTCAAAGTCTATCTTCCTCATTTGAAGTCGAATTTCAACATTTCTCATATATTTGAGTGAGTTCGCACCTAACTTTGTCAGATATCATCGAATAACATCCATTGAAGCCCATTGAGGTCAACTGTCACTTTGTGTTAATTGAAAATTTTCAAAGTCTATCTTCCTCATTTGAAGTCGAATTTCAACATTTCTTATATATTTGAGTGAGTTCGCACCTAAGTCTGTCAGATATCGTTGATTAACATCAATTGAAGCCCATTGAAGTCAACTGTCACTTTGTGTTAACTGAAAATTTTCAAAGTCTATCTTCCTCATTTGAAGTCGAATTTCAACATTTTTTATATATTTGAGTGAGTTGGCACCTAACTTTGTCAGATATCATCGAATAACATCAATTGAAGCCCATTGAAGTCAACTGTCACTTTGTGTTAATTGAAAATTTTCAAAGTCTACCTTCCTCATTTGAAGTCGAATTTCAACATTTCTCATATATTTGAGTGAGTTCGCACCTAACTTTGTCAGATATCATCGAATAACATCCATTGAAGCCCATTGAGGTCAACTGTCACTTTGTGTTAATTGAAAATTTTCAAAGTCTATCTTCCTCATTTGAAGTCGAATTTCAACATTTCTTATATATTTGAGTGAGTTCGCACCTAAGTCTCTCAGATATCGTCGATTAACATCAATTGAAGCCCATTGAAGTCAACTGTCACTTTGTGTTAACTGAAAATTTTCAAAGTCTATCTTCCTCATTTGAAGTCGAATTTCAACATTTTTTATATATTTGAGTGAGTTGGCACCTAACTTTGTCAGATATCATCGAATAACATCCATTGAAGCCCATTGAAGTCAACTGTCACTTTGTGTTAACTGAAAATTTTCAAAGTCTATCTTCCTCATTTGAAGTCGAATTCCAACATTTTTTATATATTTGAGTGAGTTGGCACCTAACTTTGTCAGATATCATCGAATAACATCCATTGAAGCCCATTGAAGTCAACTGTCACTTTGTGTTAACTGAAAATTTTCAAAGTCTATCTTCCTCATTTGAAGTCGAATTTCAACATTTCTTATATATTTGAGTGAGTTCGCACCTAACTTTGTCAGATATCATCGAATAACATCCATTGAAGCCCATTGGGGTCAACTGTCACTTTGTGTTAATTGAAAATTTTCAAAGTCTATCTTCCTCATTTGAAGTCGAATTTCAACATTTCTCATATATTTGAGTGAGTTCGCACCTAAGTCTGTCAGATATCGTCGATTAACATCAATTGAAGCCCATTGAAGTCAACTGTCACTTTGTGTTAACTGAAAATTTTCAAAGTCTATCTTCCTCATTTGAAGTCGAATTTCAACATTTCTTATATATTTGAGTGAGTTCGCATCTAACTCTGTCAGATATCATCGAATAACATCCATTGAAGCCCATTGAGGTCAACTGTCACTTTGTGTTAATTGAAAATTTTCAAAGTCTATCTTCCTTATTTGAAGTCGAATTTCAACATTTCTCATATATTTGAGTGAGTTCGCACCTAACTTTGTCAGATATCATCGAATAACATCCATTGAAGCCCATTGAGGTCAACTGTCACTTTGTGTTAATTGAAAATTTTCAAAGTCTATCTTCCTCATTTGAAGTCGAATTTCAACATTTCTCATATATTTGAGTGAGTTCGCACCTAACTTTGTCAGATATCATCGAATAACATCCATTGAAGCCCATTGAGGTCAACTGTCACTTTGTGTTAATTGAAAATTTTCAAAGTCTACCTTCCTCATTTGAAGTCGAATTTCAACATTTCTTATATATTTGAGTGAGTTCGCACCTAAGTCTGTCAGATATCGTCGATTAACATCAATTGAAGCCCATTGAAGTCAACTGTCACTTTGTGTTAACTGAAAATTTTCAAAGTCTATCTTCCTCATTTGAAGTCGAATTTCAACATTTCTTATATATTTGAGTGAGTTCGCATCTAACTCTGTCAGATATCATCGAATAACATCCATTGAAGCCCATTGAGGTCAACTGTCACTTTGTGTTAATTGAAAATTTTCAAAGTCTATCTTCCTTATTTGAAGTCGAATTTCAACATTTCTCATATATTTGAGTGAGTTCGCACCTAACTTTGTCAGATATCATCGAATAACATCCATTGAAGCCCATTGAGGTCAACTGTCACTTTGTGTTAATTGAAAATTTTCAAAGTCTATCTTCCTCATTTGAAGTCGAATTTCAACATTTCTCATATATTTGAGTGAGTTCGCACCTAACTTTGTCAGATATCATCGAATAACATCCATTGAAGCCCATTGAGGTCAACTGTCACTTTGTGTTAATTGAAAATTTTCAAAGTCTACCTTCCTCATTTGAAGTCGAATTTCAACATTTCTCATATATTTGAGTGAGTTCGCACCCAACTTTGTCAGATATCATCGAATAACATCCATTGAAGTCCATTGAGGTCAACTGTCACTTTGTGTTAATTGAAAATTTTCAAAGTCTATCTTCCTCATTTGAAGTCGAATTTCAACATTTCTCATATATTTGAGTGAGTTCGCATCTAACTCTGTCAGATATCATCAAATAACATCCATTGAAGCCCATTGAGGTCAACTGTCACTTTGTGTTAATTGAAAATTTTCAAAGTCTATCTTCCTCATTTGAAGTCGAATTTCAACATTTCTTATATATTTGAGTGAGTTCGCACCTAAGTCTGTCAGATATCGTCGATTAACATCAATTGAAGCCCATTGAAGTCAACTGTCACTTTGTGTTAACTGAAAATTTTCAAAGTCTGTCTTCCTCGTTTGAAGTCGAATTTCAACATTTCTTATATATTTGAGTGAGTTCGCACCTAACTTTGTCAGATATCATCGAATAACATCCATTGAAGCCCATTGAGGTCAACTGTCACTTTGTGTTAATTGAAAATTTTCAAAGTCTATCTTCCTCATTTGAAGTCGAATTTCAACATTTCTCATATATTTGAGTGAGTTCGCACCTAACTTTGTCAGATATCATCGAATAACATCCATTGAAGCCCATTGAGGTCAACTGTCACTTTGTGTTAATTGAAAATTTTCAAAGTCTACCTTCCTCATTTGAAGTCGAATTTCAACATTTCTCATATATTTGAGAGAGTTCGCACCTAACTTTGTCAGATATCATCGAATAACATCCATTGAAGTCCATTGAGGTCAACTGTCACTTTGTGTTAATTGAAAATTTTCAAAGTCTATCTTCCTCATTTGAAGTCGAATTTCAACATTTCTTATATATTTGAGTGAGTTCGCACCTAAGTCTGTCAGATATCGTCGATTAACATCAATTGAAGCCCATTGAAGTCAACTGTCACTTTGTGTTAACTGAAAATTTTCAAAGTCTATCTTCCTCATTTGAAATCGAATTTCAACATTTCTCATATATTTGAGTGAGTTCGCATCTAACTCTGTCAGATATCATCGAATAACATCCATTGAAGCCCATTGAGGTCAACTGTCACTTTGTGTTAATTGAAAATTTTCAAAGTCTATCTTCCTCATTTGAAGTCGAATTTCAACATTTCTTATATATTTGAGTGAGTTCGCACCTAAGTCTGTCAGATATCGTCGATTAACATCAATTGAAGCCCATTGAAGTCAACTGTCACTTTGTGTTAATTGAAAATTTTCAAAGTCTATCTCCCTCATTTGAAATCGAATTTCAACATTTCTCATATATTTGAGTGAGTTCGCATCTAACTCTGTCAGATATCATCGAATAACATCCATTGAAGCCCATTGAGGTCAACTGTCACTTTGTGTTAATTGAAAATTTTCAAAGTCTATCTTCCTCATTTGAAGTCGAATTTCAACATTTCTCATATATTTGAGTGAGTTCGCACCTAACTTTGTCAGATTTCATCGAATAACATCCATTGAAGCCCATTGAGGTCAACTGTCACTTTGTGTTAATTGAAAATTTTCAAAGTCTATCTTCCTCATTTGAAGTCGAATTTCAACATTTCTCATATATTTGAGTGAGTTCGCACCTAACTTTGTCAGATATCACCGAATAACAGCCATTGAAGCCCATTGAGGTCAACTGTCACTTTGTGTTAATTGAAAATTTTCAAAGTCTATCTTCCTCATTTGAAGTCGAATTTCAACATTTCACATATATTTGAGTGAGTTCGCACCTAACTTTGTCAGATATCATCGAATAATATCCATTGAAGCCCATTGAGGTCAACTGTCACTTTGTGTTAATTGAAAATTTTCAAAGTCTATCTTCCTCATTTGAAGTCGAATTTCAACATTTCTTATATATTTGAGTGAGTTCGCACCTAAGTCTGTCAGATATCGTCGATTAACATCAATTGAAGCCCATTGAAGTCAACTGTCACTTTGTGTTAATTGAAAATTTTCAAAGTCTATCTTCCTCATTTGAAGTCGAATTTCAACATTTCTTATATATTTGAGTGAGTTCGCACCTAAGTCTGTCAGATATCGTCGATTAACATCAATTGAAGCCCATTGAAGTCAACTGTCACTTTGTGTTAACTGAAAATTTTCAAAGTCTATCTTCCTCATTTGAAGTCGAATTTCAACATTTCTTATATATTTGAGTGAGTTCGCATCTAACTCTGTCAGATATCATCGAATAACATCCATTGAAGCCCATTGAGGTCAACTGTCACTTTGTGTTAATTGAAAATTTTCAAAGTCTATCTTCCTCATTTGAAGTCGAATTTCAACATTTCTCATATATTTGAGTGAGTTCGCATCTAACTCTGTCAGATATCATCGAATAACATACATTGAAGCCCATTGAGGTCAACTGTCACTTTGTGTTAATTGAAAATTTTCAAAGTCTATCTTCCTCATTTGAAGTCGAATTTCAACATTTCTCATATATTTGAGTGAGTTCGCATCTAACTCTGTCAGATATCATCGAATAACATCCATTGAAGCCCATTGAGGTCAACTGTCACTTTGTGTTAATTGGAAATTTTCAAAGTCTATCTTCCTCATTTGAAGTCGAATTTCAACATTTCTTATATATTTGAGTGAGTTCGCACCTAAGTCTGTCAGATATCGTCGATTAACATCAATTGAAGCCCATTGAAGTCAACTGTCACTTTGTGTTAACTGAAAATTTTCAAAGTCTATCTTCCTCGTTTGAAGTCGAATTTCAACATTTCTTATATATTTGAGTGAGTTCGCATCTAACTCTGTCAGATATCATCGAATAACATCCATTGAAGCCCATTGAGGTCAACTGTCACTTTGTGTTAATTGAAAATTTTCAAAGTCTATCTTCCTCATTTGAAGTCGAATTTCAACATTTCTCATATATTTGAGTGAGTTCGCACCTAACTTTGTCAGATATCATCGAATAACATCCATTGAAGCCCATTGAGGTCAACTGTCACTTTGTGTTAATTGAAAATTTTCAAAGTCTATCTTCCTCATTTGAAGTCGAATTTCAACATTTCTCATATATTTGAGTGAGTTCGCACCTAACTTTGTCAGATATCATCGAATAACATCCATTGAAGCCCATTGAGGTCAACTGTCACTTTGTGTTAATTGAAAATTTTCAAAGTCTACCTTCCTCATTTGAAGTCGAATTTCAACATTTCTCATATATTTGAGTGAGTTGGCATCTAACTCTGTCAGATATCATCAAATAACATCCATTGAAGCCCATTGAGGTCAACTGTCACTTTGTGTTAATTGAAAATTTTCAAAGTCTATCTTCCTCATTTGAAGTCGAATTTCAACATTTCTTATATATTTGAGTGAGTTCGCACCTAAGTCTGTCAGATATCGTCGATTAACATCAATTGAAGCCCATTGAAGTCAACTGTCACTTTGTGTTAACTGAAAATTTTCAAAGTCTATCTTCCTCGTTTGAAGTCGAATTTCAACATTTCTTATATATTTGAGTGAGTTCGCACCTAACTTTGTCAGATATCATCGAATAACATCCATTGAAGCCCATTGAGGTCAACTGTCACTTTGTGTTAATTGAAAATTTTCAAAGTCTATCTTCCTCATTTGAAGTCGAATTTCAACATTTCTCATATATTTGAGTGAGTTCGCACCTAACTTTGTCAGATATCATCGAATAACATCCATTGAAGCCCATTGAGGTCAACTGTCACTTTGTGTTAATTGAAAATTTTCAAAGTCTACCTTCCTCATTTGAAGTCGAATTTCAACATTTCTCATATATTTGAGTGAGTTCGCACCTAACTTTGTCAGATATCATCGAATAACATCCATTGAAGTCCATTGAGGTCAACTGTCACTTTGTGTTAATTGAAAATTTTCAAAGTCTATCTTCCTCATTTGAAATCGAATTTCAACATTTCTCATATATTTGAGTGAGTTCGCATCTAACTCTGTCAGATATCATCGAATAACATCCATTGAAGCCCATTGAGGTCAACTGTCACTTTGTGTTAATTGAAAATTTTCAAAGTCTATCTTCCTCATTTGAAGTCGAATTTCAACATTTCTTATATATTTGAGTGAGTTCGCACCTAAGTCTGTCAGATATCGTCGATTAACATCAATTGAAGCCCATTGAAGTCAACTGTCACTTTGTGTTAACTGAAAATTTTCAAAGTCTATCTTCCTCATTTGAAGTCGAATTTCAACATTTCTTATATATTTGAGTGAGTTCGCATCTAACTCTGTCAGATATCATCGAATAACATCCATTGAAGCCCATTGAGGTCAACTGTCACTTTGTGTTAATTGAAAATTTTCAAAGTCTATCTTCCTCATTTGAAGTCGAATTTCAACATTTCTCATATATTTGAGTGAGTTCGCACCTAACTTTGTCAGATTTCATCGAATAACATCCATTGAAGCCCATTGAGGTCAACTGTCACTTTGTGTTAATTGAAAATTTTCAAAGTCTATCTTCCTCATTTGAAGTCGAATTTCAACATTTCTCATATATTTGAGTGAGTTCGCACCTAACTTTGTCAGATATCACCGAATAACAGCCATTGAAGCCCATTGAGGTCAACTGTCACTTTGTGTTAATTGAAAATTTTCAAAGTCTATCTTCCTCATTTGAAGTCGAATTTCAACATTTCACATATATTTGAGTGAGTTCGCACCTAACTTTGTCAGATATCATCGAATAATATCCATTGAAGCCCATTGAGGTCAACTGTCACTTTGTGTTAATTGAAAATTTTCAAAGTCTATCTTCCTCATTTGAAGTCGAATTTCAACATTTCTCATATATTTGAGTGAGTTCGCACCTAACTTTGTCAGATTTCATCGAATAACATCCATTGAAGCCCATTGAGGTCAACTGTCACTTTGTGTTAATTGAAAATTTTCAAAGTCTATCTTCCTCATTTGAAGTCGAATTTCAACATTTCTCATATATTTGAGTGAGTTCGCACCTAACTTTGTCAGATATCACCGAATAACAGCCATTGAAGCCCATTGAGGTCAACTGTCACTTTGTGTTAATTGAAAATTTTCAAAGTCTATCTTCCTCATTTGAAGTCGAATTTCAACATTTCACATATATTTGAGTGAGTTCGCACCTAACTTTGTCAGATATCATCGAATAATATCCATTGAAGCCCATTGAGGTCAACTGTCACTTTGTGTTAATTGAAAATTTTCAAAGTCTATCTTCCTCATTTGAAGTCGAATTTCAACATTTCTCATATATTTGAGTGAGTTCGCACCTAACTTTGTCAGATATCACCGAATAACAGCCATTGAAGCCCATTGAGGTCAACTGTCACTTTGTGTTAATTGAAAATTTTCAAAGTCTATCTTCCTCATTTGAAGTCGAATTTCAACATTTCTCATATATTTGAGTGAGTTCGCATCTAACTCTGTCAGATATCATCGAATAACATCCATTGAAGCCCATTGAGGTCAACTGTCACTTTGTGTTAATTGGAAATTTTCAAAGTCTATCTTCCTCATTTGAAGTCGAATTTCAACATTTCTTATATATTTGAGTGAGTTCGCACCTAAGTCTGTCAGATATCGTCGATTAACATCAATTGAAGCCCATTGAAGTCAACTGTCACTTTGTGTTAACTGAAAATTTTCAAAGTCTATCTTCCTCGTTTGAAGTCGAATTTCAACATTTCTTATATATTTGAGTGAGTTCGCATCTAACTCTGTCAGATATCATCGAATAACATCCATTGAAGCCCATTGAGGTCAACTGTCACTTTGTGTTAATTGAAAATTTTCAAAGTCTATCTTCCTCATTTGAAGTCGAATTTCAACATTTCTCATATATTTGAGTGAGTTCGCACCTAACTTTGTCAGATATCATCGAATAACATCCATTGAAGCCCATTGAGGTCAACTGTCACTTTGTGTTAATTGAAAATTTTCAAAGTCTATCTTCCTCATTTGAAGTCGAATTTCAACATTTCTCATATATTTGAGTGAGTTCGCACCTAACTTTGTCATATATCATCGAATAACATCCATTGAAGCCCATTGAGGTCAACTGTCACTTTGTGTTAATTGAAAATTTTCAAAGTCTACCTTCCTCATTTGAAGTCGAATTTCAACATTTCTCATATATTTGAGTGAGTTCGCACCTAACTTTGTCAGATATCACCGAATAACAGCCATTGAAGCCCATTGAGGTCAACTGTCACTTTGTGTTAATTGAAAATTTTCAAAGTCTATCTTCCTCATTTGAAGTCGAATTTCAACATTTCTCATATATTTGAGTAAGTTCGCATCTAACTCTGTCAGATATCATCGAATAACATCAATTGAAGCCCATTGAAGTCAACTGTCACTTTGTGTTAACTGAAAATTTTCAAAGTCTATCTTCCTCGTTTGAAGTCGAATTTCAACATTTCTTATATATTTGAGTGAGTTCGCATCTAACTCTGTCAGATATCATCAAATAACATCCATTGAAGCCCATTGAGGTCAACTGTCACTTTGTGTTAATTGAAAATTTTCAAAGTCTATCTTCCTCATTTGAAGTCGAATTTCAACATTTCTTATATATTTGAGTGAGTTCGCACCTAAGTCTGTCAGATATCGTCGATTAACATCAATTGAAGCCCATTGAAGTCAACTGTCACTTTGTGTTAACTGAAAATTTTCAAAGTCTATCTTCCGCGTTTGAAGTCGAATTTCAACATTTCTTATATATTTGAGTGAGTTCGCACCTAACTTTGTCAGATATCATCGAATAACATCCATTGAAGCCCATTGAGGTCAACTGTCACTTTGTGTTAATTGAAAATTTTCAAAGTCTATCTTCCTCATTTGAAGTCGAATTTCAACATTTCTCATATATTTGAGTGAGTTTGCACCTAACTTTGTCAGATATCATCGAATAACATCCATTGAAGCCCATTGAGGTCAACTGTCACTTTGTGTTAATTGAAAATTTTCAAAGTCTACCTTCCTCATTTGAAGTCGAATTTCAACATTTCTCATATATTTGAGTGAGTTCGCACCTAACTTTGTCAGATATCATCGAATAACATCCATTGAAGTCCATTGAGGTCAACTGTCACTTTGTGTTAATTGAAAATTTTCAAAGTCTATCTTCCTCATTTGAAATCGAATTTCAACATTTCTCATATATTTGAGTGAGTTCGCATCTAACTCTGTCAGATATCATCGAATAACATCCATTGAAGCCCATTGAGGTCAACTGTCACTTTGTGTTAATTGAAAATTTTCAAAGTCTATCTTCCTCATTTGAAGTCGAATTTCAACATTTCTTATATATTTGAGTGAGTTCGCACCTAAGTCTGTCAGATATCGTCGATTAACATCAATTGAAGCCCATTGAAGTCAACTGTCACTTTGTGTTAACTGAAAATTTTCAAAGTCTATCTTCCTCATTTGAAGTCGAATTTCAACATTTCTTATATATTTGAGTGAGTTCGCATCTAACTCTGTCAGATATCATCGAATAACATCCATTGAAGCCCATTGAGGTCAACTGTCACTTTGTGTTAATTGAAAATTTTCAAAGTCTATCTTCCTCATTTGAAGTCGAATTTCAACATTTCTCATATATTTGAGTGAGTTCGCACCTAACTTTGTCAGATTTCATCGAATAACATCCATTGAAGCCCATTGAGGTCAACTGTCACTTTGTGTTAATTGAAAATTTTCAAAGTCTATCTTCCTCATTTGAAGTCGAATTTCAACATTTCTCATATATTTGAGTGAGTTCGCACCTAACTTTGTCAGATATCACCGAATAACAGCCATTGAAGCCCATTGAGGTCAACTGTCACTTTGTGTTAATTGAAAATTTTCAAAGTCTATTTTCCTCATTTGAAGTCGAATTTCAACATTTCACATATATTTGAGTGAGTTCGCACCTAACTTTGTCAGATATCATCGAATAATATCCATTGAAGCCCATTGAGGTCAACTGTCACTTTGTGTTAATTGAAAATTTTCAAAGTCTATCTTCCTCATTTGAAGTCGAATTTCAACATTTCTCATATATTTGAGTGAGTTCGCACCTAACTTTGTCAGATTTCATCGAATAACATCCATTGAAGCCCATTGAGGTCAACTGTCACTTTGTGTTAATTGAAAATTTTCAAAGTCTATCTTCCTAATTTGAAGTCGAATTTCAACATTTCTCATATATTTGAGTGAGTTCGCACCTAACTTTGTCAGATATCACCGAATAACAGCCATTGAAGCCCATTGAGGTCAACTGTCACTTTGTGTTAATTGAAAATTTTCAAAGTCTATCTTCCTCATTTGAAGTCGAATTTCAACATTTCACATATATTTGAGTGAGTTCGCACCTAACTTTGTCAGATATCATCGAATAATATCCATTGAAGCCCATTGAGGTCAACTGTCACTTTGTGTTAATTGAAAATTTTCAAAGTCTATCTTCCTCATTTGAAGTCGAATTTCAACATTTCTCATATATTTGAGTGAGTTCGCACCTAACTTTGTCAGATATCACCGAATAACAGCCATTGAAGCCCATTGAGGTCAACTGTCACTTTGTGTTAATTGAAAATTTTCAAAGTCTATCTTCCTCATTTGAAGTCGAATTTCAACATTTCACATATATTTGAGTGAGTTCGCACCTAACTTTGTCAGATATCATCGAATAATATCCATTGAAGCCCATTGAGGTCAACTGTCACTTTGTGTTAATTGAAAATTTTCAAAGTCTATCTTCCTCATTTGAAGTCGAATTTCAACATTTCTCATATATTTGAGTGAGTTCGCACCTAACTTTGTCAGATTTCATCGAATAACATCCATTGAAGCCCATTGAGGTCAACTGTCACTTTGTGTTAATTGAAAATTTTCAAAGTCTATCTTCCTCATTTGAAGTCGAATTTCAACATTTCTCATATATTTGAGTGAGTTCGCACCTAACTTTGTCAGATATCACCGAATAACAGCCATTGAAGCCCATTGAGGTCAACTGTCACTTTGTGTTAATTGAAAATTTTCAAAGTCTATCTTCCTCATTTGAAGTCGAATTTCAACATTTCACATATATTTGAGTGAGTTCGCACCTAACTTTGTCAGATATCATCGAATAATATCCATTGAAGCCCATTGAGGTCAACTGTCACTTTGTGTTAATTGAAAATTTTCAAAGTCTATCTTCCTCATTTGAAGTCGAATTTCAACATTTCTTATATATTTGAGTGAGTTCGCACCTAAGTCTGTCAGATATCGTCGATTAACATCAATTGAAGCCCATTGAAGTCAACTGTCACTTTGTGTTAATTGAAAATTTTCAAAGTCTATCTTCCTCATTTGAAGTCGAATTTCAACATTTCACATATATTTGAGTGAGTTCGCACCTAACTTTGTCAGATATCATCGAATAATATCCATTGAAGCCCATTGAGGTCAACTGTCACTTTGTGTTAATTGAAAATTTTCAAAGTCTATCTTCCTCATTTGAAGTCGAATTTCAACATTTCTTATATATTTGAGTGAGTTGGCACCTAACTTTGTCAGATATCATCGATTAACATCCATTGAAGCCCATTGAAGTCAACTGTCACTTTGTGTTAATTGAAAATTTTCAAAGTCTATCTTCCTCATTTGAAGTCGAATTTCAACATTTCTAATATATTTGAGTGAGTTCGCACCTAACTTTGTCAGATATCATCGAATAACATCCATTGAAGCCCATTGAGGTCAACTGTCACTTTGTGTTAATTGAAAATTTTCAAATCTATCTTCCTCATTTGAAGTCGAATTTCAACATTTCTAATATATTTGAGTGAGTTCGCACCTAACTTTGTCAGATATCGTCGATTAACATCCATTGAAGCCCATTGAAGTCAACTGTCACTTTGTGTTAACTGAAAATTTTCAAAGTCTATCTTCCTCATTTGAAGTCGAATTTCAACATTTCTAATATATTTGAGTGAGTTCGCACCTAACTTTGTCAGATATCATCGAATAACATCCATTGAAGCCCATTGAGGTCAACTGTCACTTTGTGTTAATTGAAAATTTTCAAAGTCTATCTTCCTCATTTGAAGTCGAATTTCAACATTTCTCATACATTTGAGTGAGTTCGCACCTAACTTTGTCAGATTTCATCGAATAACATCCATTGAAGCCCATTGAGATCAACTGTCACTTTGTGTTAATTGAAAATTTTCAAAGTCTATCTTCCTCATTTGAAGTCGAATTTCAACATTTCTCATATATTTGAGTGAGTTCGCACCTAACTTTGTCAGATATCACCGAATAACAGCCATTGAAGCCCATTGAGGTCAACTGTCACTTTGTGTTAATTGAAAATTTTCAAAGTCTATCTTCCTCATTTGGAGTCGAATTTCAACATTTCTCATATATTTGAGTGAGTTCGCACCTAACTTTGTCAGATTTCATCGAATAACATCCATTGAAGCCCATTGAGGTCAACTGTCACTTTGTGTTAATTGAAAATTTTCAAAGTCTATCTTCCTCATTTGAAGTCGAATTTCAACATTTCTCATACATTTGAGTGAGTTCGCACCTAACTTTGTCAGATTTCATCGAATAACATCCATTGAAGCCCATTGAGATCAACTGTCACTTTGTGTTAATTGAAAATTTTCAAAGTCTATCTTCCTCATTTGAAGTCGAATTTCAACATTTCACATATATTTGAGTGAGTTCGCACCTAACTTTGTCAGATATCATCGAATAATATCCATTGAAGCCCATTGAGGTCAACTGTCACTTTGTGTTAATTGAAAATTTTCAAAGTCTATCTTCCTCATTTGAAGTCGAATTTCAACATTTCTCATATATTTGAGTGAGTTCGCACCTAACTTTGTCAGATTTCATCGAATAACATCCATTGAAGCCCATTGAGGTCAACTGTCACTTTGTGTTAATTGAAAATTTTCAAAGTCTATCTTCCTCATTTGAAGTCGAATTTCAACATTTCTCATATATTTGAGTGAGTTCGCACCTAACTTTGTCAGATATCACCGAATAACAGCCATTGAAGCCCATTGAGGTCAACTGTCACTTTGTGTTAATTGAAAATTTTCAAAGTCTATCTTCCTCATTTGAAGTCGAATTTCAACATTTCACATATATTTGAGTGAGTTCGCACCTAACTTTGTCAGATATCATCGAATAATATCCATTGAAGCCCATTGAGGTCAACTGTCACTTTGTGTTAATTGAAAATTTTCAAAGTCTATCTTCCTCATTTGAAGTCGAATTTCAACATTTCTTATATATTTGAGTGAGTTCGCACCTAAGTCTGTCAGATATCGTCGATTAACATCAATTGAAGCCCATTGAAGTCAACTGTCACTTTGTGTTAATTGAAAATTTTCAAAGTCTATCTTCCTCATTTGAAGTCGAATTTCAACATTTCACATATATTTGAGTGAGTTCGCACCTAACTTTGTCAGATATCATCGAATAATATCCATTGAAGCCCATTGAGGTCAACTGTCACTTTGTGTTAATTGAAAATTTTCAAAGTCTATCTTCCTCATTTGAAGTCGAATTTCAACATTTCTTATATATTTGAGTGAGTTGGCACCTAACTTTGTCAGATATCATCGATTAACATCCATTGAAGCCCATTGAAGTCAACTGTCACTTTGTGTTAATTGAAAATTTTCAAAGTCTATCTTCCTCATTTGAAGTCGAATTTCAACATTTCTAATATATTTGAGTGAGTTCGCACCTAACTTTGTCAGATATCATCGAATAACATCCATTGAAGCCCATTGAGGTCAACTGTCACTTTGTGTTAATTGAAAATTTTCAAATCTATCTTCCTCATTTGAAGTCGAATTTCAACATTTCTAATATATTTGAGTGAGTTCGCACCTAACTTTGTCAGATATCGTCGATTAACATCCATTGAAGCCCATTGAAGTCAACTGTCACTTTGTGTTAACTGAAAATTTTCAAAGTCTATCTTCCTCATTTGAAGTCGAATTTCAACATTTCTAATATATTTGAGTGAGTTCGCACCTAACTTTGTCAGATATCATCGAATAACATCCATTGAAGCCCATTGAGGTCAACTGTCACTTTGTGTTAATTGAAAATTTTCAAAGTCTATCTTCCTCATTTGAAGTCGAATTTCAACATTTCTCATACATTTGAGTGAGTTCGCACCTAACTTTGTCAGATTTCATCGAATAACATCCATTGAAGCCCATTGAGATCAACTGTCACTTTGTGTTAATTGAAAATTTTCAAAGTCTATCTTCCTCATTTGAAGTCGAATTTCAACATTTCTCATATATTTGAGTGAGTTCGCACCTAACTTTGTCAGATATCACCGAATAACAGCCATTGAAGCCCATTGAGGTCAACTGTCACTTTGTGTTAATTGAAAATTTTCAAAGTCTATCTTCCTCATTTGGAGTCGAATTTCAACATTTCTCATATATTTGAGTGAGTTCGCACCTAACTTTGTCAGATTTCATCGAATAACATCCATTGAAGCCCATTGAGGTCAACTGTCACTTTGTGTTAATTGAAAATTTTCAAAGTCTATCTTCCTCATTTGAAGTCGAATTTCAACATTTCTCATATATTTGAGTGAGTTCGCACCTAACTTTGTCAGATATCACCGAATAACAGCCATTGAAGCCCATTGAGGTCAACTGTCACTTTGTGTTAATTGAAAATTTTCAAAGTCTATCTTCCTCATTTGAAGTCGAATTTCAACATTTCACATATATTTGAGTGAGTTCGCACCTAACTTTGTCAGATATCATCGAATAATATCCATTGAAGCCCATTGAGGTCAACTGTCACTTTGTGTTAATTGAAAATTTTCAAAGTCTATCTTCCTCATTTGAAGTCGAATTTCAACATTTCTTATATATTTGAGTGAGTTCGCACCTAAGTCTGTCAGATATCGTCGATTAACATCAATTGAAGCCCATTGAAGTCAACTGTCACTTTGTGTTAATTGAAAATTTTCAAAGTCTATCTTCCTCATTTGAAGTCGAATTTCAACATTTCACATATATTTGAGTGAGTTCGCACCTAACTTTGTCAGATATCATCGAATAATATCCATTGAAGCCCATTGAGGTCAACTGTCACTTTGTGTTAACTGAAAATTTTCAAAGTCTATCTTCCTCATTTGAAGTCGAATTTCAACATTTCTTATATATTTGAGTGAGTTCGCACCTAACTTTGTCAGATATCATCGAATAACATCCATTGAAGCCCATTGAGGTCAACTGTCACTTTGTGTTAATTGAAAATTTTCAAAGTCTATCTTCCTCATTTGAAGTCGAATTTCAACATTTCTAATATATTTGAGTGAGTTCGCACCTAACTTTGTCAGATATCATCGAATAACATCCATTGAAGCCCATTGAGGTCAACTGTCACTTTGTGTTAATTGAAAATTTTCAAATCTATCTTCCTCATTTGAAGTCGAATTTCAACATTTCTAATATATTTGAGTGAGTTCGCACCTAACTTTGTCAGATATCGTCGATTAACATCCATTGAAGCCCATTGAAGTCAACTGTCACTTTGTGTTAACTGAAAATTTTCAAAGTCTATCTTCCTCATTTGAAGTCGAATTTCAACATTTCTAATATATTTGAGTGAGTTCGCACCTAACTTTGTCAGATATCATCGAATAACATCCATTGAAGCCCATTGAGGTCAACTGTCACTTTGTGTTAATTGAAAATTTTCAAAGTCTATCTTCCTCATTTGAAGTCGAATTTCAACATTTCTCATATATTTGAGTGAGTTCGCACCTAACTTTGTCAGATTTCATCGAATAACATCCATTGAAGCCCATTGAGGTCAACTGTCACTTTGTGTTAATTGAAAATTTTCAAAGTCTATCTTCCTCATTTGAAGTCGAATTTCAACATTTCTCATATATTTGAGTGAGTTCGCACCTAACTTTGTCAGATATCACCGAATAACAGCCATTGAAGCCCATTGAGGTCAACTGTCACTTTGTGTTAATTGAAAATTTTCAAAGTCTATCTTCCTCATTTGAAGTCGAATTTCAACATTTCACATATATTTGAGTGAGTTCGCACCTAACTTTGTCAGATATCATCGAATAATATCCATTGAAGCCCATTGAGGTCAACTGTCACTTTGTGTTAATTGAAAATTTTCAAAGTCTATCTTCCTCATTTGAAGTCGAATTTCAACATTTCTTATATATTTGAGTGAGTTCGCACCTAAGTCTGTCAGATATCGTCGATTAACATCAATTGAAGCCCATTGAAGTCAACTGTCACTTTGTGTTAATTGAAAATTTTCAAAGTCTATCTTCCTCATTTGAAGTCGAATTTCAACATTTCACATATATTTGAGTGAGTTCGCACCTAACTTTGTCAGATATCATCGAATAATATCCATTGAAGCCCATTGAGGTCAACTGTCACTTTGTGTTAATTGAAAATTTTCAAAGTCTATCTTCCTCATTTGAAGTCGAATTTCAACATTTCTTATATATTTGAGTGAGTTGGCACCTAACTTTGTCAGATATCATCGATTAACATCCATTGAAGCCCATTGAAGTCAACTGTCACTTTGTGTTAACTGAAAATTTTCAAAGTCTATCTTCCTCATTTGAAGTCGAATTTCAACATTTCTTATATATTTGAGTGAGTTCGCACCTAACTTTGTCAGATATCATCGAATAACATCCATTGAAGCCCATTGAGGTCAACTGTCACTTTGTGTTAATTGAAAATTTTCAAAGTCTATCTTCCTCATTTGAAGTCGAATTTCAACATTTCTAATATATTTGAGTGAGTTCGCACCTAACTTTGTCAGATATCGTCGATTAACATCCATTGAAGCCCATTGAAGTCAACTGTCACTTTGTGTTAACTGAAAATTTTCAAAGTCTATCTCCCTCATTTGAAGTCGAATTTCAACATTTCTAATATATTTGAGTGAGTTCGCACCTAACTTTGTCAGATATCATCGAATAACATCCATTGAAGCCCATTGAGGTCAACTGTCACTTTGTGTTAATTGAAAATTTTCAAAGTCTATCTTCCTCATTTGAAGTCGAATTTCAACATTTCTAATATATTTGAGTGAGTTCGCACCTAACTTTGTCAGATATCATCGAATAACATCCATTGAAGCCCATTGAGGTCAACTGTCACTTTGTGTTAATTGAAAATTTTCAAATCTATCTTCCTCATTTGAAGTCGAATTTCAACATTTCTAATATATTTGAGTGAGTTCGCACCTAACTTTGTCAGATATCGTCGATTAACATCCATTGAAGCCCATTGAAGTCAACTGTCACTTTGTGTTAACTGAAAATTTTCAAAGTCTATCTTCCTCATTTGAAGTCGAATTTCAACATTTCTAATATATTTGAGTGAGTTCGCACCTAACTTTGTCAGATATCATCGAATAACATCCATTGAAGCCCATTGAGGTCAACTGTCACTTTGTGTTAATTGAAAATTTTCAAAGTCTATCTTCCTCATTTGAAGTCGAATTTCAACATTTCTCATATATTTGAGTGAGTTCGCACCTAACTTTGTCAGATTTCATCGAATAACATCCATTGAAGCCCATTGAGGTCAACTGTCACTTTGTGTTAATTGAAAATTTTCAAAGTCTATCTTCCTCATTTGAAGTCGAATTTCAACATTTCTCATATATTTGAGTGAGTTCGCACCTAACTTTGTCAGATATCACCGAATAACAGCCATTGAAGCCCATTGAGGTCAACTGTCACTTTGTGTTAATTGAAAATTTTCAAAGTCTATCTTCCTCATTTGAAGTCGAATTTCAACATTTCACATATATTTGAGTGAGTTCGCACCTAACTTTGTCAGATATCATCGAATAATATCCATTGAAGCCCATTGAGGTCAACTGTCACTTTGTGTTAATTGAAAATTTTCAAAGTCTATCTTCCTCATTTGAAGTCGAATTTCAACATTTCTTATATATTTGAGTGAGTTCGCACCTAAGTCTGTCAGATATCGTCGATTAACATCAATTGAAGCCCATTGAAGTCAACTGTCACTTTGTGTTAATTGAAAATTTTCAAAGTCTATCTTCCTCATTTGAAGTCGAATTTCAACATTTCACATATATTTGAGTGAGTTCGCACCTAACTTTGTCAGATATCATCGAATAATATCCATTGAAGCCCATTGAGGTCAACTGTCACTTTGTGTTAATTGAAAATTTTCAAAGTCTATCTTCCTCATTTGAAGTCGAATTTCAACATTTCTTATATATTTGAGTGAGTTGGCACCTAACTTTGTCAGATATCATCGATTAACATCCATTGAAGCCCATTGAAGTCAACTGTCACTTTGTGTTAACTGAAAATTTTCAAAGTCTATCTTCCTCATTTGAAGTCGAATTTCAACATTTCTTATATATTTGAGTGAGTTCGCACCTAACTTTGTCAGATATCATCGAATAACATCCATTGAAGCCCATTGAGGTCAACTGTCACTTTGTGTTAATTGAAAATTTTCAAAGTCTATCTTCCTCATTTGAAGTCGAATTTCAACATTTCTAATATATTTGAGTGAGTTCGCACCTAACTTTGTCAGATATCGTCGATTAACATCCATTGAAGCCCATTGAAGTCAACTGTCACTTTGTGTTAACTGAAAATTTTCAAAGTCTATCTCCCTCATTTGAAGTCGAATTTCAACATTTCTAATATATTTGAGTGAGTTCGCACCTAACTTTGTCAGATATCATCGAATAACATCCATTGAAGCCCATTGAGGTCAACTGTCACTTTGTGTTAATTGAAAATTTTCAAAGTCTATCTTCCTCATTTGAAGTCGAATTTCAACATTTCTCATATATTTGAGTGAGTTCGCACCTAACTTTGTCAGATTTCATCGAATAACATCCATTGAAGCCCATTGAGGTCAACTGTCACTTTGTGTTAATTGAAAATTTTCAAAGTCTATCTTCCTCATTTGAAGTCGAATTTCAACATTTCTCATATATTTGAGTGAGTTCGCACCTAACTTTGTCAGATATCACCGAATAACAGCCATTGAAGCCCATTGAGGTCAACTGTCACTTTGTGTTAATTGAAAATTTTCAAAGTCTATCTTCCTCATTTGAAGTCGAATTTCAACATTTCACATATATTTGAGTGAGTTCGCACCTAACTTTGTCAGATATCATCGAATAATATCCATTGAAGCCCATTGAGGTCAACTGTCACTTTGTGTTAATTGAAAATTTTCAAAGTCTATCTTCCTCATTTGAAGTCGAATTTCAACATTTCTTATATATTTGAGTGAGTTCGCACCTAAGTCTGTCAGATATCGTCGATTAACATCAATTGAAGCCCATTGAAGTCAACTGTCACTTTGTGTTAATTGAAAATTTTCAAAGTCTATCTTCCTCATTTGAAGTCGAATTTCAACATTTCACATATATTTGAGTGAGTTCGCACCTAACTTTGTCAGATATCATCGAATAATATCCATTGAAGCCCATTGAGGTCAACTGTCACTTTGTGTTAATTGAAAATTTTCAAAGTCTATCTTCCTCATTTGAAGTCGAATTTCAACATTTCTTATATATTTGAGTGAGTTGGCACCTAACTTTGTCAGATATCATCGATTAACATCCATTGAAGCCCATTGAAGTCAACTGTCACTTTGTGTTAACTGAAAATTTTCAAAGTCTATCTTCCTCATTTGAAGTCGAATTTCAACATTTCTTATATATTTGAGTGAGTTCGCACCTAACTTTGTCAGATATCATCGAATAACATCCATTGAAGCCCATTGAGGTCAACTGTCACTTTGTGTTAATTGAAAATTTTCAAAGTCTATCTTCCTCATTAGAAATCGAATTTCAACATTTCTCATATATTTGAGTGAGTTCGCATCTAACTCTGTCAGATATCATCGAATAACATCCATTGAAGCCCATTGAGGTCAACTGTCACTTTGTGTTAATTGAAAATTTTCAAAGTCTATCTTCCTCATTTGAAGTCGAATTTCAACATTTCTTATATATTTGAGTGAGTTCGCACCTAAGTCTGTCAGATATCGTCGATTAACATCAATTGAAGCCCATTGAAGTCAACTGTCACTTTGTGTTAACTGAAAATTTTCAAAGTCTATCTTCTTCATTTGAAGTCGAATTTCAACATTTCTTATATATTTGAGTGAGTTCGCATCTAACTCTGTCAGATATCATCGAATAACATCCATTGAAGCCCATTGAGGTCAACTGTCACTTTGTGTTAATTGAAAATTTTCAAAGTCTATCTTCCTCATTTGAAGTCGAATTTCAACATTTCTCATATATTTGAGTGAGTTCGCACCTAACTTTGTCAGATTTCATCGAATAACATCCATTGAAGCCCATTGAGGTCAACTGTCACTTTGTGTTAATTGAAAATTTTCAAAGTCTATCTTCCTCATTTGAAGTCGAATTTCAACATTTCTCATATATTTGAGTGAGTTCGCACCTAACTTTGTCAGATATCACCGAATAACAGCCATTGAAGCCCATTGAGGTCAACTGTCACTTTGTGTTAATTGAAAATTTTCAAAGTCTATCTTCCTCATTTGAAGTCGAATTTCAACATTTCACATATATTTGAGTGAGTTCGCACCTAACTTTGTCAGATATCATCGAATAATATCCATTGAAGCCCATTGAGGTCAACTGTCACTTTGTGTTAATTGAAAATTTTCAAAGTCTATCTTCCTCATTTGAAGTCGAATTTCAACATTTCTTATATATTTGAGTGAGTTCGCACCTAAGTCTGTCAGAAATCGTCGATTAACATCAATTGAAGCCCATTGAAGTCAACTGTCACTTTGTGTTAATTGAAAATTTTCAAAGTCTATCTTCCTCATTTGAAGTCGAATTTCAACATTTCACATATATTTGAGTGAGTTCGCACCTAACTTTGTCAGATATCATCGAATAATATCCATTGAAGCCCATTGAGGTCAACTGTCACTTTGTGTTAATTGAAAATTTTCAAAGTCTATCTTCCTCATTTGAAGTCGAATTTCAACATTTCTTATATATTTGAGTGAGTTGGCACCTAACTTTGTCAGATATCATCGATTAACATCCATTGAAGCCCATTGAAGTCAACTGTCACTTTGTGTTAACTGAAAATTTTCAAAGTCTATCTTCCTCATTTGAAGTCGAATTTCAACATTTCTTATATATTTGAGTGAGTTCGCACCTAACTTTGTCAGATATCATCGAATAACATCCATTGAAGCCCATTGAGGTCAACTGTCACTTTGTGTTAATTGAAAATTTTCAAAGTCTATCTTCCTCATTTGAAGTCGAATTTCAACATTTCTAATATATTTGAGTGAGTTCGCACCTAACTTTGTCAGATATCATCGAATAACATCCATTGAAGCCCATTGAGGTCAACTGTCACTTTGTGTTAATTGAAAATTTTCAAAGTCTATCTTCCTCATTTGAAGTCGAATTTCAACATTTCTAATATATTTGAGTGAGTTCGCACCTAACTTTGTCAGATATCATCGAATAACATCCATTGAAGCCCATTGAAGTCAACTGTCACTTTGTGTTAACTGAAAATTTTCAAAGTCTATCTTCCTCATTTGAAGTCGAATTTCAACATTTCTTATATATTTGAGTGAGTTCGCACCTAACTTTGTCAGATATCATCGAATAATATCCATTGAAGCCCATTGAGGTCAACTGTCACTTTGTGTTAATTGAAAATTTTCGAAGTCTATCTTCCTCATTTGAAGTCGAATTTCAACATTTCTAATATATTTGAGTGAGTTCGCACCTAACTTTGTCAGATATCATCGAATAACATCCATTGAAGCCCATTGAGGTCAACTGTCACTTTGTGTTAATTGAAAATTTTCAAAGTCTATCTTCCTCATTTGAAGTCGAATTTCAACATTTCTTATATATTTGAGTGAGTTCGCACCTAACTCTGTCAGATATCGTCGATTAACATCAATTGAAGCCCATTGAAGTCAACTGTCACTTTGTGTTAATTGAAAATTTTCAAAGTCTATCTTCCTCATTTGAAGTCGAATTTCAACATTTCTCATATATTTGAGTGAGTTCGCACCTAACTTTGTCAGATATCATCGAATAACATCCATTGAAGCCCATTGAGGTCAACTGTCACTTTGTGTTAATTGAAAATTTTCAAAGTCTATCTTCCTCATTTGAAGTCGAATTTCAACATTTCTCATATATTTGAGTGAGTTCGCACCTAACTTTGTCAGATATCATCGAATAACATCCATTGAAGCCCATTGAGGTCAACTGTCACTTTGTGTTAATTGAAAATTTTCGAAGTCTATCTTCCTCATTTGAAGTCGAATTTCAACATTTCTAATATATTTGAGTGAGTTCGCACCTAACTTTGTCAGATATCATCGAATAACATCCATTGAAGCCCATTGAGGTCAACTGTCACTTTGTGTTAATTGAAAATTTTCAAAGTCTATCTTCCTCATTTGAAGTCGAATTTCAACATTTCTTATATATTTGAGTGAGTTCGCACCTAACTCTGTCAGATATCGTCGATTAACATCAATTGAAGCCCATTGAAGTCAACTGTCACTTTGTGTTAATTGAAAATTTTCAAAGTCTATCTTCCTCATTTGAAGTCGAATTTCAACATTTCTCATATATTTGAGTGAGTTCGCACCTAAGTCTGTCAGATATCGTCGATTAACATCAATTGAAGCCCATTGAAGTCAACTGTAACTTTGTGTTAACTGAAAATTTTCAAAGTCTATCTTTCTCATTTGAAGTCGAATTTCAACATTTCTTATATATTTGAGTGAGTTCGCACCTAACTTTGTCAGATATCATCGAATAACATCCATTGAAGCCCATTGAGGTCAACTGTCACTTTGTGTTAATTGAAAATTTTCAAAGTCTATCTTCCTCATTTGAAGTCGAATTTCAACATTTCTCATATATTTGAGTGAGTTCGCACCTAACTTTGTCAGATATCATCGAATAACATCCATTGAAGCCCATTGAGGTCAACTGTCACTTTGTGTTAATTGAAAATTTTCAAAGTCTATCTTCCTCATTTGAAGTCGAATTTCAACATTTGTTATATATTTGAGTGAGTTCGCACCTAACTCTGTCAGATATCGTCGATTAACATCCATTGAAGCCCATTGAGGTCAACTGTCACTTTGTGTTAATTGAAAATTTTCAAAGTCTATCTTCCTCATTTGAAGTCGAATTTCAACATTTCTCATATATTTCAGTGAGTTGGCACCTAACTTTGTCAGATATCATCAAATAACATCCATTGAAGCCCATTGAAGTCAACTGTCACTTTGTGTTAACTGAAAATTTTCAAAGTCTATCTTCCTCATTTGAAGTCGAATTTCAACATTTCTTATATATTTGAGTGATTTCGCACCTAACTTTGTCAGATATCATCGAATAACATCCATTGAAGCCCATTGAGGTCAACTGTCACTTTGTGTTAATTGAAAATTTTCAAAGTCTATCTTCCTCATTTGAAGTCGAATTTCAACATTTCTCATATATTTGAGTGAGTTGGCACCTAACTTTGTCAGATATCATCGAATAACATCCATTGAAGCCCATTGGGGTCAACTGTCACTTTGTGTTAATTGAAAATTTTCAAAGTCTATCTTCCTCATTTGAAGTCGAATTTCAACATTTCTTATATATTTGAGTGAGTTCGCACCTAACTTTGTCAGATATCGTCGATTAACATCAATTGAAGCCCATTGAAGTCAACTGTCACTTTGTGTTAATTGAAAATTTTCAAAGTCTATCTTCCTCATTTGAAGTCGAATTCCAACATTTCTTATATATTTGAGTGAGTTCGCACCTAACTCTGTCAGATATCGTCGATTAACATCAATTGAAGCCCATTGAAGTCAACTGTCACTTTGTGTTAATTGAAAATTTTCAAAGTCTATCTTCCTCATTTGAAGTCGAATTTCAACATTTCTTATATATTTGAGTGAGTTCGCACCTAACTCTGTCAGATATCGTCGATTAACATCAATTGAAGCCCATTGAAGTCAACTGTCACTTTGTGTTAATTGAAAATTTTCAAAGTCTATCTTCCTCATTTGAAGTCGAATTTCAACATTTCTTATATATTTGAGTGAGTTCGCACCTAACTTTGTCAGATATCGTCGATTAACATCAATTGAAGCCCATTGAAGTCAACTGTCACTTTGTGTTAATTGAAAATTTTCAAAGTCTATCTTCCTCATTTGAAGTCGAATTTCAACATTTCTTATATATTTGAGTGAGTTCGCACCTAACTCTGTCAGATATCGTCGATTAACATCAATTGAAGCCCATTGAAGTCAACTGTCACTTTGTGTTAATTGAAAATTTTCAAAGTCTATCTTCCTCATTTGAAGTCGAATTTCAACATTTCTTATATATTTGAGTGAGTTCGCACCTAACTCTGTCAGATATCGTCGATTAACATCAATTGAAGCCCATTGAAGTCAACTGTCACTTTGTGTTAATTGAAAATTTTCAAAGTCTATCTTCCTCATTTGAAGTCGAATTTCAACATTTCTCATATATTTGAGTGAGTTGGCACCTAACTTTGTCAGATATCATCAAATAACATCCATTGAAGCCCATTTAAGTCAACTGTCACTTTGTGTTAACTGAAAATTTCCAAAGTCTATCTTCCTCATTTGAAGTCGAATTTCAACATTTCTTATATATTTGAGTGAGTTCGCACCTAACTTTGTCAGATATCATCGAATAACATCCATTGAAGCCCATTGAGGTCAACTGTCACTTTGTGTTAATTGAAAATTTTCAAAGTCTATCTTCCTCATTTGAAGTCGAATTTCAACATTTCTCATATATTTGAGTGAGTTCGCACCTAACTTTGTCAGATATCATCGAATAACTTCCATTGAAGCCCATTGAGGTCAACTGTCACTTTGTGTTAATTGAAAATTTTCAAAGTCTATCTTCCTCATTTGAAGTCGAATTTCAACATTTCTTATATATTTGAGTGAGTTCGCACCTAACTCTGTCAGATATCGTCGATTAACATCCATTGAAGCCCATTGAGGTCAACTGTCACTTTGTGTTAATTGAAAATTTTCAAAGTCTATCTTCGTCATTTGATGTCGAATTTCAACATTTCTCATATATTTGAGTGAGTTGGCACCTAACTTTGTCAGATATCGTCGATTAACATCAATTGAAGCCCATTGAAGTCAACTGTCACTTTGTGTTAATTGAAAATTTTCAAAGTCTATCTTCCTCATTTGAAGTCAAATTTCAACATTTCTCATATATTTGAGTGAGTTCGCACCTAACTTTGTCAGATATCATCGAATAACATCCATTGAAGCCCATTGAGGTCAACTGTCACTTTGTGTTAATTGAAAATTTTCAAAGTCTATCTTCCTCATTTGAAGTCGAATTTCAACATTTCTTATATATTTGAGTGAGTTCGCACCTAAGTCTGTCAGATATCGTCGATTAACATCAATTGAAGCCCATTGAAGTCAACTGTCACTTTGTGTTAACTGAAAATTTTCAAAGTCTATCTTCCTCATTTGTAGTCGAATTTCAACATTTCTCATATATTTGAGTGAGTTGGCACCTAACTTTGTCAGATATCATCAAATAACATCCATTGAAGCCCATTGAGGTCAACTGTCACTTTGTGTTAATTGAAAATTTTCAAAGTCTATCTTCCTCATTTGAAGTCGAATTTCAACATTTCTAATATATTTGAGTGAGTTCGCACCTAACTTTGTCAGATATCATCGAATAACATCCATTGAAGCCCATTGAGGTCAACTGTCACTTTGTGTTAATTGAAAATTTTCAAAGTCTATCTTCCTCATTTGAAGTCGAATTTCAACATTTCTAATATATTTGAGTGAGTTCGCACCTAACTCTGTCAGATATCATCGAATAACATCCATTGAAGCCCATTGAAGTCAACTGTCACTTTGTGTTAACTGAAAATTTTCAAAGTCTATCTTCCTCATTTGAAGTCGAATTTCAACATTTCTTATATATTTGAGTGAGTTCGCACCTAACTTTGTCAGATATCATCGAATAACATCCATTGAAGCCCATTGAGGTCAACTGTCACTTTGTGTTAATTGAAAATTTTCAAAGTCTATCTTCCTCATTTGAAGTCGAATTTCAACATTTCTTATATATTTGAGTGAGTTCGCACCTAACTTTGTCAGATATCGTCGATTAACATCAATTGAAGCCCATTGAAGTCAACTGTCACTTTGTGTTAATTGAAAATTTTCAAAGTCTATCTTCCTCATTTGAAGTCGAATTTCAACATTTCTTATATATTTGAGTGAGTTCGCACCTAACTCTGTCAGATATCGTCGATTAACATCAATTGAAGCCCATTGAAGTCAACTGTCACTTTGTGTTAATTGAAAATTTTCAAAGTCTATCTTCCTCATTTGAAGTCGAATTTCAACATTTCTTATATATTTGAGTGAGTTCGCACCTAACTCTGTCAGATATCGTCGATTAACATCAATTGAAGCCCATTGAAGTCAACTGTCACTTTGTGTTAATTGAAAATTTTCAAAGTCTATCTTCCTCATTTGAAGTCGAATTTCAACATTTCTCATATATTTGAGTGAGTTGGCACCTAACTTTGTCAGATATCATCAAATAACATCCATTGAAGCCCATTTAAGTCAACTGTCACTTTGTGTTAACTGAAAATTTCCAAAGTCTATCTTCCTCATTTGAAGTCGAATTTCAACATTTCTTATATATTTGAGTGAGTTCGCACCTAACTTTGTCAGATATCATCGAATAACATCCATTGAAGCCCATTGAGGTCAACTGTCACTTTGTGTTAATTGAAAATTTTCAAAGTCTATCTTCCTCATTTGAAGTCGAATTTCAACATTTCTCATATATTTGAGTGAGTTCGCACCTAACTTTGTCAGATATCATCGAATAACTTCCATTGAAGCCCATTGAGGTCAACTGTCACTTTGTGTTAATTGAAAATTTTCAAAGTCTATCTTCCTCATTTGAAGTCGAATTTCAACATTTCTTATATATTTGAGTGAGTTCGCACCTAACTCTGTCAGATATCGTCGATTAACATCCATTGAAGCCCATTGAGGTCAACTGTCACTTTGTGTTAATTGAAAATTTTCAAAGTCTATCTTCGTCATTTGATGTCGAATTTCAACATTTCTCATATATTTGAGTGAGTTGGCACCTAACTTTGTCAGATATCGTCGATTAACATCAATTGAAGCCCATTGAAGTCAACTGTCACTTTGTGTTAATTGAAAATTTTCAAAGTCTATCTTCCTCATTTGAAGTCGAATTTCAACATTTCTTATATATTTGAGTGAGTTCGCACCTAACTTTGTCAGATATCATCGAATAACATCCATTGAAGCCCATTGAGGTCAACTGTCACTTTGTGTTAATTGAAAATTTTCAAAGTCTATCTTCCTCATTTGAAGTCGAATTTCAACATTTCTTATATATTTGAGTGAGTTCGCACCTAAGTCTGTCAGATATCGTCGATTAACATCAATTGAAGCCCATTGAAGTCAACTGTCACTTTGTGTTAACTGAAAATTTTCAAAGTCTATCTTCCTCATTTGTAGTCGAATTTCAACATTTCTCATATATTTGAGTGAGTTCGCACCTAACTCTGTCAGATATCGTCGATTAACATCAATTGAAGCCCATTGAAGTCAACTGTCACTTTGTGTTAATTGAAAATTTTCAAAGTCTATCTTCCTCATTTGAAGTCGAATTTCAACATTTCTTATATATTTGAGTGAGTTCGCACCTAAGTCTGTCAGATATCGTCGATTAACATCAATTGAAGCCCATTGAAGTCAACTGTCACTTTGTGTTAACTGAAAATTTTCAAAGTCTATCTTCCTCATTTGTAGTCGAATTTCAACATTTCTCATATATTTGAGTGAGTTGGCACCTAACTTTGTCAGATATCATCAAATAACATCCATTGAAGCCCATTGAGGTCAACTGTCACTTTGTGTTAATTGAAAATTTTCAAAGTCTATCTTCCTCATTTGAAGTCGAATTTCAACATTTCTAATATATTTGAGTGAGTTCGCACCTAACTTTGTCAGATATCATCGAATAACATCCATTGAAGCCCATTGAGGTCAACTGTCACTTTGTGTTAATTGAAAATTTTCAAAGTCTATCTTCCTCATTTGAAGTCGAATTTCAACATTTCTTATATATTTGAGTGAGTTCGCACCTAACTTTGTCAGATATCATCGAATAACATCCATTGAAGCCCATTGAGGTCAACTGTCACTTTGTGTTAATTGAAAATTTTCAAAGTCTATCTTCCTCATTTGAAGTCGAATTTCAACATTTCTCATATATTTGAGTGAGTTCGCACCTAACTTTGTCAGATATCATCGAATAACATCCATTGAAGCCCATTGAGGTCAACTGTCACTTTGTGTTAATTGAAAATTTTCAAAGTCTATCTTCCTCATTTGAAGTCGAATTTCAACATTTCTTATATATTTGAGTGAGTTCGCACCTAACTCTGTCAGATATCGTCGATTAACATCAATTGAAGCCCATTGAAGTCAACTGTCACTTTGTGTTAATTGAAAATTTTCAAAGTCTATCTTCCTCATTTGAAGTCGAATTTCAACATTTCTCATATATTTGAGTGAGTTCGCACCTAAGTCTGTCAGATATCGTCGATTAACATCAATTGAAGCCCATTGAAGTCAACTGTAACTTTGTGTTAACTGAAAATTTTCAAAGTCTATCTTTCTCATTTGAAGTCGAATTTCAACATTTCTTATATATTTGAGTGAGTTCGCACCTAACTTTGTCAGATATCATCGAATAACATCCATTGAAGCCCATTGAGGTCAACTGTCACTTTGTGTTAATTGAAAATTTTCAAAGTCTATCTTCCTCATTTGAAGTCGAATTTCAACATTTCTCATATATTTGAGTGAGTTCGCACCTAACTTTGTCAGATATCGTCGATTAACATCAATTGAAGCCCATTGAAGTCAACTGTCACTTTGTGTTAATTGAAAATTTTCAAAGTCTATCTTCCTCATTTGAAGTCGAATTTCAACATTTCTTATATATTTGAGTGAGTTCGCACCTAACTCTGTCAGATATCGTCGATTAACATCCATTGAAGCCCATTGAGGTCAACTGTCACTTTGTGTTAATTGAAAATTTTCAAAGTCTATCTTCCTCATTTGAAGTCGAATTTCAACATTTCTCATATATTTCAGTGAGTTGGCACCTAACTTTGTCAGATATCATCAAATAACATCCATTGAAGCCCATTGAAGTCAACTGTCACTTTGTGTTAACTGAAAATTTTCAAAGTCTATCTTCCTCATTTGAAGTCGAATTTCAACATTTCTTATATATTTGAGTGATTTCGCACCTAACTTTGTCAGATATCATCGAATAACATCCATTGAAGCCCATTGAGGTCAACTGTCACTTTGTGTTAATTGAAAATTTTCAAAGTCTATCTTCCTCATTTGAAGTCGAATTTCAACATTTCTCATATATTTGAGTGAGTTGGCACCTAACTTTGTCAGATATCATCGAATAACATCCATTGAAGCCCATTGGGGTCAACTGTCACTTTGTGTTAATTGAAAATTTTCAAAGTCTATCTTCCTCATTTGAAGTCGAATTTCAACATTTCTTATATATTTGAGTGAGTTCGCACCTAACTTTGTCAGATATCGTCGATTAACATCAATTGAAGCCCATTGAAGCAACTGTCACTTTGTGTTAATTGAAAATTTTCAAAGTCTATCTTCCTCATTTGAAGTCGAATTCCAACATTTCTTATATATTTGAGTGAGTTCGCACCTAACTCTGTCAGATATCGTCGATTAACATCAATTGAAGCCCATTGAAGTCAACTGTCACTTTGTGTTAATTGAAAATTTTCAAAGTCTATCTTCCTCATTTGAAGTCGAATTTCAACATTTCTTATATATTTGAGTGAGTTCGCACCTAACTCTGTCAGATATCGTCGATTAACATCAATTGAAGCCCATTGAAGTCAACTGTCACTTTGTGTTAATTGAAAATTTTCAAAGTCTATCTTCCTCATTTGAAGTCGAATTTCAACATTTCTCATATATTTGAGTGAGTTCGCATCTAACTCTGTCAGATATCGTCGATTAACATCCATTGAAGCCCATAGAAGTCAACTGTCACTTTGTGTTAATTGAAAATTTTCAAAGTCTATCTTCCTCATTTGAAGTCGAATTTCAACATTTCTCATATACTTGAGTGAGTTCGCACCTAACTTTGTCAGATATCATCGAATAACATCCATTGAAGCCCATTGAGGTCAACTGTCACTTTGTGTTAATTGAAAATTTTCAAAGTCTATCTTCCTCATTTGAAGTCGAATTTCAACATTTCTTATATATTTGAGTGAGTTCGCACCTAACTCTGTCAGATATCGTCGATTAACATCCATTGAAGCCCATTGAGGTCAACTGTCACTTTGTGTTAATTGAAAATTTTCAAAGTCTATCTTCCTCATTTGAAGTCGAATTTCAACATTTCTCATATATTTGAGTGAGTTGGCACCTAACTTTGTCAGATATCATCAAATAACATCCATTGAAGCCCATTGAAGTCAACTGTCACTTTGTGTTAACTGAAAATTTTCAAAGTCTATCTTCCTCATTTGAAGTCGAATTTCAACATTTCTTATATATTTGAGTGAGTTCGCACCTAACTTTGTCAGATATCATCGAATAACATCCATTGAAGCCCATTGGGGTCAACTGTCACTTTGTGTTAATTGAAAATTTTCAAAGTCTATCTTCCTCATTTGAAGTCGAATTTCAACATTTCTTATATATTTGAGTGAGTTCGCACCTAACTTTGTCAGATATCGTCGATTAACATCAATTGAAGCCCATTGAAGTCAACTGTCACTTTGTGTTAATTGAAAATTTTCAAAGTCTATCTTCCTCATTTGAAGTCGAATTTCAACATTTCTTATATATTTGAGTGAGTTCGCACCTAACTCTGTCAGATATCGTCGATTAACATCAATTGAAGCCCATTGAAGTCAACTGTCACTTTGTGTTAATTGAAAATTTTCAAAGTCTATCTTCCTCATTTGAAGTCGAATTTCAACATTTCTTATATATTTGAGTGAGTTCGCACCTAACTCTGTCAGATATCGTCGATTAACATCAATTGAAGCCCATTGAAGTCAACTGTCACTTTGTGTTAATTGAAAATTTTCAAAGTCTATCTTCCTCATTTGAAGTCGAATTTCAACATTTCTCATATATTTGAGTGAGTTGGCACCTAACTTTGTCAGATATCATCAAATAACATCCATTGAAGCCCATTTAAGTCAACTGTCACTTTGTGTTAACTGAAAATTTCCAAAGTCTATCTTCCTCATTTGAAGTCGAATTTCAACATTTCTTATATATTTGAGTGAGTTCGCACCTAACTTTGTCAGATATCATCGAATAACATCCATTGAAGCCCATTGAGGTCAACTGTCACTTTGTGTTAATTGAAAATTTTCAAAGTCTATCTTCCTCATTTGAAGTCGAATTTCAACATTTCTCATATATTTGAGTGAGTTCGCACCTAACTTTGTCAGATATCATCGAATAACTTCCATTGAAGCCCATTGAGGTCAACTGTCACTTTGTGTTAATTGAAAATTTTCAAAGTCTATCTTCCTCATTTGAAGTCGAATTTCAACATTTCTTATATATTTGAGTGAGTTCGCACCTAACTCTGTCAGATATCGTCGATTAACATCCATTGAAGCCCATTGAGGTCAACTGTCACTTTGTGTTAATTAAAAATTTTCAAAGTCTATCTTCGTCATTTGATGTCGAATTTCAACATTTCTCATATATTTGAGTGAGTTGGCACCTAACTTTGTCAGATATCGTCGATTAACATCAATTGAAGCCCATTGAAGTCAACTGTCACTTTGTGTTAATTGAAAATTTTCAAAGTCTATCTTCCTCATTTGAAGTCAAATTTCAACATTTCTCATATATTTGAGTGAGTTCGCACCTAACTTTGTCAGATATCATCGAATAACATCCATTGAAGCCCATTGAGGTCAACTGTCACTTTGTGTTAATTGAAAATTTTCAAAGTCTATCTTCCTCATTTGAAGTCGAATTTCAACATTTCTTATATATTTGAGTGAGTTCGCACCTAAGTCTGTCAGATATCGTCGATTAACATCAATTGAAGCCCATTGAAGTCAACTGTCACTTTGTGTTAACTGAAAATTTTCAAAGTCTATCTTCCTCATTTGTAGTCGAATTTCAACATTTCTCATATATTTGAGTGAGTTGGCACCTAACTTTGTCAGATATCATCAAATAACATCCATTGAAGCCCATTGAGGTCAACTGTCACTTTGTGTTAATTGAAAATTTTCAAAGTCTATCTTCCTCATTTGAAGTCGAATTTCAACATTTCTAATATATTTGAGTGAGTTCGCACCTAACTTTGTCAGATATCATCGAATAACATCCATTGAAGCCCATTGAGGTCAACTGTCACTTTGTGTTAATTGAAAATTTTCAAAGTCTATCTTCCTCATTTGAAGTCGAATTTCAACATTTCTAATATATTTGAGTGAGTTCGCACCTAACTTTGTCAGATATCATCGAATAACATCCATTGAAGCCCATTGAAGTCAACTGTCACTTTGTGTTAACTGAAAATTTTCAAAGTCTATCTTCCTCATTTGAAGTCGAATTTCAACATTTCTTATATATTTGAGTGAGTTCGCACCTAACTTTGTCAGATATCATCGAATAACATCCATTGAAGCCCATTGGGGTCAACTGTCACTTTGTGTTAATTGAAAATTTTCAAAGTCTATCTTCCTCATTTGAAGTCGAATTTCAACATTTCTTATATATTTGAGTGAGTTCGCACCTAACTTTGTCAGATATCGTCGATTAACATCAATTGAAGCCCATTGAAGTCAACTGTCACTTTGTGTTAATTGAAAATTTTCAAAGTCTATCTTCCTCATTTGAAGTCGAATTCCAACATTTCTTATATATTTGAGTGAGTTCGCACCTAACTCTGTCAGATATCGTCGATTAACATCAATTGAAGCCCATTGAAGTCAACTGTCACTTTGTGTTAATTGAAAATTTTCAAAGTCTATCTTCCTCATTTGAAGTCGAATTTCAACATTTCTTATATATTTGAGTGAGTTCGCACCTAACTCTGTCAGATATCGTCGATTAACATCAATTGAAGCCCATTGAAGTCAACTGTCACTTTGTGTTAATTGAAAATTTTCAAAGTCTATCTTCCTCATTTGAAGTCGAATTTCAACATTTCTTATATATTTGAGTGAGTTCGCACCTAACTTTGTCAGATATCATCGAATAACATCCATTGAAGCCCATTGAGGTCAACTGTCACTTTGTGTTAATTGAAAATTTTCAAAGTCTATCTTCCTCATTTGAAGTCGAATTTCAACATTTCTCATATATTTGAGTGAGTTCGCACCTAACTTTGTCAGATATCATCGAATAACTTCCATTGAAGCCCATTGAGGTCAACTGTCACTTTGTGTTAATTGAAAATTTTCAAAGTCTATCTTCCTCATTTGAAGTCGAATTTCAACATTTCTTATATATTTGAGTGAGTTCGCACCTAACTCTGTCAGATATCGTCGATTAACATCCATTGAAGCCCATTGAGGTCAACTGTCACTTTGTGTTAATTGAAAATTTTCAAAGTCTATCTTCGTCATTTGATGTCGAATTTCAACATTTCTCATATATTTGAGTGAGTTGGCACCTAACTTTGTCAGATATCGTCGATTAACATCAATTGAAGCCCATTGAAGTCAACTGTCACTTTGTGTTAATTGAAAATTTTCAAAGTCTATCTTCCTGATTTGAAGTCAAATTTCAACATTTCTCATATATTTGAGTGAGTTCGCACCTAACTTTGTCAGATATCATCGAATAACATCCATTGAAGCCCATTGAGGTCAACTGTCACTTTGTGTTAATTGAAAATTTTCAAAGTCTATCTTCCTCATTTGAAGTCGAATTTCAACATTTCTTATATATTTGAGTGAGTTCGCACCTAAGTCTGTCAGATATCGTCGATTAACATCAATTGAAGCCCATTGAAGTCAACTGTCACTTTGTGTTAACTGAAAATTTTCAAAGTCTATCTTCCTCATTTGTAGTCGAATTTCAACATTTCTCATATATTTGAGTGAGTTGGCACCTAACTTTGTCAGATATCATCAAATAACATCCATTGAAGCCCATTGAGGTCAACTGTCACTTTGTGTTAATTGAAAATTTTCAAAGTCTATCTTCCTCATTTGAAGTCGAATTTCAACATTGCTAATATATTTGAGTGAGTTCGCACCTAACTTTGTCAGATATCATCGAATAACATCCATTGAAGCCCATTGAGGTCAACTGTCACTTTGTGTTAATTGAAAATTTTCAAAGTCTATCTTCCTCATTTGAAGTCGAATTTCAACATTTCTAATATATTTGAGTGAGTTCGCACCTAACTTTGTCAGATATCATCGAATAACATCCATTGAAGCCCATTGAAGTCAACTGTCACTTTGTGTTAACTGAAAATTTTCAAAGTCTATCTTCCTCATTTGAAGTCGAATTTCAACATTTCTTATATATTTGAGTGAGTTCGCACCTAACTTTGTCAGATATCATCGAATAACATCCATTGAAGCCCATTGGGGTCAACTGTCACTTTGTGTTAATTGAAAATTTTCAAAGTCTATCTTCCTCATTTGAAGTCGAATTTCAACATTTCTTATATATTTGAGTGAGTTCGCACCTAAATTTGTCAGATATCGTCGATTAACATCAATTGAAGCCCATTGAAGTCAACTGTCACTTTGTGTTAATTGAAAATTTTCAAAGTCTATCTTCCTCATTTGAAGTCGAATTCCAACATTTCTTATATATTTGAGTGAGTTCGCACCTAACTCTGTCAGATATCGTCGATTAACATCAATTGAAGCCCATTGAAGTCAACTGTCACTTTGTGTTAATTGAAAATTTTCAAAGTCTATCTTCCTCATTTGAAGTCGAATTTCAACATTTCTTATATATTTGAGTGAGTTCGCACCTAACTCTGTCAGATATCGTCGATTAACATCAATTGAAGCCCATTGAAGTCAACTGTCACTTTGTGTTAATTGAAAATTTTCAAAGTCTATCTTCCTCATTTGAAGTCGAATTTCAACATTTCTCATATATTTGAGTGAGTTCGCATCTAACTCTGTCAGATATCGTCGATTAACATCCATTGAAGCCCATAGAAGTCAACTGTCACTTTGTGTTAATTGAAAATTTTCAAAGTCTATCTTCCTCATTTGAAGTCGAATTTCAACATTTCTCATATACTTGAGTGAGTTCGCACCTAACTTTGTCAGATATCATCGAATAACATCCATTGAAGCCCATTGAGGTCAACTGTCACTTTGTGTTAATTGAAAATTTTCAAAGTCTATCTTCCTCATTTGAAGTCGAATTTCAACATTTCTTATATATTTGAGTGAGTTCGCACCTAAATTTGTCAGATATCGTCGATTAACATCAATTGAAGCCCATTGAAGTCAACTGTCACTTTGTGTTAATTGAAAATTTTCAAAGTCTATCTTCCTCATTTGAAGTCGAATTCCAACATTTCTTATATATTTGAGTGAGTTCGCACCTAACTCTGTCAGATATCGTCGATTAACATCCATTGAAGCCCATTGGGGTCAACTGTCACTTTGTGTTAATTGAAAATTTTCAAAGTCTATCTTCCTCATTTGAAGTCGAATTTCAACATTTCTTATATATTTGAGTGAGTTCGCACCTAACTTTGTCAGATATCATCGAATAACATCCATTGAAGCCCATTGAGGTCAACTGTCACTTTGTGTTAATTGAAAATTTTCAAAGTCTATCTTCCTCATTTGAAGTCGAATTTCAACATTTCTTATATATTTGAGTGAGTTCGCACCTAAATTTGTCAGATATCGTCGATTAACATCAATTGAAGCCCATTGAAGTCAACTGTCACTTTGTGTTAATTGAAAATTTTCAAAGTCTATCTTCCTCATTTGAAGTCGAATTCCAACATTTCTTATATATTTGAGTGAGTTCGCACCTAACTTTGTCAGATATCATCGAATAACATCCATTGAAGCCCATTGGGGTCAACTGTCACTTTGTGTTAATTGAAAATTTTCAAAGTCTATCTTCCTCATTTGAAGTCGAATTTCAACATTTCTTATATATTTGAGTGAGTTCGCACCTAAATTTGTCAGATATCGTCGATTAACATCAATTGAAGCCCATTGAAGTCAACTGTCACTTTGTGTTAATTGAAAATTTTCAAAGTCTATCTTCCTCATTTGAAGTCGAATTCCAACATTTCTTATATATTTGAGTGAGTTCGCACCTAACTCTGTCAGATATCGTCGATTAACATCAATTGAAGCCCATTGAAGTCAACTGTCACTTTGTGTTAATTGAAAATTTTCAAAGTCTATCTTCCTCATTTGAAGTCGAATTTCAACATTTCTCATATATTTGAGTGAGTTAGCACCTAACTTTGTCAGATATCATCAAATAACATCCATTGAAGCCCATTGAAGTCAACTGTCACTTTGTGTTAACTGAAAATTTTCAAAGTCTATCTTCCTCATTTGAAGTCGAATTTCAACATTTCTTATATATTTGAGTGAGTTCGCACCTAACTTTGTCAGATATCATCGAATAACATCCATTGAAGCCCATTGAGGTCAACTGTCACTTTGTGTTAATTGAAAATTTTCAAAGTCTATCTTCCTCATTTGAAGACGAATTTCAACATTTCTCATATATTTGAGTGAGTTGGCACCTAACTTTGTCAGATATCATCGAATAACATCCATTGAAGCCCATTGGGGTCAACTGTCACTTTGTGTTAATTGAAAATTTTCAAAGTCTATCTTCCTCATTTGAAGTCGAATTTCAACATTTCTTATATATTTGAGTGAGTTCGCACCTAACTTTGTCAGATATCGTCGATTAACATCAATTGAAGCCCATTGAAGTCAACTGTCACTTTGTGTTAATTGAAAATTTTCAAAGTCTATCTTCCTCATTTGAAGTCGAATTTCAACATTTCTTATATATTTGAGTGAGTTCGCACCTAACTCTGTCAGATATCGTCGATTAACATCAATTGAAGCCCATTGAAGTCAACTGTCACTTTGTGTTAATTGAAAATTTTCAAAGTCTATCTTCCTCATTTGAAGTCGAATTTCAACATTTCTTATATATTTGAGTGAGTTCGCACCTAACTCTGTCAGATATCGTCGATTAACATCAATTGAAGCCCATTGAAGTCAACTGTCACTTTGTGTTAATTGAAAATTTTCAAAGTCTATCTTCCTCATTTGAAGTCGAATTTCAACATTTCTCATATATTTGAGTGAGTTGGCACCTAACTTTGTCAGATATCATCAAATAACATCCATTGAAGCCCATTTAAGTCAACTGTCACTTTGTGTTAACTGAAAATTTCCAAAGTCTATCTTCCTCATTTGAAGTCGAATTTCAACATTTCTTATATATTTGAGTGAGTTCGCACCTAACTTTGTCAGATATCATCGAATAACATCCATTGAAGCCCATTGAGGTCAACTGTCACTTTGTGTTAATTGAAAATTTTCAAAGTCTATCTTCCTCATTTGAAGTCGAATTTCAACATTTCTCATATATTTGAGTGAGTTCGCACCTAACTTTGTCAGATATCATCGAATAACTTCCATTGAAGCCCATTGAGGTCAACTGTCACTTTGTGTTAATTGAAAATTTTCAAAGTCTATCTTCCTCATTTGAAGTCGAATTTCAACATTTCTTATATATTTGAGTGAGTTCGCACCTAACTCTGTCAGATATCGTCGATTAACATCCATTGAAGCCCATTGAGGTCAACTGTCACTTTGTGTTAATTGAAAATTTTCAAAGTCTATCTTCGTCATTTGAAGTCAAATTTCAACATTTCTCATATATTTGAGTGAGTTGGCACCTAACTTTGTCAGATATCGTCGATTAACATCAATTGAAGCCCATTGAAGTCAACTGTCACTTTGTGTTAATTGAAAATTTTCAAAGTCTATCTTCCTCATTTGAAGTCAAATTTCAACATTTCTCATATATTTGAGTGAGTTCGCACCTAACTTTGTCAGATATCATCGAATAACATCCATTGAAGCCCATTGAGGTCAACTGTCACTTTGTGTTAATTGAAAATTTTCAAAGTCTATCTTCCTCATTTGAAGTCGAATTTCAACATTTCTTATATATTTGAGTGAGTTCGCACCTAAGTCTGTCAGATATCGTCGATTAACATCAATTGAAGCCCATTGAAGTCAACTGTCACTTTGTGTTAACTGAAAATTTTCAAAGTCTATCTTCCTCATTTGTAGTCGAATTTCAACATTTCTCATATATTTGAGTGAGTTGGCACCTAACTTTGTCAGATATCATCAAATAACATCCATTGAAGCCCATTGAGGTCAACTGTCACTTTGTGTTAATTGAAAATTTTCAAAGTCTATCTTCCTCATTTGAAGTCGAATTTCAACATTTCTAATATATTTGAGTGAGTTCGCACCTAACTTTGTCAGATATCATCGAATAACATCCATTGAAGCCCATTGAGGTCAACTGTCACTTTGTGTTAATTGAAAATTTTCAAAGTCTATCTTCCTCATTTGAAGTCGAATTTCAACATTTCTGATATATTTGAGTGAGTTCGCACCTAACTTTGTCAGATATCATCGAATAACATCCATTGAAGCCCATTGAAGTCAACTGTCACTTTGTGTTAACTGAAAATTTTCAAAGTCTATCTTCCTCATTTGAAGTCGAATTTCAACATTTCTTATATATTTGAGTGAGTTCGCACCTAACTTTGTCAGATATCATCGAATAACATCCATTGAAGCCCATTGAGGTCAACTGTCACTTTGTGTTAATTGAAAATTTTCGAAGTCTATCTTCCTCATTTGAAGTCGAATTTCAACATTTCTAATATATTTGAGTGAGTTCGCACCTAACTTTGTCAGATATCATCGAATAACATCCATTGAAGCCCATTGAGGTCAACTGTCACTTTGTGTTAATTGAAAATTTTCAAAGTCTATCTTCCTCATTTGAAGTCGAATTTCAACATTTCTTATATATTTGAGTGAGTTCGCACCTAACTCTGTCAGATATCGTCGATTAACATCAATTGAAGCCCATTGAAGTCAACTGTCACTTTGTGTTAATTGAAAATTTTCAAAGTCTATCTTCCTCATTTGAAGTCGAATTTCAACATTTCTCATATATTTGAGTGAGTTCGCACCTAAGTCTGTCAGATATCGTCGATTAACATCAATTGAAGCCCATTGAAGTCAACTGTAACTTTGTGTTAACTGAAAATTTTCAAAGTCTATCTTTCTCATTTGAAGTCGAATTTCAACATTTCTTATATATTTGAGTGAGTTCGCACCTAACTTTGTCAGATATCATCGAATAACATCCATTGAAGCCCATTGAGGTCAACTGTCACTTTGTGTTAATTGAAAATTTTCAAAGTCTATCTTCCTCATTTGAAGTCGAATTTCAACATTTCTCATATATTTGAGTGAGTTCGCACCTAACTTTGTCAGATATCATCGAATAACATCCATTGAAGCCCATTGAGGTCAACTGTCACTTTGTGTTAATTGAAAATTTTCAAAGTCTATCTTCCTCATTTGAAGTCGAATTTCAACATTTGTTATATATTTGAGTGAGTTCGCACCTAACTCTGTCAGATATCGTCGATTAACATCCATTGAAGCCCATTGAGGTCAACTGTCACTTTGTGTTAATTGAAAATTTTCAAAGTCTATCTTCCTCATTTGAAGTCGAATTTCAACATTTCTCATATATTTCAGTGAGTTGGCACCTAACTTTGTCAGATATCATCAAATAACATCCATTGAAGCCCATTGAAGTCAACTGTCACTTTGTGTTAACTGAAAATTTTCAAAGTCTATCTTCCTCATTTGAAGTCGAATTTCAACATTTCTTATATATTTGAGTGAGTTCGCACCTAACTTTGTCAGATATCATCGAATAACATCCATTGAAGCCCATTGAGGTCAACTGTCACTTTGTGTTAATTGAAAATTTTCAAAGTCTATCTTCCTCATTTGAAGTCGAATTTCAACATTTCTCATATATTTGAGTGAGTTGGCACCTAACTTTGTCAGATATCATCGAATAACATCCATTGAAGCCCATTGGGGTCAACTGTCACTTTGTGTTAATTGAAAATTTTCAAAGTCTATCTTCCTCATTTGAAGTCGAATTTCAACATTTCTTATATATTTGAGTGAGTTCGCACCTAACTTTGTCAGATATCGTCGATTAACATCAATTGAAGCCCATTGAAGTCAACTGTCACTTTGTGTTAATTGAAAATTTTCAAAGTCTATCTTCCTCATTTGAAGTCGAATTCCAACATTTCTTATATATTTGAGTGAGTTCGCACCTAACTCTGTCAGATATCGTCGATTAACATCAATTGAAGCCCATTGAAAGTCAACTGTCACTTTGTGTTAATTGAAAATTTTCAAAGTCTATCTTCCTCATTTGAAGTCGAATTTCAACATTTCTTATATATTTGAGTGAGTTCGCACCTAACTCTGTCAGATATCTTCGATTAACATCAATTGAAGCCCATTGAAGTCAACTGTCACTTTGTGTTAATTGAAAATTTTCAAAGTCTATCTTCCTCATTTGAAGTCGAATTCCAACATTTCTCATATATTTGAGTGAGTTCGCATCTAACTCTGTCAGATATCGTCGATTAACATCCATTGAAGCCCATAGAAGTCAACTGTCACTTTGTGTTAATTGAAAATTTTCAAAGTCTATCTTCCTCATTTGAAGTCGAATTTCAACATTTCTCATATACTTGAGTGAGTTCGCACCTAACTTTGTCAGATATCATCGAATAACATCCATTGAAGCCCATTGAGGTCAACTGTCACTTTGTGTTAATTGAAAATTTTCAAAGTCTATCTTCCTCATTTGAAGTCGAATTTCAACATTTCTTATATATTTGAGTGAGTTCGCACCTAACTCTGTCAGATATCGTCGATTAACATCCATTGAAGCCCATTGAGGTCAACTGTCACTTTGTGTTAATTGAAAATTTTCAAAGTCTATCTTCCTCATTTGAAGTCGAATTTCAACATTTCTCATATATTTGAGTGAGTTGGCACCTAACTTTGTCAGATATCATCAAATAACATCCATTGAAGCCCATTGAAGTCAACTGTCACTTTGTGTTAACTGAAAATTTTCAAAGTCTATCTTCCTCATTTGAAGTCGAATTTCAACATTTCTTATATATTTGAGTGAGTTCGCACCTAACTTTGTCAGATATCATCGAATAACATCCATTGAAGCCCATTGAGGTCAACTGTCACTTTGTGTTAATTGAAAATTTTCAAAGTCTATCTTCCTCATTTGAAGACGAATTTCAACATTTCTCATATATTTGAGTGAGTTGGCACCTAACTTTGTCAGATATCATCGAATAACATCCATTGAAGCCCATTGGGGTCAACTGTCACTTTGTGTTAATTGAAAATTTTCAAAGTCTATCTTCCTCATTTGAAGTCGAATTTCAACATTTCTCATATATTTGAGTGAGTTGGCACCTAACTTTGTCAGATATCATCAAATAACATCCATTGAAGCCCATTGAAGTCAACTGTCACTTTGTGTTAACTGAAAATTTTCAAAGTCTATCTTCCTCATTTGAAGTCGAATTTCAACATTTCTTATATATTTGAGTGAGTTCGCACCTAACTTTGTCAGATATCATCGAATAACATCCATTGAAGCCCATTGGGGTCAACTGTCACTTTGTGTTAATTGAAAATTTTCAAAGTCTATCTTCCTCATTTGAAGTCGAATTTCAACATTTCTTATATATTTGAGTGAGTTCGCACCTAACTTTGTCAGATATCGTCGATTAACATCAATTGAAGCCCATTGAAGTCAACTGTCACTTTGTGTTAATTGAAAATTTTCAAAGTCTATCTTCCTCATTTGAAGTCGAATTTCAACATTTCTTATATATTTGAGTGAGTTCGCACCTAACTCTGTCAGATATCGTCGATTAACATCAATTGAAGCCCATTGAAGTCAACTGTCACTTTGTGTTAATTGAAAATTTTCAAAGTCTATCTTCCTCATTTGAAGTCGAATTTCAACATTTCTTATATATTTGAGTGAGTTCGCACCTAACTCTGTCAGATATCGTCGATTAACATCAATTGAAGCCCATTGAAGTCAACTGTCACTTTGTGTTAATTGAAAATTTTCAAAGTCTATCTTCCTCATTTGAAGTCGAATTTCAACATTTCCCATATATTTGAGTGAGTTGGCACCTAACTTTGTCAGATATCATCAAATAACATCCATTGAAGCCCATTTAAGTCAACTGTCACTTTGTGTTAACTGAAAATTTCCAAAGTCTATCTTCCTCATTTGAAGTCGAATTTCAACATTTCTTATATATTTGAGTGAGTTCGCACCTAACTTTGTCAGATATCATCGAATAACATCCATTGAAGCCCATTGAGGTCAACTGTCACTTTGTGTTAATTGAAAATTTTCAAAGTCTATCTTCCTCATTTGAAGTCGAATTTCAACATTTCTCATATATTTGAGTGAGTTCGCACCTAACTTTGTCAGATATCATCGAATAACTTCCATTGAAGCCCATTGAGGTCAACTGTCACTTTGTGTTAATTGAAAATTTTCAAAGTCTATCTTCCTCATTTGAAGTCGAATTTCAACATTTCTCATATATTTGAGTGAGTTCGCACCTAACTCTGTCAGATATCGTCGATTAACATCCATTGAAGCCCATTGAGGTCAACTGTCACTTTGTGTTAATTGAAAATTTTCAAAGTCTATCTTCCTCATTTGAAGTCGAATTACAACATTTCTTATATATTTGAGTGAGTTCGCACCTAACTTTGTCAGATATCATCGAATAACATCCATTGAAGCCCATTGAGGTCAACTGTCACTTTGTGTTAATTGAAAATTTTCAAAGTCTATCTTCCTCATTTGAAGTCGAATTTCAACATTTCTCATATATTTGAGTGAGTTGGCACCTAACTTTGTCAGATATCGTCGATTAACATCAATTGAAGCCCATTGAAGTCAACTGTCACTTTGTGTTAATTGAAAATTTTCAAAGTCTATCTTCCTCATTTGAAGTCAAATTTCAACATTTCTCATATATTTGAGTGAGTTCGCACCTAACTTTGTCAGATATCATCGAATAACATCCATTGAAGCCCATTGAGGTCAACTGTCACTTTGTGTTAATTGAAAATTTTCAAAGTCTATCTTCCTCATTTGAAGTCGAATTTCAACATTTCTTATATATTTGAGTGAGTTCGCACCTAAGTCTGTCAGATATCGTCGATTAACATCAATTGAAGCCCATTGAAGTCAACTGTCACTTTGTGTTAACTGAAAATTTTCAAAGTCTATCTTCCTCATTTGTAGTCGAATTTCAACATTTCTCATATATTTGAGTGAGTTGGCACCTAACTTTGTCAGATATCATCAAATAACATCCATTGAAGCCCATTGAAGTCAACTGTCACTTTGTGTTAACTGAAAATTTTCAAAGTCTATCTTCCTCATTTGAAGTCGAATTTCAACATTTCTTATATATTTGAGTGAGTTCGCACCTATCTTTGTCAGATATCATCGAATAACATCCATTGAAGCCCATTGAGGTCAACTGTCACTTTGTGTTAATTGAAAATTTTCAAAGTCTATCTTCCTCATTTGAAGTCGAATTTCAACATTTCTCATATATTTGAGTGAGTTCGCACCTAACTTTGTCAGATATCATCGAATAACATCCATTGAAGCCCATTGAGGTCAACTGTCACTTTGTGTTAATTGAAAATTTTCAAAGTCTATCTTCCTCATTTGAAGTCGAATTTCAACATTTCTTATATATTTGAGTGAGTTCGCACCTAACTCTGTCAGATATCGTCGATTAACATCAATTGAAGCCCATTGAAGTCAACTGTCACTTTGTGTTAATTGAAAATTTTCAAAGTCTATCTTCCTCATTTGAAGTCGAATTTCAACATTTCTCATATATTTGAGTGAGTTGGCACCTAACTTTGTCAGATATCGTCGATTAACATCAATTGAAGCCCATTGAAGTCAACTGTCACTTTGTGTTAATTGAAAATTTTCAAAGTCTATCTTCCTCATTTGAAGTCAAATTTCAACATTTCTCATATATTTGAGTGAGTTCGCACCTAACTTTGTCAGATATCATCGAATAACATCCATTGAAGCCCATTGAGGTCAACTGTCACTTTGTGTTAATTGAAAATTTTCAAAGTCTATCTTCCTCATTTGAAGTCGAATTTCAACATTTCTTTTATATTTGAGTGAGTTCGCACCTAAGTCTGTCAGATATCGTCGATTAACATCAATTGAAGCCCATTGAAGTCAACTGTCACTTTGTGTTAACTGAAAATTTTCAAAGTCTATCTTCCTCATTTGTAGTCGAATTTCAACATTTCTCATATATTTGAGTGAGTTCGCACCTAACTTTGTCAGATATCATCGAATAACATCCATTGAAGCCCATTGAGGTCAACTGTCACTTTGTGTTAATTGAAAATTTTCAAAGTCTATCTTCCTCATTTGAAGTCGAATTTCAACATTTCTTATATATTTGAGTGAGTTCGCACCTAAGTCTGTCAGATATCGTCGATTAACATCAATTGAAGCCCATTGAAGTCAACTGTCACTTTGTGTTAACTGAAAATTTTCAAAGTCTATCTTCCTCATTTGTAGTCGAATTTCAACATTTCTCATATATTTGAGTGAGTTGGCACCTAACTTTGTCAGATATCATCAAATAACATCCATTGAAGCCCATTGAAGTCAACTGTCACTTTGTGTTAACTGAAAATTTTCAAAGTCTATCTTCCTCATTTGAAGTCGAATTTCAACATTTCTTATATATTTGAGTGAGTTCGCACCTAACTTTGTCAGATATCATCGAATAACATCCATTGAAGCCCATTGAGGTCAACTGTCACTTTGTGTTAATTGAAAATTTTCAAAGTCTATCTTCCTCATTTGAAGTCGAATTTCAACATTTCTCATATATTTGAGTGAGTTCGCACCTAACTTTGTCAGATATCATCGAATAACATCCATTGAAGCCCATTGAGGTCAACTGTCACTTTGTGTTAATTGAAAATTTTCAAAGTCTATCTTCCTCATTTGAAGTCGAATTTCAACATTTCTTATATATTTGAGTGAGTTCGCACCTAACTCTGTCAGATATCGTCGATTAACATCAATTGAAGCCCATTGAAGTCAACTGTCACTTTGTGTTAATTGAAAATTTTCAAAGTCTATCTTCCTCATTTGAAGTCGAATTTCAACATTTCTCATATATTTGAGTGAGTTGGCACCTAACTTTGTCAGATATCGTCGATTAACATCAATTGAAGCCCATTGAAGTCAACTGTCACTTTGTGTTAATTGAAAATTTTCAAAGTCTATCTTCCTCATTTGAAGTCAAATTTCAACATTTCTCATATATTTGAGTGAGTTCGCACCTAACTTTGTCAGATATCATCGAATAACATCCATTGAAGCCCATTGAGGTCAACTGTCACTTTGTGTTAATTGAAAATTTTCAAAGTCTATCTTCCTCATTTGAAGACAAATTTCAACATTTCTTATATATTTGAGTGAGTTCGCACCTAAGTCTGTCAGATATCGTCGATTAACATCAATTGAAGCCCATTGAAGTCAACTGTCACTTTGTGTTAACTGAAAATTTTCAAAGTCTATCTTCCTCATTTGTAGTCGAATTTCAACATTTCTCATATATTTGAGTGAGTTGGCACCTAACTTTGTCAGATATCATCAAATAACATCCATTGAAGCCCATTGAAGTCAACTGTCACTTTGTGTTAACTGAAAATTTTCAAAGTCTATCTTCCTCATTTGAAGTCGAATTTCAACATTTCTTATATATTTGAGTGAGTTCGCACCTAACTTTGTCAGATATCGTCGATTAACATCAATTGAAGCCCATTGAAGTCAACTGTCACTTTGTGTTAATTGAAAATTTTCAAAGTCTATCTTCCTCATTTGAAGTCAAATTTCAACATTTCTCATATATTTGAGTGAGTTCGCACCTAACTTTGTCAGATATCATCGAATAACATCCATTGAAGCCCATTGAGGTCAACTGTCACTTTGTGTTAATTGAAAATTTTCAAAGTCTATCTTCCTCATTTGTAGTCGAATTTCAACATTTCTCATATATTTGAGTGAGTTGGCACCTAACTTTGTCAGATATCATCAAATAACATCCATTGAAGCCCATTGAAGTCAACTGTCACTTTGTGTTAACTGAAAATTTTCAAAGTCTATCTTCCTCATTTGAAGTCGAATTTCAACATTTCTTATATATTTGAGTGAGTTCGCACCTAACTTTGTCAGATATCATCGAATAACATCCATTGAAGCCCATTGAGGTCAACTGTCACTTTGTGTTAATTGAAAATTTTCAAAGTCTATCTTCCTCATTTGAAGTCGAATTTCAACATTTCTCATATATTTGAGTGAGTTCGCACCTAACTTTGTCAGATATCATCGAATAACATCCATTGAAGCCCATTGAGGTCAACTGTCACTTTGTGTTAATTGAAAATTTTCAAAGTCTATCTTCCTCATTTGAAGTCGAATTTCAACATTTCTTATATATTTGAGTGAGTTCGCACCTAACTTTGTCAGATATCATCGAATAACATCCATTGAAGCCCATTGAGGTCAACTGTCACTTTGTGTTAATTGAAAATTTTCAAAGTCTATCTTCCTCATTTGAAGTCGAATTTCAACATTTCTCATATACTTGAGTGAGTTCGCACCTAACTTTGTCAGATATCATCGAATAACATCCATTGAAGCCCATTGAGGTCAACTGTCACTTTGTGTTAATTGAAAATTTTCAAAGTCTATCTTCCTCATTTGAAGTCGAATTTCAACATTTCTTATATATTTGAGTGAGTTCGCACCTAACTCTGTCAGATATCGTCGATTAAAATCCATTGAAGCCCATTGAGGTCAACTGTCACTTTGTGTTAATTGAAAATTTTCAAAGTCTATCTTCCTCATTTGAAGTCGAATTTCAACATTTCTCATATATTTGAGTGAGTTGGCACCTAACTTTGTCAGATATCATCAAATAACATCCATTGAAGCCCATTGAAGTCAACTGTCACTTTGTGTTAATTGAAAATTTTCAAAGTCTATCTTCCTCATTTGAAGTCAAATTTCAACATTTCTCATATATTTGAGTGAGTTCGCACCTAACTTTGTCAGATATCATCGAATAACATCCATTGAAGCCCATTGAGGTCAACTGTCACTTTGTGTTAATTGAAAATTTTCAAAGTCTATCTTCCTCATTTCAAGTCGAATTTCAACATTTCTTATATAATTGAGTAAGTTCGCATCTAACTTTGTCAGATATCATCGAATAACATCCATTGAAGCCCATTGAAGTCAACTGTCACTTTGTGTTAACTGAAAATTTTCAAAGTCTATCTTCCTCATTTGAAGTCGAATTTCAACATTTCTTATATATTTGAGTGAGTTCGCACCTAACTTTGTCAGATATCATCGAATAACATCCATTGAAGCCCATTGGGGTCAACTGTCACTTTGTGTTAATTGAAAATTTTCAAAGTCTATCTTCCTCATTTGAAGTCAAATTTCAACATTTCTCATATATTTGAGTGAGTTCGCACCTAACTTTGTCAGATATCATCGAATAACATCCATTGAAGCCCATTGAGGTCAACTGTCACTTTGTGTTAATTGAAAATTTTCAAAGTCTATCTTCCTCATTTCAAGTCGAATTTCAACATTTCTTATATAATTGAGTAAGTTCGCATCTAACTTTGTCAGATATCATCGAATAACATCCATTGAAGCCCATTGAGGTCAACTGTCACTTTGTGATAATTGAAAATTTTCAAAGTCTATCTTCCTCATTTGAAGTCGAATTTCAACATTTCTTATATATTTGAGTGAGTTCGCACCTAACTTTGTCAGATATCATCGAATAACATCCATTGAAGCCCATTGAGGTCAACTGTCACTTTGTGTTAATTGAAAATTTTCAAAGTCTATCTTCCTCATTTGAAGTCGAATTTCAACATTTCTCATATATTTGAGTGAGTTCGCACCTAACTTTGTCAGATATCATCGAATAACATCCATTGAAGCCCATTGAGGTCAACTGTCACTTTGTGTTAATTGAAAATTTTCAAAGTCTATCTTCCTCATTTGAAGTCGAATTTCAACATTTCTTATATATTTGAGTGAGTTCGCACCTAACTTTGTCAGATATCATCGAATAACATCCATTGAAGCCCATTGAGGTCAACTGTCACTTTGTGTTAATTGAAAATTTTCAAAGTCTATCTTCCTCATTTGAAGTCGAATTTCAACATTTCTCATATACTTGAGTGAGTTCGCACCTAACTTTGTCAGATATCATCGAATAACATCCATTGAAGCCCATTGAGGTCAACTGTCACTTTGTGTTAATTGAAAATTTTCAAAGTCTATCTTCCTCATTTGAAGTCGAATTTCAACATTTCTTATATATTTGAGTGAGTTCGCACCTAACTCTGTCAGATATCGTCGATTAAAATCCATTGAAGCCCATTGAGGTCAACTGTCACTTTGTGTTAATTGAAAATTTTCAAAGTCTATCTTCCTCATTTGAAGTCGAATTTCAACATTTCTCATATATTTGAGTGAGTTGGCACCTAACTTTGTCAGATATCATCAAATAACATCCATTGAAGCCCATTGAAGTCAACTGTCACTTTGTGTTAACTGAAAATTTTCAAAGTCTATCTTCCTCATTTGAAGTCGAATTTCAACATTTCTTATATATTTGAGTGAGTTCGCACCTAACTTTGTCAGATATCATCGAATAACATCCATTGAAGCCCATTGGGGTCAACTGTCACTTTGTGTTAATTGAAAATTTTCAAAGTCTATCTTCCTCATTTGAAGTCGAATTTCAACATTTCTTATATATTTGAGTGAGTTCGCACCTAACTTTGTCAGATATCGTCGATTAACATCAATTGAAGCCCATTGAAGTCAACTGTCACTTTGTGTTAATTGAAAATTTTCAAAGTCTATCTTCCTCATTTGAAGTCGAATTTCAACATTTCTTATATATTTGAGTGAGTTCGCACCTAACTCTGTCAGATATCGTCGATTAACATCAATTGAAGCCCATTGAAGTCAACTGTCACTTTGTGTTAATTGAAAATTTTCAAAGTCTATCTTCCTCATTTGAAGTCGAATTTCAACATTTCTTATATATTTGAGTGAGTTCGCACCTAACTCTGTCAGATATCATCAAATAACATCCATTGAAGCCCATTTAAGTCAACTGTCACTTTGTGTTAACTGAAAATTTCCAAAGTCTATCTTCCTCATTTGAAGTCGAATTTCAACATTTCTTATATATTTGAGTGAGTTCGCACCTAACTTTGTCAGATATCATCGAATAACATCCATTGAAGCCCATTGAGGTCAACTGTCACTTTGTGTTAATTGAAAATTTTCAAAGTCTATCTTCCTCATTTGAAGTCGAATTTCAACATTTCTCATATATTTGAGTGAGTTCGCACCTAACTTTGTCAGATATCATCGAATAACTTCCATTGAAGCCCATTGAGGTCAACTGTCACTTTGTGTTAATTGAAAATTTTCAAAGTCTATCTTCCTCATTTGAAGTCGAATTTCAACATTTCTCATATATTTGAGTGAGTTCGCACCTAACTCTGTCAGATATCGTCGATTAACATCCATTGAAGCCCATTGAGGTCAACTGTCACTTTGTGTTAATTGAAAATTTTCAAAGTCTATCTTCCTCATTTGAAGTCGAATTTCAACATTTCTCATATATTTGAGTGAGTTGGCACCTAACTTTGTCAGATATCGTCGATTAACATCAATTGAAGCCCATTGAAGTCAACTGTCACTTTGTGTTAATTGAAAATTTTCAAAGTCTATCTTCCTCATTTGAAGTCAAATTTCAACATTTCTCATATATTTGAGTGAGTTCGCACCTAACTTTGTCAGATATCATCGAATAACATCCATTGAAGCCCATTGAGGTCAACTGTCACTTTGTGTTAATTGAAAATTTTCAAAGTCTATCTTCCTCATTTGAAGTCGAATTTCAACATTTCTTATATATTTGAGTGAGTTCGCACCTAAGTCTGTCAGATATCGTCGATTAACATCAATTGAAGCCCATTGAAGTCAACTGTCACTTTGTGTTAACTGAAAATTTTCAAAGTCTATCTTCCTCATTTGTAGTCGAATTTCAACATTTCTCATATATTTGAGTGAGTTGGCACCTAACTTTGTCAGATATCATCAAATAACATCCATTGAAGCCCATTGAAGTCAACTGTCACTTTGTGTTAACTGAAAATTTTCAAAGTCTATCTTCCTCATTTGAAGTCGAATTTCAACATTTCTTATATATTTGAGTGAGTTCGCACCTAACTTTGTCAGATATCATCGAATAACATCCATTGAAGCCAATTGAGGTCAACTGTCACTTTGTGTTAATTGAAAATTTTCAAAGTCTATCTTCCTCATTTGAAGTCGAATTTCAACATTTCTCATATATTTGAGTGAGTTCGCACCTAACTTTGTCAGATATCATCGAATAACATCCATTGAAGCCCATGGAGGTCAACTGTCACTTTGTGTTAATTGAAAATTTTCAAAGTCTATCTTCCTCATTTGAAGTCGAATTTCAACATTTCTTATATATTTGAGTGAGTTCGCACCTAACTCTGTCAGATATCGTCGATTAACATCAATTGAAGCCCATTGAAGTCAACTGTCACTTTGTGTTAATTGAAAATTTTCAAAGTCTATCTTCCTCATTTGAAGTCGAATTTCAACATTTCTTATATATTTGAGTGAGTTCGCACCTAACTTTGTCAGATATCATCGAATAACATCCATTGAAGCCCATTGAGGTCAACTGTCACTTTGTGTTAATTGAAAATTTTCAAAGTCTATCTTCCTCATTTGAAGTCGAATTTCAACATTTCTCATATATTTGAGTGAGTTCGCACCTAACTTTGTCAGATATCATCGAATAACTTCCATTGAAGCCCATTGAGGTCAACTGTCACTTTGTGTTAATTGAAAATTTTCAAAGTCTATCTTCCTCATTTGAAGTCGAATTTCAACATTTCTCATATATTTGAGTGAGTTCGCACCTAACTCTGTCAGATATCGTCGATTAACATCCATTGAAGCCCATTGAGGTCAACTGTCACTTTGTGTTAATTGAAAATTTTCAAAGTCTATCTTCCTCATTTGAAGTCGAATTTCAACATTTCTCATATATTTGAGTGAGTTGGCACCTAACTTTGTCAGATATCGTCGATTAACATCAATTGAAGCCCATTGAAGTCAACTGTCACTTTGTGTTAATTGAAAATTTTCAAAGTCTATCTTCCTCATTTGAAGTCAAATTTCAACATTTCTCATATATTTGAGTGAGTTCGCACCTAACTTTGTCAGATATCATCGAATAACATCCATTGAAGCCCATTGAGGTCAACTGTCACTTTGTGTTAATTGAAAATTTTCAAAGTCTATCTTCCTCATTTGAAGTCGAATTTCAACATTTCTTATATATTTGAGTGAGTTCGCACCTAAGTCTGTCAGATATCGTCGATTAACATCAATTGAAGCCCATTGAAGTCAACTGTCACTTTGTGTTAACTGAAAATTTTCAAAGTCTATCTTCCTCATTTGTAGTCGAATTTCAACATTTCTCATATATTTGAGTGAGTTGGCACCTAACTTTGTCAGATATCATCAAATAACATCCATTGAAGCCCATTGAAGTCAACTGTCACTTTGTGTTAACTGAAAATTTTCAAAGTCTATCTTCCTCATTTGAAGTCGAATTTCAATATTTCTTATATATTTGAGTGAGTTCGCACCTAACTTTGTCAGATATCATCGAATAACATCCATTGAAGCCAATTGAGGTCAACTGTCACTTTGTGTTAATTGAAAATTTTCAAAGTCTATCTTCCTCATTTGAAGTCGAATTTCAACATTTCTCATATATTTGAGTGAGTTCGCACCTAACTTTGTCAGATATCATCGAATAACATCCATTGAAGCCCATGGAGGTCAACTGTCACTTTGTGTTAATTGAAAATTTTCAAAGTCTATCTTCCTCATTTGAAGTCGAATTTCAACATTTCTTATATATTTGAGTGAGTTCGCACCTAACTCTGTCAGATATCGTCGATTAACATCAATTGAAGCCCATTGAAGTCAACTGTCACTTTGTGTTAATTGAAAATTTTCAAAGTCTATCTTCCTCATTTGAAGTCGAATTTCAACATTTCTCATATATTTGAGTGAGTTGGCACCTAACTTTGTCAGATATCGTCGATTAACATCAATTGAAGCCCATTGAAGTCAACTGTCACTTTGTGTTAATTGAAAATTTTCAAAGTCTATCTTCCTCATTTGAAGTCAAATTTCAACATTTCTCATATATTTGAGTGAGTTCGCACCTAACTTTGTCAGATATCATCGAATAACATCCATTGAAGCCCATTGAGGTCAACTGTCACTTTGTGTTAATTGAAAATTTTCAAAGTCTATCTTCCTCATTTGAAGTCAAATTTCAACATTTCTTATATATTTGAGTGAGTTCGCACCTAAGTCTGTCAGATATCGTCGATTAACATCAATTGAAGCCCATTGAAGTCAACTGTCACTTTGTGTTAACTGAAAATTTTCAAAGTCTATCTTCCTCATTTGTAGTCGAATTTCAACATTTCTCATATATTTGAGTGAGTTGGCACCTAACTTTGTCAGATATCATCAAATAACATCCATTGAAGCCCATTGAAGTCAACTGTCACTTTGTGTTAACTGAAAATTTTCAAAGTCTATCTTCCTCATTTGAAGTCGAATTTCAACATTTCTTATATATTTGAGTGAGTTCGCACCTAACTTTGTCAGATATCATCGAATAACATCCATTGAAGCCCATTGAGGTCAACTGTCACTTTGTGTTAATTGAAAATTTTCAAAGTCTATCTTCCTCATTTGAAGTCGAATTTCAACATTTCTCATATATTTGAGTGAGTTCGCACCTAACTTTGTCAGATATCATCGAATAACATCCATTGAAGCCCATTGAGGTCAACTGTCACTTTGTGTTAATTGAAAATTTTCAAAGTCTATCTTCCTCATTTGAAGTCGAATTTCAACATTTCTTATATATTTGAGTGAGTTCGCACCTAACTCTGTCAGATATCGTCGATTAACATCAATTGAAGCCCATTGAAGTCAACTGTCACTTTGTGTTAATTGAAAATTTTCAAAGTCTATCTTCCTCATTTGAAGTCGAATTTCAACATTTCTCATATATTTGAGTGAGTTCGCACCTAACTTTGTCAGATATCATCGAATAACATCCATTGAAGCCCATTGAGGTCAACTGTCACTTTGTGTTAATTGAAAATTTTCAAAGTCTATCTTCCTCATTTGAAGTTGAATTTCAACATTTCTTATATATTTGAGTGAGTTTGCGTCTAACTTTGTCAGATATCTTCGAAAAACATCCATTGAAGCCCATTGAAGTCAACTGTCACTTTGTGTTAATTGAAAATTTTCAAAGTCTATCTTCCTCATTTGAAGTTGAATTTCAACATTTCTTATATATTTGAGTGAGTTTGCGTCTAACTTTGTCAGATATCTTCGGAAAACATCCATTGAAGCCCATTGATATCAACTGTCACTTTGTGTTAATTGAAAATTTTCAAAGTCTATCTTCCTCATTTGAAGACGAATTCCAGCATTTCTTATATATTTAAGTGAGTTCGCAACTAAATTTGTTAGATATCGTCGATTAACATCCATTGAAGCCCATTGAGGTCAACTGTCACTTTGTGATAATTGAAAATTTTCAAAGTCTATCTTCCTCATTTGAAGTCGAATTTCAACATTTCTTATATATTTGAGTGAGTTCGCACCTAACTTTGTCAGATATCGTCGAATAACATCCATTGAAGCCCATTGAGGTCAACTGTCACTTTGTGTTAATTGAAAATTTTCAAAGTCTATCTTCCTCATTTGAAGTCGAATTTCAACATTTCTTATATATTTGAGTGAGTTTGCGTCTAACTTTGTCAGATATCTTCGAAAAACATCCATTGAAGCCCAATGAAGTCAATTGTCACTTTGTGTTAATTGAAAATTTTCAAAGTCTATCTTCCTCATTTGAAGTCGAATTTCAACATTTGTTATATATTTGAGTGAGTTTGCGTGTAACTTTGTCAGATATCTTCGAAAAACATCCATTGAAGCCCATTGAATTCAACTGTCACTTTGTGATAATTGAAAATTTTCAAAGTCTATCTTCCTCATTTGAAATCGAATTTCAACATTTCTTAAATATTTGAGTGAGTTTGCGTCTAACTTTGTCAGATATCATCGAAAAACATCCATTGAAGCCCATTGAGGTCAACTGTCACTTTGTGTTAATTGAAAATTTTCAAAGTCTATCTTCCTCATTTGAAGTCGAATTTCAACATTTCTTATATATTTGAGTGAGTTCGCACCTAAGTCTGTCAGATATCGTCGATTAACATCAATTGAAGCCCATTGAAGTCAACTGTCACTTTGTGTTAACTGAAAATTTTCAAAGTCTATCTTCCTCATTTGTAGTCGAATTTCAACATTTCTCATATATTTGAGTGAGTTGGCACCTAACTTTGTCAGATATCATCAAATAACATCCATTGAAGCCCATTGAAGTCAACTGTCACTTTGTGTTAACTGAAAATTTTCAAAGTCTATCTTCCTCATTTGAAGTCGAATTTCAACATTTCTTATATATTTGAGTGAGTTCGCACCTAACTTTGTCAGATATCATCGAATAACATCCATTGAAGCCCATTGAGGTCAACTGTCACTTTGTGTTAATTGAAAATTTTCAAAGTCTATCTTCCTCATTTGAAGTCGAATTTCAACATTTCTCATATACTTGAGTGAGTTCGCACCTAACTTTGTCAGATATCATCGAATAACATCCATTGAAGCCCATTGAGGTCAACTGTCACTTTGTGTTAATTGAAAATTTTCAAAGTCTATCTTCCTCATTTGAAGTCGAATTTCAACATTTCTTATATATTTGAGTGAGTTCGCACCTAACTCTGTCAGATATCGTCGATTAACATCCATTGAAGCCCATTGAGGTCAACTGTCACTTTGTGTTAATTGAAAATTTTCAAAGTCTATCTTCCTCATTTGAAGTCGAATTTCAACATTTCTCATATATTTGAGTGAGTTGGCACCTAACTTTGTCAGATATCATCAAATAACATCCATTGAAGCCCATTGAAGTCAACTGTCACTTTGTGTTAACTGAAAATTTTCAAAGTCTATCTTCCTCATTTGAAGTCGAATTTCAACATTTCTTATATATTTGAGTGAGTTCGCACCTAACTTTGTCAGATATCATCGAATAACATCCATTGAAGCCCATTGGGGTCAACTGTCACTTTGTGTTAATTGAAAATTTTCAAAGTCTATCTTCCTCATTTGAAGTCGAATTTCAACATTTCTTATATATTTGAGTGAGTTCGCACCTAACTTTGTCAGATATCGTCGATTAACATCAATTGAAGCCCATTGAAGTCAACTGTCACTTTGTGTTAATTGAAAATTTTCAAAGTCTATCTTCCTCATTTGAAGTCGAATTTCAACATTTCTTATATATTTGAGTGAGTTCGCACCTAACTCTGTCAGATATCGTCGATTAACATCAATTGAAGCCCATTGAAGTCAACTGTCACTTTGTGTTAATTGAAAATTTTCAAAGTCTATCTTCCTCATTTGAAGTCGAATTTCAACATTTCTTATATATTTGAGTGAGTTCGCACCTAACTCTGTCAGATATCGTCGATTAACATCAATTGAAGCCCATTGAAGTCAACTGTCACTTTGTGTTAATTGAAAATTTTCAAAGTCTATCTTCCTCATTTGAAGTCGAATTTCAACATTTCCCATATATTTGAGTGAGTTGGCACCTAACTTTGTCAGATATCATCAAATAACATCCATTGAAGCCCATTTAAGTCAACTGTCACTTTGTGTTAACTGAAAATTTCCAAAGTCTATCTTCCTCATTTGAAGTCGAATTTCAACATTTCTTATATATTTGAGTGAGTTCGCACCTAACTTTGTCAGATATCATCGAATAACATCCATTGAAGCCCATTGAGGTCAACTGTCACTTTGTGTTAATTGAAAATTTTCAAAGTCTATCTTCCTCATTTGAAGTCGAATTTCAACATTTCTCATATATTTGAGTGAGTTCGCACCTAACTTTGTCAGATATCATCGAATAACTTCCATTGAAGCCCATTGAGGTCAACTGTCACTTTGTGTTAATTGAAAATTTTCAAAGTCTATCTTCCTCATTTGAAGTCGAATTTCAACATTTCTCATATATTTGAGTGAGTTCGCACCTAACTCTGTCAGATATCGTCGATTAACATCCATTGAAGCCCATTGAGGTCAACTGTCACTTTGTGTTAATTGAAAATTTTCAAAGTCTATCTTCCTCATTTGAAGTCGAATTTCAACATTTCTTATATATTTGAGTGAGTTCGCACCTAACTTTGTCAGATATCATCGAATAACATCCATTGAAGCCCATTGAGGTCAACTGTCACTTTGTGTTAATTGAAAATTTTCAAAGTCTATCTTCCTCATTTGAAGTCGAATTTCAACATTTCTCATATATTTGAGTGAGTTGGCACCTAACTTTGTCAGATATCGTCGATTAACATCAATTGAAGCCCATTGAAGTCAACTGTCACTTTGTGTTAATTGAAAATTTTCAAAGTCTATCTTCCTCATTTGAAGTCAAATTTCAACATTTCTCATATATTTGAGTGAGTTCGCACCTAACTTTGTCAGATATCATCGAATAACATCCATTGAAGCCCATTGAGGTCAACTGTCACTTTGTGTTAATTGAAAATTTTCAAAGTCTATCTTCCTCATTTGAAGTCGAATTTCAACATTTCTTATATATTTGAGTGAGTTCGCACCTAAGTCTGTCAGATATCGTCGATTAACATCAATTGAAGCCCATTGAAGTCAACTGTCACTTTGTGTTAACTGAAAATTTTCAAAGTCTATCTTCCTCATTTGTAGTCGAATTTCAACATTTCTCATATATTTGAGTGAGTTGGCACCTAACTTTGTCAGATATCATCAAATAACATCCATTGAAGCCCATTGAAGTCAACTGTCACTTTGTGTTAACTGAAAATTTTCAAAGTCTATCTTCCTCATTTGAAGTCGAATTTCAACATTTCTTATATATTTGAGTGAGTTCGCACCTATCTTTGTCAGATATCATCGAATAACATCCATTGAAGCCCATTGAGGTCAACTGTCACTTTGTGTTAATTGAAAATTTTCAAAGTCTATCTTCCTCATTTGAAGTCGAATTTCAACATTTCTCATATATTTGAGTGAGTTCGCACCTAACTTTGTCAGATATCATCGAATAACATCCATTGAAGCCCATTGAGGTCAACTGTCACTTTGTGTTAATTGAAAATTTTCAAAGTCTATCTTCCTCATTTGAAGTCGAATTTCAACATTTCTTATATATTTGAGTGAGTTCGCACCTAACTCTGTCAGATATCGTCGATTAACATCAATTGAAGCCCATTGAAGTCAACTGTCACTTTGTGTTAATTGAAAATTTTCAAAGTCTATCTTCCTCATTTGAAGTCGAATTTCAACATTTCTCATATATTTGAGTGAGTTGGCACCTAACTTTGTCAGATATCGTCGATTAACATCAATTGAAGCCCATTGAAGTCAACTGTCACTTTGTGTTAATTGAAAATTTTCAAAGTCTATCTTCCTCATTTGAAGTCAAATTTCAACATTTCTCATATATTTGAGTGAGTTCGCACCTAACTTTGTCAGATATCGTCGATTAACATCAATTGAAGCCCATTGAAGTCAACTGTCACTTTGTGTTAATTGAAAATTTTCAAAGTCTATCTTCCTCATTTGAAGTCGAATTTCAACATTTCTCATATATTTGAGTGAGTTGGCACCTAACTTTGTCAGATATCGTCGATTAACATCAATTGAAGCCCATTGAAGTCAACTGTCACTTTGTGTTAATTGAAAATTTTCAAAGTCTATCTTCCTCATTTGAAGTCAAATTTCAACATTTCTCATATATTTGAGTGAGTTCGCACCTAAGTCTGTCAGATATCGTCGATTAACATCAATTGAAGCCCATTGAAGTCAACTGTCACTTTGTGTTAACTGAAAATTTTCAAAGTCTATCTTCCTCATTTGTAGTCGAATTTCAACATTTCTCATATATTTGAGTGAGTTGGCACCTAACTTTGTCAGATATCATCAAATAACATCCATTGAAGCCCATTGAAGTCAACTGTCACTTTGTGTTAACTGAAAATTTTCAAAGTCTATCTTCTTCATTTGAAGTCGAATTTCAACATTTCTTATATATTTGAGTGAGTTCGCACCTAACTTTGTCAGATATCATCGAATAACATCCATTGAAGCCCATTGAGGTCAACTGTCACTTTGTGTTAATTGAAAATTTTCAAAGTCTATCTTCCTCATTTGAAGTCGAATTTCAACATTTCTCATATATTTGAGTGAGTTCGCACCTAACTTTGTCAGATATCATCGAATAACATCCATTGAAGCCCATTGAGGTCAACTGTCACTTTGTGTTAATTGAAAATTTTCAAAGTCTATCTTCCTCATTTGAAGTCGAATTTCAACATTCCTTATATATTTGAGTGAGTTCGCACCTAACTCTGTCAGATATCGTCGATTAACATCAATTGAAGCCCATTGAAGTCAACTGTCACTTTGTGTTAATTGAAAATTTTCAAAGTCTATCTTCCTCATTTGAAGTCGAATTTCAACATTTCTCATATATTTGAGTGAGTTCGCACCTAACTTTGTCAGATATCATCGAATAACATCCATTGAAGCCCATTGAGGTCAACTGTCACTTTGTGTTAATTGAAAATTTTCAAAGTCTATCTTCCTCATTTGAAGTTGAATTTCAACATTTCTTATATATTTGAGTGAGTTTGCGTCTAACTTTGTCAGATATCTTCGAAAAACATCCATTGAAGCCCATTGAAGTCAACTGTCACTTTGTGTTAATTGAAAATTTTCAAAGTCTATCTTCCTCATTTGAAGTTGAATTTCAACATTTCTTATATATTTGAGTGAGTTTGCGTCTAACTTTGTCAGATATCTTCGGAAAACATCCATTGAAGCCCATTGATATCAACTGTCACTTTGTGTTAATTGAAAATTTTCAAAGTCTATCTTCCTCATTTGAAGTCGAATTTCAACATTTCTTATATATTTGAGTGAGTTCGCATCTAAATTTGTTAGATATCGTCGATTAACATCCATTGCAGCCCATTGAAGTCAACTGTCACTTTGTGATAATTGAGAATTTTCAAAGTCTATCTTCCTCATTTGAAGTTGAATTTCAACATTTCTTATATATTTGAGTGAGTTTGCGTCTAACTTTGTCAGATATCTTCGGAAAACATCCATTGAAGCCCATTGATGTCAACTGTCACTTTGTGCTAATTGAAAATTTTCAAAGTTTATCTTCCTCATTTGAAGACGAATTTCAACATTTCCTATATATTTGAGTGAGTTCGCATCTAAATTTGTTAGATATTGTCGATTAACATCCATTGCAGCCCATTGAAGTCAACTGTCACTTTGTGATAATTGAGAATTTTCAAAGTCTATCTTCCTCATTTGAAGTCGAATTCCAGCATTTCTTATATATTTAAGTGAGTTCGCAACTAAATTTGTTAGATATCGTTGATTAACATCCATTGAAGCCCAATGAAGTCAATTGTCACTTTGTGTTAATTGAAAATTTTCAAAGTCTATCTTCCTCATTTGAAGTCGAATTTCAACATTTGTTATATATTTGAGTGAGTTTGCGTGTAACTTTGTCAGATATCTTCGAAAAACATCCATTGAAGCCCATTGAATTCAACTGTCACTTTGTGATAATTGAAAATTTTCAAAGTCTATCTTCCTCATTTGAAATCGAATTTCAACATTTCTTAAATATTTGAGTGAGTTTGCGTCTAACTTTGTCAGATATCATCGAAAAACATCCATTGAAGCCCATTGAAGTCAACTGTCACTTTGTGATAATTGAAAATTTTCAAAGTCTATCTTCCTCATTTGAAATCGAATTTCAACATTTGTTATATATTTGAGTGAGTTCGCATCTAAATTTGTTAGATATCGTCGATTAACATCCATTGCAGCCCATTGAAGTCAACTGTCACTTTGTGATAATTGAGAATTTTCAAAGTCTATCTTCCTCATTTGAAGTTGAATTTCAACATTTCTTATATATTTGAGTGAGTTCGCACCTAACTCTGTCAGATATCGTCGATTAACATCAATTGAAGCCCATTGAAGTCAACTGTCACTTTGTGTTAATTGAAAATTTTCAAAGTCTATCTTCCTCATTTGAAGTCGAATTTCAACATTTCTCATATATTTGAGTGAGTTCGCACCTAACTTTGTCAGATATCATCGAATAACATCCATTGAAGCCCATTGAGGTCAACTGTCACTTTGTGTTAATTGAAAATTTTCAAAGTCTATCTTCCTCATTTGAAGTTGAATTTCAACATTTCTTATATATTTGAGTGAGTTTGCGTCTAACTTTGTCAGATATCTTCGAAAAACATCCATTGAAGCCCATTGAAGTCAACTGTCACTTTGTGTTAATTGAAAATTTTCAAAGTCTATCTTCCTCATTTGAAGTTGAATTTCAACATTTCTTATATATTTGAGTGAGTTTGCGTCTAACTTTGTCAGATATCTTCGGAAAACATCCATTGAAGCCCATTGATATCAACTGTCACTTTGTGTTAATTGAAAATTTTCAAAGTCTATCTTCCTCATTTGAAGTCGAATTTCAACATTTCTTATATATTTGAGTGAGTTCGCATCTAAATTTGTTAGATATCGTCGATTAACATCCATTGCAGCCCATTGAAGTCAACTGTCACTTTGTGATAATTGAGAATTTTCAAAGTCTATCTTCCTCATTTGAAGTTGAATTTCAACATTTCTTATATATTTGAGTGAGTTTGCGTCTAACTTTGTCAGATATCTTCGGAAAACATCCATTGAAGCCCATTGATGTCAACTGTCACTTTGTGTTAATTGAAAATTTTCAAAGTCTATCTTCCTCATTTGAAGACGAATTTCAACATTTCCTATATATTTGAGTGAGTTCGCATCTAAATTTGTTAGATATCGTCGATTAACATCCATTGCAGCCCATTGAAGTCAACTGTCACTTTGTGATAATTGAGAATTTTCAAAGTCTATCTTCCTCATTTGAAGTCGAATTCCAGCATTTCTTATATATTTAAGTGAGTTCGCAACTAAATTTGTTAGATATCGTTGATTAACATCCATTGAAGCCCAATGAAGTCAATTGTCACTTTGTGTTAATTGAAAATTTTCAAAGTCTATCTTCCTCATTTGAAGTCGAATTTCAACATTTGTTATATATTTGAGTGAGTTTGCGTGTAACTTTGTCAGATATCTTCGAAAAACATCCATTGAAGCCCATTGAATTCAACTGTCACTTTGTGATAATTGAAAATTTTCAAAGTCTATCTTCCTCATTTGAAATCGAATTTCAACATTTCTTAAATATTTGAGTGAGTTTGCGTCTAACTTTGTCAGATATCATCGAAAAACATCCATTGAAGCCCATTGAAGTCAACTGTCACTTTGTGATAATTGAAAATTTTCAAAGTCTATCTTCCTCATTTGAAATCGAATTTCAACATTTGTTATATATTTGAGTGAGTTTGCGTGTAACTTTGTCAGATATCTTCGAAAAACATCCATTGAAGCCCATTGAAGTCAATGTCACTTTGTGTTAATTGAAAATTTTCAAAGTCTATCTTCCTCATTTGAAATCGAATTTCAACATTTCTTATATATTTGAGTGAGTTCGCATCTAACTTTGTCAGATATCGTCGATTAACATCCATTGAAGCCCATTGAAGTCAACTGTCACTTTGTGATAATTGAAAATTTTCAAAGTCTATCTTCCTCATTTGAAATCGAATTTCAACATTTGTTATATATTTGAGTGAGTTCGCACCTAACTTTGTCAGATATCATCGAATAACATCCATTGAAGCCCATTGAGGTCAACTGTCACTTTGTGTTAATTGAAAATTTTCAAAGTCTATCTTCCTCATTTGAAGTTGAATTTCAACATTTCTTATATATTTGAGTGAGTTTGCGTCTAACTTTGTCAGATATCTTCGAAAAACATCCATTGAAGCCCATTGAAGTCAACTGTCACTTTGTGTTAATTGAAAATTTTCAAAGTCTATCTTCCTCATTTGAAGTTGAATTTCAACATTTCTTATATATTTGAGTGAGTTTGCGTCTAACTTTGTCAGATATCTTCGAAAAACATCCATTGAAGCCCATTGATGTCAACTGTCACTTTGTGTTAATTGAAAATTTTCAAAGTCTATCTTCCTCATTTGAAGTCGAATTTCAACATTTCTTATATATTTGAGTGAGTTTGCGTCTAACTTTGTCAGATATCTTCGAAAAACATCCATTGAAGCCCAATGGAGTCAACTGTCACTTTGTGTTAATTGAAAATTTTCAAAGTCTATCTTCCTCATTTGAAGTCGAATTTCAACATTTCTTATATATTTGAGTGAGTTCGCACCTAACTTTGTCAGATATCGTCGAATAACATCCATTGAAGCCCATTGAGGTCAACTGTCACTTTGTGTTAATTGAAAATTTTCAAAGTCTATATTCCTCATTTGAAGTCGAATTTCAAAATTTCTCATATATTTGAGTGAGTTCGCACCTAACTTTGTCAGATATCATCGAATAACATCCATTGAAGCCCATTGAGGTCAACTGTCACTTTGTGTTAATTGAAAATTTTCAAAGTCTATCTTCCTCATTTGAAGTCGAATTTCAACATTTCTTATATATTTGAGTGAGTTTGCGTGTAACTTTGTCAGATATCTTCGAAAAACATCCATTGAAGCCCATTGAATTCAACTGTCACTTTGTGATAATTGAAAATTTTCAAAGTCTATCTTCCTCATTTGAAATCGAATTTCAACATTTCTTAAATATTTGAGTGAGTTTGCGTCTAACTTTGTCAGATATCATCGAAAAACATCCATTGAAGCCCATTGAAGTCAACTGTCACTTTGTGTTAACTGAAAATTTTCAAAGTCTATCTTCCTCATTTGAAGTCGAACTTCAACATTTCTTATATATTTGAGTGAGTTCGCATCTAACTTTGTCAGATATCGTCGATTAACATCCATTGAAGCCCATTGAAGTCAACTGTCACTTTGTGATAATTGAAAATTTTCAAAGTCTATCTTCCTCATTTGAAATCGAATTTCAACATTTGTTATATATTTGAGTGAGTTCGCACCTAACTTTGTCAGATATCATCGAATAACATCCATTGAAGCCCATTGAGGTCAACTGTCACTTTGTGTTAATTGAAAATTTTCAAAGTCTATCTTCCTCATTTGAAGTCGAATTTCAAAATTTCTCATATATTTGAGTGAGTTCGCACCTAACTTTGTCAGATATCATCGAATAACATCCATTGAAGCCCATTGAGGTCAACTGTCACTTTGTGTTAATTGAAAATTTTCAAAGTCTATCTTCCTCATTTGAAGTCGAATTTCAACATTTCTTATATATTTGAGTGAGTTCGCACCTAACTCTGTCAGATATCTTCGAAAAACATCAATTGAAGCCCAATGAAGTCAACTGTCACTTTGTGTTAATTGAAAATTTTCAAAGTCTATCTTCCTCATTTGAAGTCGAATTTCAACATTTGTTATATATTTGAGTGAGTTTGCGTGTAACTTTGTCAGATATCTTCGAAAAACATCCATTGAAGCCCATTGAATTCAACTGTCACTTTGTGATAATTGAAAATTTTCAAAGTCTATCTTCCTCATTTAAAATCGAATTTCAACATTTCTTAAATATTTGAGTGAGTTTGCGTCTAACTTTGTCAGATATCATCGAAAAACATCCATTGAAGCCCATTGAAGTCAACTGTCACTTTGTGATAATTGAAAATTTTCAAAGTCTATCTTCCTCATTTGAAATCGAATTTCAACATTTGTTATATATTTGAGTGAGTTTGCGTGTAACTTTGTCAGATATCTTCGAAAAACATCCATTGAAGCCCATTGAAGTCAAATGTCACTTTGTGTTAATTGAAAATTTTCAAAGTCTATCTTCCTCATTTGAAGTCGAATTTCAACATTTCTTATATATTTGAGTGAGTTCGCATCTAACTTTGTCAGATATCGTCGATTAACATCCATTGAAGCCCATTGAAGTCAACTGTCACTTTGTGATAATTGAAAATTTTCAAAGTCTATCTTCCTCATTTGAAATCGAATTTCAACATTTGTTATATATTTGAGTGAGTTTGCGTGTAACTTTGTCAGATATCTTCGAAAAACATCCATTGAAGCCCATTGAAGTCAAATGTCACTTTGTGTTAATTGAAAATTTTCAAAGTCTATCTTCCTCATTTGAAGTCGAATTTCAACATTTCTTATATATTTGAGTGAGTTCGCATCTAACTTTGTCAGATATCGTCGATTAACATCCATTGAAGCCCATTGAGGTCAACTGTCACTTTGTGTTAATTGAAAATTTTCAAAGTCTATCTTCCTCATTTGAAGTTGAATTTCAACATTTCTTATATATTTGAGTGAGTTTGCGTCTAACTTTGTCAGATATCTTCGAAAAACATCCATTGAAGCCCATTGAAGTCAACTGTCACTTTGTGTTAATTGAAAATTTTCAAAGTCTATCTTCCTCATTTGAAGTTGAATTTCAACATTTCTTATATATTTGAGTGAGTTTGCGTCTAACTTTGTCAGATATCTTCGAAAAACATCCATTGAAGCCCATTGATGTCAACAGTCACTTTGTGTTAATTGAAAATTTTCAAAGTCTATCTTCCTCATTTGAAGTCGAATTTCAACATTTCTTATATATTTGAGTGAGTTTGCGTCTAACTTTGTCAGATATCTTCGAAAAACATCCATTGAAGCCCAATGGAGTCAACTGTCACTTTGTGTTAATTGAAAATTTTCAAAGTCTATCTTCCTCATTTGAAGTCGAATTTCAACATTTCTTATATATTTGAGTGAGTTCGCACCTAACTTTGTCAGATATCGTCGAATAACATCCATTGAAGCCCATTGAGGTCAACTGTCACTTTGTGTTAATTGAAAATTTTCAAAGTCTATCTTCCTCATTTGAAGTCGAATTTCATTATTTCTCATATATTTGAGTGAGTTTGAGTCTAACTTTGTCAGATATCTTCGAAAAACATCCATTGAAGCCCAATGAAGTCAACTGTCACTTTGTGTTAATTGAAAATTTTCAAAGTCTATCTTCCTCATTTGAAGTCGAATTTCAACATTTGTTATATATTTGAGTGAGTTTGCGTGTAACTTTGTCAGATATCTTCGAAAAACATCCATTGAAGCCCATTGAATTCAACTATCACTTTGTGATAATTGAAAATTTTCAAAGTCTATCTTCCTCATTTGAAATCGAATTTCAACATTTCTTAAATATTTGAGTGAGTTTGCGTCTAACTTTGTCAGATATCATCGAAAAACATCCATTGAAGCCCATTGAAGTCAACTGTCACTTTGTGTTAACTGAAAATTTTCAAAGTCTATCTTCCTCATTTGAAGTCGAACTTCAACATTTCTTATATATTTGAGTGAGTTCGCATCTAACTTTGTCAGATATCGTCGATTAACATCCATTGAAGCCCATTGAAGTCAACTGTCACTTTGTGATAATTGAAAATTTTCAAAGTCTATCTTCCTCATTTGAAATCGAATTTCAACATTTGTTATATATTTGAGTGAGATTGCGTGTAACTTTGTCAGATATCATCGAATAACATCCATTGAAGCCCATTGAGGTCAACTGTCACTTTGTGTTAATTGAAAATTTTCAAAGTCTATATTCCTCATTTGAAGTCGAATTTCAAAATTTCTCATATATTTGAGTGAGTTCGCACCTAACTTTGTCAGATATCATCGAATAACATCCATTGAAGCCCATTGAGGTCAACTGTCACTTTGTGTTAATTGAAAATTTTCAAAGTCTATCTTCCTCATTTGAAGTCGAATTTCAACATTTCTTATATATTTGAGTGAGTTTGCGAGTAACTTTGTCAGATATCTTCGAAAAACATCCATTGAAGCCCATTGAATTCAACTGTCACTTTGTGATAATTGAAAATTTTCAAAGTCTATCTTCCTCATTTGAAATCGAATTTCAACATTTGTTATATATTTGAGTGAGTTCGCACCTAACTTTGTCAGATATCATCGAATAACATCCATTGAAGCCCATTGAGGTCAACTGTCACTTTGTGTTAATTGAAAATTTTCAAAGTCTATCTTCCTCATTTGAAGTCGAATTTCAAAATTTCTCATATATTTGAGTGAGTTCGCACCTAATTTTGTCAGATATCATCGAATAACATCCATTGAAGCCCATTGAGGTCAACTGTCACTTTGTGTTAATTGAAAATTTTCAAAGTCTATCTTCCTCATTTGAAGTCGAATTTCAACATTTCTTATATATTTGAGTGAGTTCGCACCTAACTCTGTCAGATATCTTCGAAAAACATCAATTGAAGCCCAATGAAGTCAACTGTCACTTTGTGTTAATTGAAAATTTTCAAAGTCTATCTTCCTCATTTGAAGTCGAATTTCAACATTTCTCATATATTTGAGTGAGTTCGCACCTAACTTTCTCAGATATCATCGAATAACATCCATTGAAGCCCATTGAGGTCAACTGTCACTTTGTGTTAATTGAAAATTTTCAAAGTCTATCTTCCTCATTTGAAGTCGAATTTCAACATTTCTTATATATTTGAGTGAGTTCGCACCTAACTCTGTCAGATATCGTCGATTAACATCAATTGAAGCCCATTGAAGTCAACTGTCACTTTGTGTTAATTGAAAATTTTCAAAGTCTATCTTCCTCATTTGAAGTCGAATTTCAAAATTTCTCATATATTTGAGTGAGTTCGCACCTAACTTTGTCAGATATCATCGAATAACATCCATTGAAGCCCATTGAGGTCAACTGTCACTTTGTGTTAATTGAAAGTTTTCAAAGTCTATCTTCCTCATTTGAAGTCGAATTTCAACATTTCTTATATATTTGAGTGAGTTCGCACCTAACTCTGTCAGATATCGTCGATTAACATCAATTGAAGCCCATTGAAGTCAACTGTCACTTTGTGTTAATTGAAAATCTTCAAAGTCCATCTTCCTCATTTGAAGTCGAATTTCAACATTTCTCATATATTTGAGTGAGTTCGCACCTAACTTTGTCAGATATCATCGAATAACATCCATTGAAGCCCATTGAGGTCAACTGTCACTTTGTGTTAATTGAAAATTTTCAAAGTCTATCTTCCTCATTTGAAGTCGAATTTCAACATTTCTTATATATTTGAGTGAGTTCGCACCTAACTCTGTCAGATATCGTCAATTAACATCAATTGAAGCCCATTGAAGTCAACTGTCACTTTGTGTTAATTGAAAATTTTCAAAGTCTATCTTCCTCATTTGAAGTCGAATTTCAACATTCCTTATATATTTGAGTGAGTTCGCATCTAACTCTGTCAGATATCGTCGAATAACATCCATTGAATCCCATTGAGGTCAACTGTCACTTTGTGTTAATTGAAAATTTTCAAAGTCTATCTTTCTCAATTGAACTCGAATTTCAACATTTCTTATATATTTGAGTGAGTTCGCATCTAACTTTGTCAGATATCATCGATTAACATCCACTGAAGCCCATTGAAGTCAACTGTCACTTTGTGTTAATTGAAAATTTTCAAAGTCTATCTTCCTCATTTGAAGTCGAATTTCAACATTTCTTATATATTTGAGTGAGTTCGCACCTAACTCTGTCAGATATCGTCGATTAACATCAATTGAAGCCCATTGAAGTCAACTGTCACTTTGTGTTAATTGAAAATTTTCAAAGTCTATCTTCCTCATTTGAAGTCGAATTTCAAAATTTCTCATATATTTGAGTGAGTTCGCACCTAACTTTGTCAGATATCATCGAATAACATCCATTGAAGCCCATTGAGGTCAACTGTCACTTTGTGTTAATTGAAAGTTTTCAAAGTCTATCTTCCTCATTTGAAGTCGAATTTCAACATTTCTTATATATTTGAGTGAGTTCGCACCTAACTCTGTCAGATATCGTCGATTAACATCAATTGAAGCCCATTGAAGTCAACTGTCACTTTGTGTTAATTGAAAATCTTCAAAGTCCATCTTCCTCATTTGAAGTCGAATTTCAACATTTCTCATATATTTGAGTGAGTTCGCACCTAACTTTGTCAGATATCATCGAATAACATCCATTGAAGCCCATTGAGGTCAACTGTCACTTTGTGTTAATTGAAAATTTTCAAAGTCTATCTTCCTCATTTGAAGTCGAATTTCAACATTTCTTATATATTTGAGTGAGTTCGCACCTAACTCTGTCAGATATCGTCAATTAACATCAATTGAAGCCCATTGAAGTCAACTGTCACTTTGTGTTAATTGAAAATTTTCAAAGTCTATGTTCCTCATTTGAAGTCGAATTTCAACATTCCTTATATATTTGAGTGAGTTCGCATCTAACTCTGTCAGATATCGTCGAATAACATCCATTGAATCCCATTGAGGTCAACTGTCACTTTGTGTTAATTGAAAATTTTCAAAGTCTATCTTCCTCAATTGAACTCGAATTTCAACATTTCTTATATATTTGAGTGAGTTCGCATCTAACTTTGTCAGATATCATCGATTAACATCCACTGAAGCCCATTGAAGTCAACTGTCACTTTGTGTTAATTGAAAATTTTCAAAGTCTATCTTCCTCATTTGAAGTCGAATTTCAACATTTCTTATATATTTGAGTGAGTTCGCATCTAACTCTGAAAGATATCGTCGAATAACATCCATTTAAGCCCATTGAGGTCAACTAACACTTTGTGTTAATTGAAAATTTTCAAAGTCTATCTTCCTCATTTGAAGTCGAATTTCAACATTTCTTATATATTTGAGTGAGTTTGCGTCTAACTTTGTCAGATATCTTCGAAAAACATCCATTGAAGCCCATTGAAGCCAACTGTCACTTTGTGTTAATTGAAAATTTTCAAAGTCTATCTTCCTCATTTGAAGTCGAATTTCAACATTTCTTATATATTTTAGTGAGTTCGCATCTAACTTTGTCAGATATCGTCGAATATCATTCATAGAAGCCCATTCAGGTCAACTGTCACTTTGTGTTATTTGAAAATTTTCAAAGTCTATCTTCCTCATTTGAAGTCTAATTTCAACATTTCTTATATATTTGAGTAAGTTCGCATCTAACTTTATCAGATATCATCGAATAACATCCATTGAAGCCCATTGAGGTCAACTGTCACTTTGTGATAATTGAAAATTTTCAAAGTCTATCTTCCTCATTTGAAGTCGAATTTCAACATTTCTTATATATTTGAGTAAGTTCGCATCTAACTTTATCAGATATCATCGAATAACATCCATTGAAGCCCATTGAGGTCAACTGTCACTTTGTGATATTTGAAAATTTTCAAAGTCTATCTTCATCATTTGAAGTCGAATTTCAACATTTCTTATATATTTGAGTGAGTTCACATCTAACTCTGTCAGATATCATCGAATAAAATCCATTGAAGCCCATTGAAGTCAACTGTCACTTTGTGTTAATTGAAAATTTTCAAAGTCTATCTTCCTCATTTGAAGTCGAATTTCAACATTCCTTATATATTTGAGTGAGTTCGCATCTAACTCTGTCAGATATCGTCGAATAACATCCATTGAATCCCATTGAGGTCAACTGTCACTTTGTGTTAATTGAAAATTTTCAAAGTCTATCTTCCTCAATTGAACTCGAATTTCAACATTTCCTATATATTTGAGTGAGTTCGCATCTAACTTTGTCAGATATCGTCGATTAACATCCACTGAAGCCCATTGAAGTCAACTGTCACTTTGTGTTAATTGAAAATTTTCAAAGTCTATCTTCCTCATTTGAAGTCGAATTTCAACATTTCTTATATATTTGAGTGAGTTCGCATCTAACTCTGTCAGATATCGTCGAATAACATCCATTTAAGCCCATTGAGGTCAACTGTCACTTTGTGTTAATTGAAAATTTTCAAAGTCTATCTTCCTCATTTGAAGTCGAATTTCAACATTTCTTATATATTTGAGTGAGTTTGCGTCTAACTTTGTCAGATATCTTCGAAAAACATCCATTGAAGCCCATTGAAGCCAACTGTCACTTTGTGTTAATTGAAAATTTTCAAATTCTATCTTCCTCATTTGAAGTCGAATTTCAACATTTCTTATATATTTTAGTGAGTTCGCATCTAACTTTGTCAGATATCGTCGAATATATTCCATTGAAGCCCATTGAGGTCAACTGTCACTTTGTGTTATTTGAAAATTTTCAAAGTCTATCTTCCTCATTTGAAGTCGAATTTCAACATTTCTTATATATTTGAGTAAGTTCGCATCTAACTTTATCAGATATCATCGAATAACATCCATTGAAGCCCATTGAGGTCAACTGTCACTTTGTGATAATTGAAAATTTTCAAAGTCTATCTTCCTCATTTGAAGTCGAATTTCAACATTTCTTATATATTTGAGTGAGTTTCCATCTAACTCTGTCAGATATCGTCGAATAACATCCATTGAATCCCATTGAGGTCAACTGTCACTTTGTGTTAATTGAAAATTTTCAAAGTCTATCTTCCTCATTTGAACTCGAATTTCGACATTTCTTATATATTTGAGTGAGTTCGCATCTAACTTTGTCAGATATCTTCGATTAACATCCACTGAAGCCCATTGAAGTCAACTGTCACTTTGTGTTAATTGAAAATTTTCAAAGTCTATCTTCCTCATTTAAAGTCGAATTTCAATATTTCTTATATATTTTAGTGAGTTCGCACCTAACTTTGTCAGATATCGTCGAATAACATCCATTTAAGCCCATTGAGGTCAACTATCACTTTGTGTTAATTGAAAATTTTCAAAGTCTATCTTCCTCATTTGAAGTCGAATTTCAACATTTCTTATATATTTGAGTAAGTTCGCATCTAACTTTATCAGATATCATCGAATAACATCCATTGAAGCCCATTGAGGTCAACTGTCACTTTGTGATAATTGAAAATTTTCAAAGTCTATCTGTCTCATTTGAAGTCGAATTTCAACATTTCTTATATATTTGAGTGAGTTCGCATCTAACTCTGTCAGATATCGTCGAATAACATCCATTGATGCCCATTGAAGTCAACTGTCACTTTGTGTTAATTGAAAATTTTCAAAGTCTATCTTCCTCATTTAAAGTCGAATTTCAATATTTCTTATATATTTTAGTGAGTTCGCACCTAAATTTGTCAGATATCGTCGATTAACATCAATTGAAGCCCATTGAAGTCAACTGTCACTTTGTGTTAATTGAAAATTTTCAAAGTCTATCTTCCTCATTTGAAGTCGAATTTCAAAATTTCTCATATATTTGAGTGAGTTCGCACCTAACTTTGTCAGATATCATCGAATAACATCCATTGAAGCCCATTGAGGTCAACTGTCACTTTGTGTTAATTGAAAGTTTTCAAAGTCTATCTTCCTCATTTGAAGTCGAATTTCAACATTTCTTATATATTTGAGTGAGTTCGCACCTAACTCTGTCAGATATCGTCGATTAACATCAATTGAAGCCCATTGAAGTCAACTGTCACTTTGTGTTAATTGAAAATCTTCAAAGTCCATCTTCCTCATTTGAAGTCGAATTTCAACATTTCTCATATATTTGAGTGAGTTCGCACCTAACTTTGTCAGATATCATCGAATAACATCCATTGAAGCCCATTGAGGTCAACTGTCACTTTGTGTTAATTGAAAATTTTCAAAGTCTATCTTCCTCATTTGAAGTCGAATTTCAACATTTCTTATATATTTGAGTGAGTTCGCACCTAACTCTGTCAGATATCGTCAATTAACATCAATTGAAGCCCATTGAAGTCAACTGTCACTTTGTGTTAATTGAAAATTTTCAAAGTCTATCTTCCTCATTTGAAGTCGAATTTCAACATTCCTTATATATTTGAGTGAGTTCGCATCTAACTCTGTCAGATATCGTCGAATAACATCCATTGAATCCCATTGAGGTCAACTGTCACTTTGTGTTAATTGAAAATTTTCAAAGTCTATCTTCCTCAATTGAACTCGAATTTCAACATTTCTTATATATTTGAGTGAGTTCGCATCTAACTTTGTCAGATATCATCGATTAACATCCACTGAAGCCCATTGAAGTCAACTGTCACTTTGTGTTAATTGAAAATTTTCAAAGTCTATCTTCCTCATTTGAAGTCGAATTTCAACATTTCTTATATATTTGAGTGAGTTCGCACCTAACTCTGTCAGATATCGTCGATTAACATCAATTGAAGCCCATTGAAGTCAACTGTCACTTTGTGTTAATTGAAAATTTTCAAAGTCTATCTTCCTCATTTGAAGTCGAATTTCAAAATTTCTCATATATTTGAGTGAGTTCGCACCTAACTTTGTCAGATATCATCGAATAACATCCATTGAAGCCCATTGAGGTCAACTGTCACTTTGTGTTAATTGAAAGTTTTCAAAGTCTATCTTCCTCATTTGAAGTCGAATTTCAACATTTCTTATATATTTGAGTGAGTTCGCACCTAACTCTGTCAGATATCGTCGATTAACATCAATTGAAGCCCATTGAAGTCAACTGTCACTTTGTGTTAATTGAAAATCTTCAAAGTCCATCTTCCTCATTTGAAGTCGAATTTCAACATTTATCATATATTTGAGTGAGTTCGCACCTAACTTTGTCAGATATCATCGAATAACATCCATTGAAGCCCATTGAGGTCAACTGTCACTTTGTGTTAATTGAAAATTTTCAAAGTCTATCTTCCTCATTTGAAGTCGAATTTCAACATTTCTTATATATTTGAGTGAGTTCGCACCTAACTCTGTCAGATATCGTCAATTAACATCAATTGAAGCCCATTGAAGTCAACTGTCACTTTGTGTTAATTGAAAATTTTCAAAGTCTATCTTCCTCATTTGAAGTCGAATTTCAACATTCCTTATATATTTGAGTGAGTTCGCATCTAACTCTGTCAGATATCGTCGAATAACATCCATTGAATCCCATTGAGGTCAACTGTCACTTTGTGTTAATTGAAAATTTTCAAAGTCTATCTTCCTCAATTGAACTCGAATTTCAACATTTCTTATATATTTGAGTGAGTTCGCATCTAACTTTGTCAGATATCATCGATTAACATCCACTGAAGCCCATTGAAGTCAACTGTCACTTTGTGTTAATTGAAAATTTTCAAAGTCTATCTTCCTCATTTGAAGTCGAATTTCAACATTTCTTATATATTTGAGTGAGTTCGCACCTAACTCTGTCAGATATCGTCGATTAACATCAATTGAAGCCCATTGAAGTCAACTGTCACTTTGTGTTAATTGAAAATTTTCAAAGTCTATCTTCCTCATTTGAAGTCGAATTTCAAAATTTCTCATATATTTGAGTGAGTTCGCACCTAACTTTGTCAGATATCATCGAATAACATCCATTGAAGCCCATTGAGGTCAACTGTCACTTTGTGTTAATTGAAAGTTTTCAAAGTCTATCTTCCTCATTTGAAGTCGAATTTCAACATTTCTTATATATTTGAGTGAGTTCGCACCTAACTCTGTCAGATATCGTCGATTAACATCAATTGAAGCCCATTGAAGTCAACTGTCACTTTGTGTTAATTGAAAATCTTCAAAGTCCATCTTCCTCATTTGAAGTCGAATTTCAACATTTATCATATATTTGAGTGAGTTCGCACCTAACTTTGTCAGATATCATCGAATAACATCCATTGAAGCCCATTGAGGTCAACTGTCACTTTGTGTTAATTGAAAATTTTCAAAGTCTATCTTCCTCATTTGAAGTCGAATTTCAACATTTCTTATATATTTGAGTGAGTTCGCACCTAACTCTGTCAGATATCGTCAATTAACATCAATTGAAGCCCATTGAAGTCAACTGTCACTTTGTGTTAATTGAAAATTTTCAAAGTCTATCTTCCTCATTTGAAGTCGAATTTCAACATTCCTTATATATTTGAGTGAGTTCGCATCTAACTCTGTCAGATATCGTCGAATAACATCCATTGAATCCCATTGAGGTCAACTGTCACTTTGTGTTAATTGAAAATTTTCAAAGTCTATCTTCCTCAATTGAACTCGAATTTCAACATTTCTTATATATTTGAGTGAGTTCGCATCTAACTTTGTCAGATATCATCGATTAACATCCACTGAAGCCCATTGAAGTCAACTGTCACTTTGTGTTAATTGAAAATTTTCAAAGTCTATCTTCCACATTTGAAGTCGAATTTCAACATTTCTTATATATTTGAGTGAGTTCGCATCTAACTCTGAAAGATATCGTCGAATAACATCCATTTAAGCCCATTGAGGTCAACTGTCACTTTGTGTTAATTGAAAATTTTCAAAGTCTATCTTCCTCATTTGAAGTCGAATTTCAACATTTCTTATATATTTGAGTGAGTTTGCGTCTAACTTTGTCAGATATCTTCGAAAAACATCCATTGAAGCCCATTGAAGCCAACTGTCACTTTGTGTTAATTGAAAATTTTCAATGTCTATCTTCCTCATTTGAAGTCTAATTTCAACATTTCTTATATATTTGAGTAAGTTCGCATCTAACTTTATCAGATATCATCGAATAACATCCATTGAAGCCCATTGAGGTCAACTGTCACTTTGTGATAATTGAAAATTTTCAAAGTCTATCTTCCTCATTTGAAGTCTAATTTAAACATTTCTTATATATTTGAGTGAGTTCACATCTAACTCTGTCAGATATCATCGAATAAAATCCATTGAAGCCCATTGAAGTCAACTGTCACTTTGTGATATTTGAAAATTTTCAAAGTCTATCTTCCTCATTTGAAGTCGAATTTAAACATTTCTTATATATTTTAGTGAGTTCGCATCTAACTTTATCAGATATCATCGAATAACATCCATTGAAGCCCATTGAGGTCAACTGTCACTTTGTGATATTTGAAAATTTTCAAAGTCTATCTTCATCATTTGAAGTCGAATTCCAACATTTCTTATATATTTGAGTGAGTTCACATCTAACTCTGTCAGATATCATCGAATAAAATCCATTGAAGCCCATTGAAGTCAACTGTCACTTTGTGTTAATTGAAAATTTTCAAAGTCTATCTTCCTCATTTGAAGTCGAATTTCAACATTCCTTATATATTTGAGTGAGTTCGCATCTAACTCTGTCAGATATCGTCGATTAACATCCACTGAAGCCCATTGAAGTCAACTGTCACTTTGTGTTAATTGAAAATTTTCAAAGTCTATCTTCCTCATTTGAAGTCGAATTTCAACATTTCTTATATATTTGAGTGAGTTCGCATCTAACTCTGTCAGATATCGTCGAATAACATCCATTTAAGCCCATTGAGGTCAACTGTCACTTTGTGTTAATTGAAAATTTTCAAAGTCTATCTTCCTCATTTGAAGTCGAATTTCAACATTTCTTATATATTTGAGTGAGTTTGCGTCTAACTTTGTCAGATATCTTCGAAAAACATCCATTGAAGCCCATTGAAGCCAACTGTCACTTTGTGTTAATTGAAAATTTTCAAATTCTATCTTCCTCATTTGAAGTCGAATTTCAACATTTCTTATATATTTTAGTGAGTTCGCATCTAACTTTGTCAGATATCGTCGAATATATTCCATTGAAGCCCATTGAGGTCAACTGTCACTTTGTGTTATTTGAAAATTTTCAAAGTCTATCTTCCTCATTTGAAGTCGAATTTCAACATTTCTTATATATTTGAGTAAGTTCGCATCTAACTTTATCAGATATCATCGAATAACATCCATTGAAGCCCATTGAGGTCAACTGTCACTTTGTGATAATTGAAAATTTTCAAAGTCTATCTTCCTCATTTGAAGTCGAATTTCAACATTTCTTATATATTTGAGTGAGTTTCCATCTAACTCTGTCAGATATCGTCGAATAACATCCATTGAATCCCATTGAGGTCAACTGTCACTTTGTGTTAATTGAAAATTTTCAAAGTCTATCTTCCTCATTTGAACTCGAATTTCGACATTTCTTATATATTTGAGTGAGTTCGCATCTAACTCTGTCAGATATCGTCGAATAACATCCATTGAATCCCATTGAGGTCAACTGTCACTTTGTGTTAATTGAAAATTTTCAAAGTCTATCTTCCTCAATTGAACTCGAATTTCAACATTTCTTATATATTTGAGTGAGTTCGCATCTAACTTTGTCAGATATCGTCGATTAACATCCACTGAAGCCCATTGAAGTCAACTGTCACTTTGTGTTAATTGAAAATTTTCAAAGTCTATCTTCCTCATTTGAAGTCGAATTTCAACATTTCTTATATATTTGAGTGAGTTCGCATCTAACTCTGTCAGATATCGTCGAATAACATCCATTTAAGCCCATTGAGGTCAACTGTCACTTTGTGTTAATTGAAAATTTTCAAAGTCTATCTTCCTCATTTGAAGTCGAATTTCAACATTTCTTATATATTTGAGTGAGTTTGCGTCTAACTTTGTCAGATATCTTCGAAAAACATCCATTGAAGCCCATTGAAGCCAACTGTCACTTTGTGTTAATTGAAAATTTTCAAATTCTATCTTCCTCATTTGAAGTCGAATTTCAACATTTCTTATATATTTTAGTGAGTTCGCATCTAACTTTGTCAGATATCGTCGAATATATTCCATTGAAGCCCATTGAGGTCAACTGTCACTTTGTGTTATTTGAAAATTTTCAAAGTCTATCTTCCTCATTTGAAGTCGAATTTCAACATTTCTTATATATTTGAGTAAGTTCGCATCTAACTTTATCAGATATCATCGAATAACATCCATTGAAGCCCATTGAGGTCAACTGTCACTTTGTGATAATTAAAAATTTTCAAAGTCTATCTTCCTCATTTGAAGTCGAATTTCAACATTTCTTATATATTTGAGTGAGTTTCCATCTAACTCTGTCAGATATCGTCGAATAACATCCATTGAATCCCATTGAGGTCAACTGTCACTTTGTGTTAATTGAAAATTTTCAAAGTCTATCTTCCTCATTTGAACTCGAATTTCGACATTTCTTATATATTTGAGTGAGTTCGCATCTAACTTTGTCAGATATCTTCGATTAACATCCACTGAAGCCCATTGAAGTCAACTGTCACTTTGTGTTAATTGAAAATTTTCAAAGTCTATCTTCCTCATTTAAAGTCGAATTTCAATATTTCTTATATATTTGATTGAATTCGCATCTAACTCTGTCAGATATCGTCGAATAACATCCATTGATGCCCATTGAAGTCAACTGTCACTTTGTGTTAATTGAAAATTTTCAAAGTCTATCTTCCTCATTTAAAGTCGAATTTCAATATTTCTTATATATTTTAGTGAGTTCGCACCTAAATTTGTCAGATATCGTAGAATAACATCCATTTAAGCCCATTGAGGTCAACTGTCACTTTGTGTTAATTGAAAATTTTCAAAGTCTATCTTCCTCATTTGAAGTCGAATTTCAACATTTCTTATATATTTGAGTAAGTTCGCATCTAACTTTATCAGATATCATCGAATAACATCCATTGAAGCCCATTGAGGTCAACTGTCACTTTGTGATAATTGAAAATTTTCAAAGTCTATCTTCCTCATTTGAAGTCGAATTTCAACATTTCTTATATATTTGAGTGAGTTCCCATCTAACTCTGTCAGATATCGTCGAATAACATCCATTGAATCCCATTGAGGTCAACCTTCACTTTGTGTTAATTGAAAATTTTCAAAGTCTATCTTCCTCATTTGAACTCGAATTTCAACATTTCTTATATATTTGAGTGAGTTCATATCTAACCTTGTCAGATATCGTCGAATAACATCCATTTAAGCCCATTGAGGTCAACTGTCACTTTGTGTTAATTGAAAATTTTCAAAGTCTACCTTCCTCATTTGAAGTCGAATTTCAACATTTCTTATATATTTGAGTGAGTTTGCGTCTAACTTTGTCAGATATCTTCGAAAAACATCCATTGAAGCCCATTGAAGCCAACTGTCACTTTGTGTTAATTGAAAATTTTCAAAGTCTATCTTCCTCATTTGAAGTCGAATTTCAACATTTCTTATATATTTTAGTGAGTTCGCATCTAACTTTGTCAGATATCGTCGAATATCATCCATTGAAGCCCATTGAGGTCAACTGTCACTTTGTGTTAATTGAAAATTTTCAAAGTCTATCTTCCTCATTTGAAGTCGAATTTCAACATTTCTTATATATTTGAGTAAGTTCGCATCTAACTTTATCAGATATCATCGAATAACATCCATTGAAGCCCATTGAGGTCAACTGTCACTTTGTGATTATTGAAAATTTTCAAAGTCTATCTGTCTCATTTGAAGTCGAATTTCAACATTTCTTATATATTTGAGTGAGTTCGCATCTAACTTTGTCAGATATCGTCGAATAACATCCATTGAATCCCATTGAGGTCGACTGTCACTTTGTGTTAATTGAAAATTTTCAAAGTCTATCTTCCTCATTTGAAGTCGAATTTCAACATTTCTTATATATTTGAGTGAGTTCGCAGCTAACTTTGTCAGATATCGTCGATTAACATCCATTGGAGCCCATTGAAGTCAACTGTCACTTTGTGTTAATTGAAAATTTTCAAAGTCTATCTTCCTCATTTGAAGTCGAATTTCAACATTCCTTATATATTTGAGTGAGTTCGCATCTAGCACTGTCAGATATCGTCGAATAACATCCATTGATGCCCATTGAAGTCAACTGTCACTTTGTGATAATTGAAAATTTTCAAAGTCTATCTTCCTCATTTAAAGTCGAATTTCAATATTTCTTATATATTTTAGTGAGTTCGCACCTAACTTTGTCAGATATCGTCGAATAACATCCATTTAAGCCCATTGAGGTCAACTGTCACTTTGTGTTAATTGAAAAATTTCGAAGTCTATCTTCCTCATTTGAAGTCGATTTCAACATTTCTTATATATTTGAGTGAGTTTGCGTCTAACTTTATCAGATATCATCGAATAACATCCATTGAAGCCTATTGAGATCAACTGTCACTTTGTGATAATTGAAAATTTTCAAAGTCTATCTGTCTCATTTGAAGTCGAATTTCAACATTTCTTATATATTTGAGTGAGTTCACATCTAACTCTGTCAGATATCGTCGAATAACATCCATTGATGCCCATTGAAGTCAACTGTCACTTTGTGATAATTGAAAATTTTCAAAGTCTATCTTCCTCATTTAAAGTCGAATTTCAATATTTCTTATATATTTTAGTGAGTTCGCACCTAACTTTGTCAGATATCGTCGAATAACATCCATTTAAGCCCATTGAGGTCAACTGTCTCTTTGTGTTAATTGAAAATTTTCAAAGTCTATCTTCCTAATTTGAAGTCGATTTCAACATTTCTTATATATTTGAGTGAGTTTGCGTCTAACTTTGTCAGATATCTTCGAAAAACATCCATTGAAGCCCATTGAAGCCAACTGTCACTTTGTGTTAATTGAAAATTTTCAAAGTCTATCTTCCTCATTCGAAGTCGAATTTCAACATTTCTTATATATTTTAGTGAGTTCGCATCTAACTTTGTCAGATATCGTCGAATATCATCCATTGAAGCCCATTGAGGTAAACTGTCACTTTGTGTTAATTGAAAATTTTCAAAGTCTATCTTCCTCATTTGAAGTCGAATTTCAACATTTCTTTTATATTTGAGTGAGTTCGCACCTAACTTTGTCAGATATCATCGAATAACATCCATTGAAGCCCATTGAGGTCAAAATGTCACTTTGTGTTAATTGAAAATTTTCAAAGTCTATCTTCCTCATTTGAAGTCGAATTTCAACATTTCTTATATATTTGAGTGAGTTCGCACCTAACTCTGTCAGATATCGTCGATTAACATCAATTGAAGCCCATTGAAGTCAACTGTCACTTTGTGTTAATTGAAAATTTTCAAAGTCTATCTTCCTCATTTGAAGTCGAATTTCAACATTTCTTATATATTTGATTGAGTTCGCATCTAACTCTATCAGATATCATCGAATAATATCAATTGAAGCCCATTGAGGTCAACTGTCACTTTGTGTTAATTGAAAATTTTCAAAGTCTATCTTCCTCATTTGAAGTCGAATTTCAACATTTCTTATATATTTGAGTGAGTTCGCATCTAACTTTGTCAAATATCGTCGAATAACATCCATTGAAGCCCATTGAGGTCGATGGTCACTTTGTGTTAACTGAAAATTGTCAAAGTTTATCTTCTTCATTTGAAGTCGAACTTCAACATTTCTTATATATTTGAGTGAGTTCGCATCTAACTTTGTCAAATATCGTCGAATAACATCCATTGAAGCCCATTGAGGTCGATGGTCACTTTGTGTTGATTGAAAATTTTCAAAGTCTATCTTCCTCATTTGAACTCGAATTTCAACATTTCTTATATATTTGAGTGAGTTCGCATCTAACTCTGTCAGATATCGTCGAATAACATCCATTGAAGCCCATTGAAGTCAACTGTCACTTTGTGTTAATTGAAAATTTTCAAAGTCTATCTTCCTCATTTGAAGTCGATTTCAACATTTCTTATATATTTGAGTGAGTTTGCGTCTAACTTTATCAGATATCATCGAATAACATCCATTGGAGCCCATTGAAGTCAACTGTCACTTTGTGATAATTGAAAATTTTCAAAGTCTATCTGTCTCATTTGAAGTCGAATTTCAACATTTCTTATATATTTGAGTGAGTTCGCATCTAACTCTGTCAGATATCGTCGAATAACATCCATTGATGCCCATTGAAGTCAACTGTCACTTTGTGATAATTGAAAATTTTCAAAGTCTATCTTCCTCATTTAAAGTCGAATTTCAATATTTCTTATATATTTTAGTGAGTTCGCACCTAACTTTGTCAGATATCGTCGAATAACATCCATTTAAGCCCATTGAGGTCAACTGTCACTTTGTGTTAATTGAAAATTTTCAAAGTCTATCTTCCTCATTTGAAGTCGATTTCAACATTTCTTATATATTTGAGTGAGTTTGCGTCTAACTTTGTCAGATATCTTCGAAAAACATCCATTGAAGCCCATTGAAGCCAACTGTCACTTTGTGTTAATTGAAAATTTTCAAAGTCTATCTTCCTCATTTGAAGTCGAATTTCAACATTTCTTATATATTTTAGTGAGTTCGCATCTAACTTTGTCAGATATCGTCGAATATCATCCATTGAAGCCCATTGAGGTCAAAATGTCACTTTGTGTTAATTGAAAATTTTCAAAGTCTATCTTCCTCATTTGAAGTCGAATTTCAACATTTCTTATATATTTGAGTGAGTTCGCACCTAACTCTGTCAGATATCGTCGATTAACATCAATTGAAGCCCATTGAAGTCAACTGTCACTTTGTGTTAATTGAAAATTTTCAAAGTCTATCTTCCTCATTTGAAGTCGAATTTCAACATTTCTTATATATTTGATTGAGTTCGCATCTAACTCTATCAGATATCATCGAATAACATCCATTGAAGCCCATTGAGGTCAACTGTCACTTTGTGTTAATTGAAAATTTTCAAAGTCTATCTTCCTCATTTGAAGTCGAATTTCAACATTTCTTATATATTTGAGTGAGTTCGCATCTAACTTTGTCAAATATCGTCGAATAACCTCCATTGAAGCCCATTGAGGTCGATGGTCACTTTGTGTTAACTGAAAATTGTCAAAGTTTATCTTCTTCATTTGAAGTCGAACTTCAACATTTCTTATATATTTGAGTGAGTTCGCATCTAACTTTGTCAAATATCGTCGAATAACATCCATTGAAGCCCATTGAGGTCGATGGTCACTTTGTGTTGATTGAAAATTTTCAAAGTCTATCTTCCTCATTTGAACTCGAATTTCAACATTTCTTATATATTTGAGTGAGTTCGCATCTAACTCTGTCAGATATCGTCGAATAACATCCATTGAAGCCCATTGAAGTCAACTGTCACTTTGTGTTAATTGAAAATTTTCAAAGTCTATCTTCCTCATTTAAAGTCGAATTTCAATATTTCTTATATATTTCAGTGAGTTCGCCCCTAACTTTGTCAGATATCGTCGAATAACATCCATTGAAGCCCATTGAGGTAAACTGTCACTTTGTGTTAATTGAAAATTTTCAAAGTCTATCTTCCTCATTTGAAGTCGAATTTCAATATTTCTTATATATTTCACTGAGTTCGCACCTAACTTTGTCAGATATCGTCGAATAACATCCATTGAATCCCATTGAGGTCAACTGTCACTTTGTGTTAATTGAAAATTTTCAAACTCTATCTTCCTCATTTGAACTCGAATTTCAACATTTCTTATATATTTGAGTGAGTTCGCATCTAACTTTGTCAGATATCGTCGATTAACATCCACTGAAGCCCATTGAAATCAACTGTCACTTTGTGTTAATTGAAAATTTTCAAAGTCTATCTGTCTCATTTGAAGTCGAATTTCAACATTTCTTATATATTTAAATGAGTTCGCATCTAACTCTGTCAGATATCGTCGAATAACATCCATTGAAGCCCATTGAAATCAACTGTCACTTTGTGTTAATTGAAAATTTTCAAAGTCTATCTTCCTCATTTGAAGTCGAATTTCAACATTTCTTATATATTTGAGTAAGTTCGCATCTAACTTTATCAGATATCATCGAATAACATCCATTGAAGCCCATTGAGGTCAACTGTCACTTTGTGATAATTGAAAATTTTCAAAGTCTATCTGTCTCATTTGAAGTCGAACTTCAACATTCCTTATATATTTGAGTGAGTTCGCATCTAACTTTGTCAAATATCGTCGAATAACATCCATTGAAGCCCATTGAGGTCGATGGTCACTTTGTGTTGATTGAAAATTTTCAAAGTCTATCTTCCTCATTTGAACTCGAATTTCAACATTTCTTATATATTTGAGTGAGTTCGCATCTAACTTTGTCAGATATCGTCGAATATCATCCATTGAAGCCCATTGAGGTCAACTGTCACTTTGTGTTAATTGAAAATTTTCAAAGTCTATCTTCTTAATTTGAAGACGAATTTCAACATTTCTTATATATTTGAGTGAGTTCGCATCTAACTCTGTCAGATATCGTCGATTAACATCCATTGAAGCCCATTGAAGTCAACTGTCACTTTGTGTTAATTGAAAATTTTCAAAGTCTATCTTCCTCATTTAAAGTCGAATTTCAATATTTCTTATATATTTTAGTGAGTTCGCACCTAACTTTGTCAGATATCGTCGATAAACATCCATTTAAGCCCATTGAGGTCAACTGTCACTTTGTGATAATTGAAAATTTTCAAAGTCTATCTTCCTCATTTGAAGTCGAATTTCAACATTTCTTATATATTTGAGTGAGTTCGCATCTAACTTTGTCAGATATCGTCGATTAACATCCACTGAAGCCCATTGAAGTCAACTGTCACTTTGTGTTAATTGAAAATTTTCAAAGTCTATCTTCCTCATTTGAAGTCGAATTTCAACATATCTTATATATTTGAGTGAGTTTGCGTCTAACTTTGTCAGATATCTTCGAAAAACATCCATTGAAGCCCATTGAAGCCAACTGTCACTTTGTGTTAATTGAAAATTTTCAAAGTCTATCTTCCTCATTTGAAGTCGAATTTCAACATTTCTTATATATTTAAGTGAGTTCGCATCTAACTCTGTCAGATATCGTCGAATAACATCCATTGAATCCCATTGAGGTCAACTGTCACTTTGTGTTAATTGAAAATTTTCAAACTCTATCTTCCTCATTTGAACTCGAATTTCAACATTTCTTATATATTTGAGTGAGTTCGCATCTAACTTTGTCAGATATCGTCGATTAACATCCACTGAAGCCCATTGAAGTCAACTGTCACTTTGTGTTAATTGAAAATTTTCAAAGTCTATCTGTCTCATTTGAAGTCGAATTTCAACATTTCTTATATATTTAAGTGAGTTCGCATCTAACTCTGTCAGTTATCGTCGAATATCATCCATTGAAGCCCATTGAGGTCAACTGTCACTTTGTGTTAATTGAAAATTTTCAAAGTCTATCTTCCTCATTTGAAGTCGAACTTCAACATTTCTTATATATTTGAGTGAGTTCGCATCTAACTTTGTCAAATATCGTCGAATAACATCCATTGAAGCCCATTGAGGTCGATGGTCACTTTGTGTTGATTGAAAATTTTCAAAGTCTATCTTCCTCATTTGAACTCGAATTTCAACATTTCTCATATATTTGAGTAAGTTCGCATCTAACTTCGTCAGATATCATCGAATAACATTCATTGAAGCCCATTGAGGTCAACTGTCACTTTGTGATAATTGAAAATTTTCAAAGTCTATCTTCCTCATTTGAACTCGAATTTCAACATTTCTTATATATTTGAGTGAGTTCGCACCTAACTCTGTCAGATATCGTCGATTAACATCAATTGAAGCCCATTGAAGTCAACTGTCACTTTGTGTTAATTGAAAATTTTCAAAGTCTATCTTCCTCATTTGAAGTCGAATTTCAACATTTCTTATATATTTGATTGAGTTCGCATCTAACTCTATCAGATATCATCGAATAATATCAATTGAAGCCCATTGAGGTCAACTGTCACTTTGTGTTAATTGAAAATTTTCAAAGTCTATCTTCCTCATTTGAAGTCGAATTTCAACATTTCTTATATATTTGAGTGAGTTCGCATCTAACTTTGTCAAATATCGTCGAATAACATCCATTGAAGCCCATTGAGGTCGATGGTCACTTTGTGTTAACTGAAAATTGTCAAAGTTTATCTTCTTCATTTGAAGTCGAACTTCAACATTTCTTATATATTTGAGTGAGTTCGCATCTAACTTTGTCAAATATCGTCGAATAACATCCATTGAAGCCCATTGAGGTCGATGGTCACTTTGTGTTGATTGAAAATTTTCAAAGTCTATCTTCCTCATTTGAACTCGAATTTCAACATTTCTTATATATTTGAGTGAGTTCGCATCTAACTCTGTCAGATATCGTCGAATAACATCCATTGAAGCCCATTGAAGTCAACTGTCACTTTGTGTTAATTGAAAATTTTCAAAGTCTATCTTCCTCATTTGAAGTCGATTTCAACATTTCTTATATATTTGAGTGAGTTTGCGTCTAACTTTATCAGATATCATCGAATAACATCCATTGGAGCCCATTGAAGTCAACTGTCACTTTGTGATAATTGAAAATTTTCAAAGTCTATCTGTCTCATTTGAAGTCGAATTTCAACATTTCTTATATATTTGAGTGAGTTCGCATCTAACTCTGTCAGATATCGTCGAATAACATCCATTGATGCCCATTGAAGTCAACTGTCACTTTGTGATAATTGAAAATTTTCAAAGTCTATCTTCCTCATTTAAAGTCGAATTTCAATATTTCTTATATATTTTAGTGAGTTCGCACCTAACTTTGTCAGATATCGTCGAATAACATCCATTTAAGCCCATTGAGGTCAACTGTCACTTTGTGTTAATTGAAAATTTTCAAAGTCTATCTTCCTCATTTGAAGTCGATTTCAACATTTCTTATATATTTGAGTGAGTTTGCGTCTAACTTTGTCAGATATCTTCGAAAAACATCCATTGAAGCCCATTGAAGCCAACTGTCACTTTGTGTTAATTGAAAATTTTCAAAGTCTATCTTCCTCATTTGAAGTCGAATTTCAACATTTCTTATATATTTTAGTGAGTTCGCATCTAACTTTGTCAGATATCGTCGAATATCATCCATTGAAGCCCATTGAGGTCAAAATGTCACTTTGTGTTAATTGAAAATTTTCAAAGTCTATCTTCCTCATTTGAAGTCGAATTTCAACATTTCTTATATATTTGAGTGAGTTCGCACCTAACTCTGTCAGATATCGTCGATTAACATCAATTGAAGCCCATTGAAGTCAACTGTCACTTTGTGTTAATTGAAAATTTTCAAAGTCTATCTTCCTCATTTGAAGTCGAATTTCAACATTTCTTATATATTTGATTGAGTTCGCATCTAACTCTATCAGATATCATCGAATAACATCCATTGAAGCCCATTGAGGTCAACTGTCACTTTGTGTTAATTGAAAATTTTCAAAGTCTATCTTCCTCATTTGAAGTCGAATTTCAACATTTCTTATATATTTGAGTGAGTTCGCATCTAACTTTGTCAAATATCGTCGAATAACCTCCATTGAAGCCCATTGAGGTCGATGGTCACTTTGTGTTAACTGAAAATTGTCAAAGTTTATCTTCTTCATTTGAAGTCGAACTTCAACATTTCTTATATATTTGAGTGAGTTCGCATCTAACTTTGTCAAATATCGTCGAATAACATCCATTGAAGCCCATTGAGGTCGATGGTCACTTTGTGTTGATTGAAAATTTTCAAAGTCTATCTTCCTCATTTGAACTCGAATTTCAACATTTCTTATATATTTGAGTGAGTTCGCATCTAACTCTGTCAGATATCGTCGAATAACATCCATTGAAGCCCATTGAAGTCAACTGTCACTTTGTGTTAATTGAAAATTTTCAAAGTCTATCTTCCTCATTTAAAGTCGAATTTCAATATTTCTTATATATTTCAGTGAGTTCGCCCCTAACTTTGTCAGATATCGTCGAATAACATCCATTGAAGCCCATTGAGGTAAACTGTCACTTTGTGTTAATTGAAAATTTTCAAAGTCTATCTTCCTCATTTGAAGTCGAATTTCAATATTTCTTATATATTTCACTGAGTTCGCACCTAACTTTGTCAGATATCGTCGAATAACATCCATTGAATCCCATTGAGGTCAACTGTCACTTTGTGTTAATTGAAAATTTTCAAACTCTATCTTCCTCATTTGAACTCGAATTTCAACATTTCTTATATATTTGAGTGAGTTCGCATCTAACTTTGTCAGATATCGTCGATTAACATCCACTGAAGCCCATTGAAATCAACTGTCACTTTGTGTTAATTGAAAATTTTCAAAGTCTATCTGTCTCATTTGAAGTCGAATTTCAACATTTCTTATATATTTAAATGAGTTCGCATCTAACTCTGTCAGATATCGTCGAATAACATCCATTGAAGCCCATTGAAATCAACTGTCACTTTGTGTTAATTGAAAATTTTCAAAGTCTATCTTCCTCATTTGAAGTCGAATTTCAACATTTCTTATATATTTGAGTAAGTTCGCATCTAACTTTATCAGATATCATCGAATAACATCCATTGAAGCCCATTGAGGTCAACTGTCACTTTGTGATAATTGAAAATTTTCAAAGTCTATCTGTCTCATTTGAAGTCGAACTTCAATATTTCTTATATATTTTAGTGAGTTCGCACCTAACTTTGTCAGATATCGTCGATAAACATCCATTTAAGCCCATTGAGGTCAACTGTCACTTTGTGATAATTGAAAATTTTCAAAGTCTATCTTCCTCATTTGAAGTCGAATTTCAACATTTCTTATATATTTGAGTGAGTTCGCACCTAACTTTGTCAGATATCGTCGATAAACATCCATTTAAGCCCATTGAGGTCAACTGTCACTTTGTGATAATTGAAAATTTTCAAAGTCTATCTTCTTAATTTGAAGACGAATTTCAACATTTCTTATATATTTGAGTGAGTTCGCATCTAACTCTGTCAGATATCGTCGATTAACATCCATTGAAGCCCATTGAAGTCAACTGTCACTTTGTGTTAATTGAAAATTTTCAAAGTCTATCTTCCTCATTTAAAGTCGAATTTCAATATTTCTTATATATTTTAGTGAGTTCGCACCTAACTTTGTCAGATATCGTCGATAAACATCCATTTAAGCCCATTGAGGTCAACTGTCACTTTGTGATAATTGAAAATTTTCAAAGTCTATCTTCCTCATTTGAAGTCGAATTTCAACATTTCTTATATATTTGAGTGAGTTCGCATCTAACTTTGTCAGATATCGTCGATTAACATCCACTGAAGCCCATTGAAGTCAACTGTCACTTTGTGTTAATTGAAAATTTTCAAAGTCTATCTTCCTCATTTGAAGTCGAATTTCAACATATCTTATATATTTGAGTGAGTTTGCGTCTAACTTTGTCAGATATCTTCGAAAAACATCCATTGAAGCCCATTGAAGCCAACTGTCACTTTGTGTTAATTGAAAATTTTCAAAGTCTATCTTCCTCATTTGAAGTCGAATTTCAACATTTCTTATATATTTAAGTGAGTTCGCATCTAACTCTGTCAGATATCGTCGAATAACATCCATTGAATCCCATTGAGGTCAACTGTCACTTTGTGTTAATTGAAAATTTTCAAACTCTATCTTCCTCATTTGAACTCGAATTTCAACATTTCTTATATATTTGAGTGAGTTCGCATCTAACTTTGTCAGATATCGTCGATTAACATCCACTGAAGCCCATTGAAGTCAACTGTCACTTTGTGTTAATTGAAAATTTTCAAAGTCTATCTGTCTCATTTGAAGTCGAATTTCAACATTTCTTATATATTTAAGTGAGTTCGCATCTAACTCTGTCAGTTATCGTCGAATATCATCCATTGAAGCCCATTGAGGTCAACTGTCACTTTGTGTTAATTGAAAATTTTCAAAGTCTATCTTCCTCATTTGAAGTCGAACTTCAACATTTCTTATATATTTGAGTGAGTTCGCATCTAACTTTGTCAAATATCGTCGAATAACATCCATTGAAGCCCATTGAGGTCGATGGTCACTTTGTGTTGATTGAAAATTTTCAAAGTCTATCTTCCTCATTTGAACTCGAATTTCAACATTTCTCATATATTTGAGTAAGTTCGCATCTAACTTCGTCAGATATCATCGAATAACATTCATTGAAGCCCATTGAGGTCAACTGTCACTTTGTGATAATTGAAAATTTTCAAAGTCTATCTTCCTCATTTGAACTCGAATTTCAACATTTCTTATATATTTGAGTAAGTTCGCATCTAACTTTGTCAGATATCATCGAATAACATCCATTGAAGCCCATTGAGGTCAACTGTCACTTTGTGATAATTGAAAATTTTCAAAGTCTATCTTCTTAATTTGAAGACGAATTTCAACATTTCTTATATATTTGAGTGAATTCGCATCTAACTCTGTCAGATATCGTCGATTAACATCCATTGAAGCCCATTGAAGTCAACTGTCACTTTGTGTTAATTGAAAATTTTCAAAGTCTATCTTCCTCATTTAAAGTCGAATTTCAATATTTCTTATATATTTTAGTGAGTTCGCACCTAACTTTGTCAGATATCGTCGATAAACATCCATTTAAGCCCATTGAGGTCAACTGTCACTTTGTGATAATTGAAAATTTTCAAAGTCTATCTTCCTCATTTGAAGTCGAATTTCAACATTTCTTATATATTTGAGTGAGTTCGCATCTAACTTTGTCAGATATCGTCGATTAACATCCACTGAAGCCCATTGAAGTCAACTGTCACTTTGTGTTAATTGAAAATTTTCAAAGTCTATCTTCCTCATTTGAAGTCGAATTTCAACATTTCTTATATATTTGAGTGAGTTTGCGTCTAACTTTGTCAGATATCTTCGAAAAACATCCATTGAAGCCCATTGAAGCCAACTGTCACTTTGTGTTAATTGAAAATTTTCAAAGTCTATCTTCCTCATTTGAAGTCGAATTTCAACATTTCTTATATATTTTAGTGAGTTCGCATCTAACTTTGTCAGATATCGTCGAATATCATCCATTGAAGCCTATTGAGGTCAACTGTCACTTTGTGTTAATTGAAAATTTTCAAAGTCTATCTGTCTCATTTGAAGTCGAATTTCAACATTTCTTATATATTTGAGTGAGTTCGCATCTAACTTTGTCAGATATCGTCGATTAACATCCACTGAAGCCCATTGAAGTCAACTGTCACTTTGTGTTAATTGAAAATTTTCAAAGTCTATCTTCCTCATTTGAAGTCGAATTTCAACATTTCTTATATATTTGAGTGAGTTCGCATCTAACTCTGTCAGATATCGTCGAATAACATCCATTGAAGCCCATTGAAGTCAACTGTCACTTTGTGGTAATTGAAAATTTTCAAAGTCTATCTTCCTCATTTAAAGTCGAATTTCAATATTTCTTATATATTTTAGTGAGTTCGCACCTAACTTTGTCAGATATCATCGAATAAAATCCATTGAAGCCCATTGAGGTCAACTGTCACTTTGTGTTAACTGAAAATTTTCAAAGTTTATCTTCCTCATTTGAAGTCGAACTTCAACATTTCTTATATATTTGAGTGAGTTCGCATCTAACTTTGTCAGATATCATCGAATAACATCCATTGAAGCCCATTGAGGTCAACTGTCACTTTGTGATAATTGAAAATTTTCAAAGTCTATCTTCTTAATTTGAAGACGAATTTCAACATTTCTCATATATTTGAGTGAGTTCGCATCTAACTCTGTCAGATATCGTCGAATAACATCCATTGAAGCCCATTGAGTCAACTGTCCCTTTGTGTTAATTGAAAATTTTCAAAGTCTATCTTCCTCATTTGAAGTCGAATTTCAACATTTCTTATATATTTGATTGAGTTCGCATCTAACTCTATCAGATATCATCGAATAACATCCATTGAAGCCCATTGAGGTCAACTGTCACTTTGTGTTAATTGAAAATTTTCAAAGTCTATCTTCCTCATTTGAAGTCGAATTTCAACATTTCTTATATATTTGAGTGAGTTTGCGTCTAACTTTGTCAGATATCTTCGAAAAACATCCATTGAAGCCCATTGAAGCCAACTGTCACTTTGTGTTAATTGAAAATTTTCAAAGTCTATCTTCCTCATTTGAAGTCGAATTTCAACATTTCTTATATATTTTAGTGAGTTCGCATCTAACTTTGTCAGATATCGTCGAATATCATCCAATGAAGCCCATTGAGGTCAACTGTCACTTTGTGTTAATTGAAAATTTTCAAAGTCTATCTGTCTCATTTGAAGTCGAATTTCAACATTTCTTATATATTTGAGTGAGTTCGCATCTAACTTTGTCAGATATCGTCGATTAACATCCACTGAAGCCCATTGAAGTCAACTGTCACTTTGTGTTAATTGAAAATTTTCAAAGTCTATCTTCCTCATTTGAAGTCGAATTTCAACATTTCTTATATATTTGAGTGAGTTCGCATCTAACTCTGTCAGATATCGTCGAATAACATCCATTGAAGCCCATTGAAGTCAACTGTCACTTTGTGTTAATTGAAAATTTTCAAAGTCTATCTTCCTCATTTAAAGTCGAATTTCAATATTTCTTATATATTTTAGTGAGTTCGCACCTAACTTTGTCAGATATCATCGAATAAAATCCATTGAAGCCCATTGAGGTCAACTGTCACTTTGTGTTAACTGAAAATTTTCAAAGTTTATCTTCCTCATTTGAAGTCGAACTTCAACATTTCTTATATATTTGAGTGAGTTCGCATCTAACTTTGTCAGATATCATCGAATAACATCCATTGAAGCCCATTGAGGTCAACTGTCACTTTGTGATAATTGAAAATTTTCAAAGTCTATCTTCTTAATTTGAAGACGAATTTCAACATTTCTCATATATTTGAGTGAGTTCGCATCTAACTCTGTCAGATATCGTCGAATAACATCCATTGAAGCCCATTGAGTCAACTGTCCCTTTGTGTTAATTGAAAATTTTCAAAGTCTATCTTCCTCATTTGAAGTCGAATTCCAACATTTCTTATATATTTGAGTGAGTTTGCGTCTAACTTTGTCAGATATCTTCGAAAAACATCCATTGAAGCCCATTGAAGCCAACTGTCACTTTGTGTTAATTGAAAATTTTCAAAGTCTATCTTCCTCATTCGAAGTCGAATTTCAACATTTCTTATATATTTTAGTGAGTTCGCATCTAACTTTGTCAGATATCGTCGAATATCATCCATTGAAGCCAATTGAGGTCAACTGTCACTTTGTGTTAATTGAAAATTTTCAAAGTCTATCTTCTTCATTTGAAGTCGAATTTCAACATTTCTTATATATTTGAGTAAGTTCGCATCTAACTTTGTCAGATAACATCGAATAACATCCATTGAAGCCCATTGAGGTCAACTGTCACTTTGTGATAATGGAAAATTTTCAAAGTCTATCTTCCTCATTTGAAGTCGAATTTCAACATTTCTTATATATTTGAGTGAGTTCGCATCTAACTCTGTCAGATATCGTCGATTAACTTCCATTGAAGCCCATTGAAGTCAACTGTCACTTTGTGTTAATTGAAAATTTTCAAAGTCTATCTTCCTCATTTGAAGTCGAACTTCAACATTTCTTATATATTTGAGTGAGTTCGCATCTAACTTTGTCAAATATCGTCGAATAACATCCATTGAAGCCCATTGAGGTCGATGGTCACTTTGTGTTGATTGAAAATTTTCAAAGTCTATCTTCCTCATTTGAACTCGAATTTCAACATTTCTCATATATTTGAGTAAGTTCGCATCTAACTTCGTCAGATATCATCGAATAACATTCATTGAAGCCCATTGAGGTCAACTGTCACTTTGTGATAATTGAAAATTTTCAAAGTCTATCTTCCTCATTTGAACTCGAATTTCAACATTTCTTATATATTTGAGTAAGTTCGCATCTAACTTTGTCAGATATCATCGAATAACATCCATTGAAGCCCATTGAGGTCAACTGTCACTTTGTGATAATTGAAAATTTTCAAAGTCTATCTTCTTAATTTGAAGACGAATTTCAACATTTCTTATATATTTGAGTGAGTTCACATCTAACTCTGTCAGATATCGTCGATTAACATCCATTGAAGCCCATTGAAGTCAACTGTCACTTTGTGTTAATTGAAAATTTTCAAAGTCTATCTTCCTCATTTAAAGTCGAATTTCAATATTTCTTATATATTTTAGTGAGTTCGCACCTAACTTTGTCAGATATCGTCGATAAACATCCATTTAAGCCCATTGAGGTCAACTGTCACTTTGTGATAATTGAAAATTTTCAAAGTCTATCTTCCTCATTTGAAGTCGAATTTCAACATTTCTTATATATTTGAGTGAGTTCGCATCTAACTTTGTCAGATATCGTCGATTAACATCCACTGAAGCCCATTGAAGTCAACTGTCACTTTGTGTTAATTGAAAATTTTCAAAGTCTATCTTCCTCATTTGAAGTCGAATTTCAACATTTCTTATATATTTGAGTGAGTTTGCGTCTAACTTTGTCAGATATCTTCGAAAAACATCCATTGAAGCCCATTGAAGCCAACTGTCACTTTGTGTTAATTGAAAATTTTCAAAGTCTATCTTCCTCATTTGAAGTCGAATTTCAACATTTCTTATATATTTTAGTGAGTTCGCATCTAACTTTGTCAGATATCGTCGAATATCATCCATTGAAGCCCATTGAGGTCAACTGTCACTTTGTGTTAATTGAAAATTTTCAAAGTCTATCTGTCTCATTTGAAGTCGAATTTCAACATTTCTTATATATTTGAGTGAGTTCGCATCTAACTTTGTCAGATATCGTCGATTAACATCCACTGAAGCCCATTGAAGTCAACTGTCACTTTGTGTTAATTGAAAATTTTCAAAGTCTATCTTCCTCATTTGAAGTCGAATTTCAACATTTCTTATATATTTGAGTGAGTTCGCATCTAACTCTGTCAGATATCGTCGAATAACATCCATTGAAGCCCATTGAAGTCAACTGTCACTTTGTGTTAATTGAAAATTTTCAAAGTCTATCTTCCTCATTTAAAGTCGAATTTCAATATTTCTTATATATTTTAGTGAGTTCGCACCTAACTTTGTCAGATATCATCGAATAAAATCCATTGAAGCCCATTGAGGTCAACTGTCACTTTGTGTTAACTGAAAATTTTCAAAGTTTATCTTCCTCATTTGAAGTCGAACTTCAACATTTCTTATATATTTGAGTGAGTTCGCATCTAACTTTGTCAGATATCATCGAATAACATCCATTGAAGCCCATTGAGGTCAACTGTCACTTTGTGATAATTGAAAATTTTCAAAGTCTATCTTCTTAATTTGAAGACGAATTTCAACATTTCTCATATATTTGAGTGAGTTCGCATCTAACTCTGTCAGATATCGTCGAATAACATCCATTGAAGCCCATTGAGTCAACTGTCCCTTTGTGTTAATTGAAAATTTTCAAAGTCTATCTTCCTCATTTGAAGTCGAATTCCAACATTTCTTATATATTTGAGTGAGTTTGCGTCTAACTTTGTCAGATATCTTCGAAAAACATCCATTGAAGCCCATTGAAGCCAACTGTCACTTTGTGTTAATTGAAAATTTTCAAAGTCTATCTTCCTCATTCGAAGTCGAATTTCAACATTTCTTATATATTTTAGTGAGTTCGCATCTAACTTTGTCAGATATCGTCGAATATCATCCATTGAAGCCAATTGAGGTCAACTGTCACTTTGTGTTAATTGAAAATTTTCAAAGTCTATCTTCTTCATTTGAAGTCGAATTTCAACATTTCTTATATATTTGAGTAAGTTCGCATCTAACTTTGTCAGATATCATCGAATAACATCCATTGAAGCCCATTGAGGTCAACTGTCACTTTGTGATAATGGAAAATTTTCAAAGTCTATCTTCCTCATTTGAAGTCGAATTTCAACATTTCTTATATATTTGAGTGAGTTCGCATCTAACTCTGTCAGATATCGTCGATTAACTTCCATTGAAGCCCATTGAAGTCAACTGTCACTTTGTGTTAATTGAAAATTTTCAAAGTCTATCTTCCTCATTTGAAGTCGAATTTAAACATTCCTTATATATTTGAGTGAGTTCGCATCTAACTCTGTCAGATATCGTCGAATAACATCCATTGAATCCCATTGAGGTCAACTGTCACTTTGTGTTAATTGAAAATTTTCAAAGTCTATCTTCCTCATTTGAAGTCGAATTTGAACATTTCTTATATATTTGAGTGAGTTCGCATCTAACTTTGTCAGATATCGTCGATTAACATCCACTGAAGCCCATTGAAGTCAACTGTCACTTTGTGTTAATTGAAAATTTTCAAAGTCTATCTTCCTCATTTGAAGTCGAATTTCAACATTTCTTATATATTTGAGTGAGTTTGCGTCTAACTTTGTCGGATATCTTCGAAAAACATCCATTGAAGCCCATTGAAGCCAACTGTCACTTTGTGTTAATTGAAAATTTTCAAAGTATATCTTCCTCATTTGAAGTCGAATTTCAACATTTCTTATATATTTGAGTGAGTTCGCAGCTAACTTTGTCAGATATCGTCGATTAACATCCATTGAAGCCCATTGAAGTCAACTGTCACTTTGTGTTAATTGAAAATTTTCAAAGTCTATCTTCCTCATTTGGAGTCGGATTTCAACATTCCTTATATATTTGAGTGAGTTCGCATATAACTCTGTCAGATATCGTCGAATAACTTCCATTGAATCCCATTGAGGTCAACTGTCACTTTGTGTTAATTGAAAATTTTCAAAGTCTATCTTCCTCATTTGAAGTCGAATTTCAACATTTCTTATATATTTGAGTGAGTTCGCATCTAACTCTGTCAGATATCGTCGAATAACATCCATTGAATCCCATTGAGGTCAACTGTCACTTTGTGTTAATTGAAAATTTTCAAAGTCTATCTTCCTCATTTGAAGTCGAATTTCAACATTTCTTATATATTTGAGTGAGTTCGCATCTAACTCTGTCAGATATCGTCGAATAACATCCATTGAATCCCATTGAGGTCAACTGTCACTTTGTGTTAATTGAAAATTTTCAAAGTCTATCTTCCTCATTTGAAGTCGAATTTCAACATTTCTTATATATTTGAGTGAGTTCGCACCTAACTTTGTCAGATATCATCGAATAAAATCCATTGAAGCCCATTGAGGTCAACTGTCACTTTGTGTTAACTGAGAATTTTCAAAGTTTATCTTCCTCATTCGCAGTCGAACTTCAACATTTCTTATATATTTGAGTGAGTTCGCATCTAACTTTGTCAAATATCGTCGAATAACATCCATTGAAGCCCATTGAGGTCGATGGTCACTTTGTGTTGATTGAAAATTTTCAAAGTCTATCTTCCTCATTTGAACTCGAATTTCAACATTTCTTATATATTTGAGTAAGTTCGCATCTAACTTTGTCAGATATCATCAAATAACATCCATTGAAGCCCATTGAGGTCAACTGTCACTTTGTGATAATTGAAAATTTTCAAAGTCTATCTTCTTAATTTGAAGACGAATTTCAACATTTCTTATATATTTGAGTGAGTTCGCATCTAACTCTGTCAGATATCGTCGATTAACATCCATTGAAGCCCATTGAAGTCAACTGTCACTTTGTGTTAATTAAAAATTTTCAAAGTCTATCTTCCTCATTTGAAGTCGAATTTCAACATTTCTTATATATTCGAGTAAGTTCGCATCTAACTTTGTCAGATATCATCGAATAACATCCATTGAAGCCCATTGAAGTCAACTGTCCCTTTGTGTTAATTGAAAATTTTCAAAGTCTATCTTCTTCATTTGAAGTCGAATTTCAACATTTCTTATATATTTTAGTGAGTTCGCATCTAACTTTGTCAGATATCGTCGAATATCATCCATTGAAGCCCATTGAGGTCAACTGTCACTTTGTGTTAATTGAAAATTTTCAAAGTCTATCTTCTTCATTTGAAGTCGAATTTCAACATTTCTTATATATTCGAGTAAGTTCGCATCTAACTTTGTCAGATATCATCGAATAACATCCATTGAAGCCCATTGAGGTCAACTGTCACTTTGTGATAATGGAAAATTTTCAAAGTCTATCTTCCTCATTTGAAGTCGAATTTCAACATTCCTTATATATTTGAGTGAGTTCGCATCTAACTCTGTCAGATATCATCGAATAAAATCCATTGAAGCCCATTGAGGTCAACTGTCACTTTGTGTTAATTGAAAAATTTCAAAGTATATCTTCCTCATTTGAAGTCGAATTTCAACATTTCTTATATATTTGAGTGAGTTCGCAGCTAACTTTGTCAGATATCGTCGATTAACATCCATTGAAGCCCATTGAAGTCAACTGTCACTTTGTGTTAATTGAAAATTTTCAAAGTCTATCTTCCTCATTTGGAGTCGGATTTCAACATTCCTTATATATTTGAGTGAGTTCGCATATAACTCTGTCAGATATCGTCGAATAACTTCCATTGAATCCCATTGAGGTCAACTGTCACTTTGTGTTAATTGAAAATTTTCAAAGTCTATCTTCCTCATTTGAAGTCGAATTTCAACATTTCTTATATATTTGAGTGAGTTCGCATCTAACTCTGTCAGATATCGTCGAATAACATCCATTGAATCCCATTGAGGTCAACTGTCACTTTGTGTTATTTGAAAATTTTCAAAGTCTATCTTCCTCATTTGAAGTCGAATTTCAACATTTCTTATATATTTGAGTGAGTTCGCATCTAACTCTGTCAGATATCGTCGAATAACATCCATTGAATCCCATTGAGGTCAACTGTCACTTTGTGTTAATTGAAAATTTTCAAAGTCTATCTTCCTCATTTGAAGTCGAATTTCAACATTTCTTATATATTTGAGTGAGTTCGCACCTAACTTTGTCAGATATCATCGAATAAAATCCATTGAAGCCCATTGAGGTCAACTGTCACTTTGTGTTAACTGAGAATTTTCAAAGTTTATCTTCCTCATTCGCAGTCGAACTTCAACATTTCTTATATATTTGAGTGAGTTCGCATCTAACTTTGTCAAATATCGTCGAATAACATCCATTGAAGCCCATTGAGGTCGATGGTCACTTTGTGTTGATTGAAAATTTTCAAAGTCTATCTTCCTCATTTGAACTCGAATTTCAACATTTCTTATATATTTGAGTAAGTTCGCATCTAACTTTGTCAGATATCATCAAATAACATCCATTGAAGCCCATTGAGGTCAACTGTCACTTTGTGATAATTGAAAATTTTCAAAGTCTATCTTCCTCATTTGAAGTCGAATTTCAACATTTCTTATATATTCGAGTAAGTTCGCATCTAACTTTGTCAGATATCATCGAATAACATCCATTGAAGCCCATTGAAGTCAACTGTCCCTTTGTGTTAATTGAAAATTTTCAAAGTCTATCTTCTTCATTTGAAGTCGAATTTCAACATTTCTTATATATTCGAGTAAGTTCGCATCTAACTTTGTCAGATATCATCGAATAACATCCATTGAAGCCCATTGAGGTCAACTGTCACTTTGTGATAATGGAAAATTTTCAAAGTCTATCTTCCTCATTTGAAGTCGAATTTCAACATTCCTTATATATTTGAGTGAGTTCGCATCTAACTCTGTCAGATATCATCGAATAAAATCCATTGAAGCCCATTGAGGTCAACTGTCACTTTGTGTTAATTGAAAAATTTCAAAGTATATCTTCCTCATTTGAAGTCGAATTTCAACATTTCTTATATATTTGAGTGAGTTCGCAGCTAACTTTGTCAGATATCGTCGATTAACATCCATTGAAGCCCATTGAAGTCAACTGTCACTTTGTGTTAATTGAAAATTTTCAAAGTCTATCTTCCTCATTTGGAGTCGGATTTCAACATTCCTTATATATTTGAGTGAGTTCGCATATAACTCTGTCAGATATCGTCGAATAACTTCCATTGAATCCCATTGAGGTCAACTGTCACTTTGTGTTAATTGAAAATTTTCAAAGTCTATCTTCCTCATTTGAAGTCGAATTTCAACATTTCTTATATATTTGAGTGAGTTCGCATCTAACTCTGTCAGATATCGTCGAATAACATCCATTGAATCCCATTGAGGTCAACTGTCACTTTGTGTTATTTGAAAATTTTCAAAGTCTATCTTCCTCATTTGAAGTCGAATTTCAACATTTCTTATATATTTGAGTGAGTTCGCATCTAACTCTGTCAGATATCATCGAATAAAATCCATTGAAGCCCATTGAGGTCAACTGTCACTTTGTGTTAACTGAGAATTTTCAAAGTTTATCTTCCTCATTCGCAGTCGAACTTCAACATTTCTTATATATTTGAGTGAGTTCGCATCTAACTTTGTCAAATATCGTCGAATAACATCCATTGAAGCCCATTGAGGTCGATGGTCACTTTGTGTTGATTGAAAATTTTCAAAGTCTATCTTCCTCATTTGAACTCGAATTTCAACATTTCTTATATATTTGAGTAAGTTCGCATCTAACTTTGTCAGATATCATCAAATAACATCCATTGAAGCCCATTGAGGTCAACTGTCACTTTGTGATAATTGAAAATTTTCAAAGTCTATCTTCCTCATTTGAAGTCGAATTTCAACATTTCTTATATATTCGAGTAAGTTCGCATCTAACTTTGTCAGATATCATCGAATAACATCCATTGAAGCCCATTGAAGTCAACTGTCCCTTTGTGTTAATTGAAAATTTTCAAAGTCTATCTTCTTCATTTGAAGTCGAATTTCAACATTTCTTATATATTCGAGTAAGTTCGCATCTAACTTTGTCAGATATCATCGAATAACATCCATTGAAGCCCATTGAGGTCAACTGTCACTTTGTGATAATGGAAAATTTTCAAAGTCTATCTTCCTCATTTGAAGTCGAATTCCAACATTTCTCATATATTTGAGTGAGTTTGCATCTAACTTTGTCAGATATCTTCGAAAAACATCCATTGAAGCCCATTGAAGCCAACTGTCACTTTGTGTTAATTGAAAATTTTCAAAGTCTATCTTCCTCATTTGAAGTCGAATTTCAACATTTCTTATATATTTTAGTGAGTTCGCATCTAACTTTGTCAGATATCGTCGAATATCATCCATTGAAGCCCATTGAGGTCAACTGTCACTTTGTGTTAATTGAAAATTTTCAAAGTCTATCTTCTTCATTTGAAGTCGAATTTCAACATTTCTTATATATTCGAGTAAGTTCGCATCTAACTTTGTCAGATATCATCGAATAACATCCATTGAAGCCCATTGAGGTCAACTGTCACTTTGTGATAATGGAAAATTTTCAAAGTCTATCTTCCTCATTTGAAGTCGAATTTCAACATTCCTTATATATTTGAGTGAGTTCGCATCTAACTCTGTCAGATATCATCGAATAAAATCCATTGAAGCCCATTGAGGTCAACTGTCACTTTGTGTTAATTGAAAAATTTCAAAGTCTATCTTCCTCATTTGAAGTCGAATTTCAACATTCCTTATATATTTGAGTGAGTTCGCATCTAACTCTGTCAGATATCATCGAATAAAATCCATTGGAGCCCATTGAGGTCAACTGTCACTTTGTGTTAATTGAAAATTTTCAAAGTCTATCTTCCTCATTTGAAGTCGAATTTCAACATTTCTTATATATTTTAGTGAGTTCGCATCTAACTTTGTCAGATATCGTCGAATATCATCCATTGAAGCCCATTGAGGTCAACTGTCACTTTGTGTTAATTGAAAATTTTCAAAGTCTATCTTCTTCATTTGAAGTCGAATTTCAACATTTCTTATATATTTGAGTGAGTTCGCAGCTAACTTTGTCAGATATCGTCGAATATCATCCATTGAAGCCTATTGAGGTCAACTGTCACTTTGTGTTAATTGAAAATTTTCAAAGTCTATCTTCTTCATTTGAAGTCGAATTTCAACATTTCTTATATATTTGAGTAAGTTCGCATCTAACTTTGTCAGATATCATCGAATAACATCCATTGAAGCCCTTTGAAGTCAACTGTCACTTTGTGTTAATTGAAAATTTTCAAAGTCTATCTTCCTCATTTGAAGTCGAATTTCAACATTTCTTATATATTTGAGTGAGTTCGCAGCTAACTTTGTCAGATATCGTCGATTAACATCCATTGGAGCCCATTGAAGTCAACTGTCACTTTGTGTTAATTGAAAATTTTCAAAGTCTATCTTCCTCATTTGAAGTCGAATTTCAACATTCCTTATATATTTGAGTGAGTTCGCATCTAACTCTGTCAGATATCATCGAATAAAATCCATTGGAGCCCATTGAGGTCAACTGTCACTTTGTGTTAATTGAAAATTTTCAAAGTCTATCTTCCTCATTTGAAGTCGAATTTCAACATTTCTTATATATTTTAGTGAGTTCGCATCTAACTTTGTCAGATATCGTCGAATATCATCCATTGAAGCCCATTGAGGTCAACTGTCACTTTGTGTTAATTGAAAATTTTCAAAGTCTATCTTCCTCATTTGAAGTCGAATTTCAACATTTTTTATATATTTGAGTGAGTTCGCAGCTAACTTTGTCAGATATCGTCGATTAACATCCATTGGAGCCCATTGAAGTCAACTGTCACTTTGTGTTAATTGAAAAATTTCAAAGTCTATCTTCCTCATTTGAAGTCGAATTTCAACATTCCTTATATATTTGAGTGAGTTCGCATCTAACTCTGTCAGATATCATCGAATAAAATCCATTGGAGCCCATTGAGGTCAACTGTCACTTTGTGTTAATTGAAAATTTTCAAAGTCTATCTTCCTCATTTGAAGTCGAATTTCAACATTTCTTATATATTTTAGTGAGTTCGCATCTAACTTTGTCAGATATCGTCGAATATCATCCATTGAAGCCCATTGAGGTCAACTGTCACTTTGTGTTAATTGAAAATTTTCAAAGTCTATCTTCTTCATTTGAAGTCGAATTTCAACATTTCTTATATATTTGAGTGAGTTCGCAGCTAACTTTGTCAGATATCGTCGAATATCATCCATTGAAGCCTATTGAGGTCAACTGTCACTTTGTGTTAATTGAAAATTTTCAAAGTCTATCTTCTTCATTTGAAGTCGAATTTCAACATTTCTTATATATTTGAGTAAGTTCGCATCTAACTTTGTCAGATATCATCGAATAACATCCATTGAAGCCCTTTGAAGTCAACTGTCACTTTGTGTTAATTGAAAATTTTCAAAGTCTATCTTCCTCATTTGAAGTCGAATTTCAACATTTCTTATATATTTGAGTGAGTTCGCAGCTAACTTTGTCAGATATCGTCGATTAACATCCATTGGAGCCCATTGAAGTCAACTGTCACTTTGTGTTAATTGAAAATTTTCAAAGTCTATCTTCCTCATTTGAAGTCGAATTTCAACATTCCTTATATATTTGAGTGAGTTCGCATCTAGCACTGTCAGATATCGTCGAATAACATCCATTGAATCCCATTGAGGTCAACTGTCACTTTGTGTTAATTGAAAATTTTCAAAGTCTATCTTCCTCATTTGAAGTCGAATTCCAACATTTCTCATATATTTGAGTGAGTTTGCGTCTAACTTTGTCAGATATCGTCGAATATCATCCATTGAAGCCCATTGAGGTCAACTGTCACTTTGTGTTAATTGAAAATTTTCAAAGTCTATCTTCTTCATTTGAAGTCGAATTTCAACATTTCTTATATATTCGAGTAAGTTCGCATCTAACTTTGTCAGATATCATCGAATAACATCCATTGAAGCCCATTGAGGTCAACTGTCACTTTGTGATAATGGAAAATTTTCAAAGTCTATCTTCCTCATTTGAAGTCGAATTTCAACATTCCTTATATATTTGAGTGAGTTCGCATCTAACTCTGTCAGATATCATCGAATAAAATCCATTGAAGCCCATTGAGGTCAACTGTCACTTTGTGTTAATTGAAAAATTTCAAAGTCTATCTTCCTCATTTGAAGTCGAATTTCAACATTCCTTATATATTTGAGTGAGTTCGCATCTAACTCTGTCAGATATCATCGAATAAAATCCATTGGAGCCCATTGAGGTCAACTGTCACTTTGTGTTAATTGAAAATTTTCAAAGTCTATCTTCTTCATTTGAAGTCGAATTTCAACATTTCTTATATATTTGAGTGAGTTCGCAGCTAACTTTGTCAGATATCGTCGAATATCATCCATTGAAGCCTATTGAGGTCAACTGTCACTTTGTGTTAATTGAAAATTTTCAAAGTCTATCTTCTTCATTTGAAGTCGAATTTCAACATTTCTTATATATTTGAGTAAGTTCGCATCTAACTTTGTCAGATATCATCGAATAACATCCATTGAAGCCCTTTGAAGTCAACTGTCACTTTGTGTTAATTGAAAATTTTCAAAGTCTATCTTCCTCATTTGAAGTCGAATTTCAACATTTCTTATATATTTGAGTGAGTTCGCAGCTAACTTTGTCAGATATCGTCGATTAACATCCATTGAAGCCCTTTGAAGTCAACTGTCACTTTGTGTTAATTGAAAATTTTCAAAGTCTATCTTCCTCATTTGAAGTCGAATTTCAACATTTCTTATATATTTGAGTGAGTTCGCATCTAACTTTGTCAGATATCGTCGATTAACATCCACTGAAGCCCATTGAAGTCAACTGTCACTTTGTGTTAATTGAAAATTTTCAAAGTCTATCTTCCTCATTTGAAGTCGAATTTCAACATTTCTTATATATTTGAGTGAGTTTGCGTCTAACTTTGTCAGATATCTTCGAAAAACATCCATTGAAGCCCATTGAAGCCAACTGTCACTTTGTGTTAATTGAAAATTTTTCAAAGTCTATCTTCCTCATTTGAAGTCGAATTCCAACATTTCTTATATATTTTAGTGAGTTCGCATCTAACTTTGTCAGATATCGTCGAATATCATCCATTGAAGCCCATTGAGGTCAACTGTCACTTTGTGTTAATTGAAAATTTTCAAAGTCTATCTTCCTCATTTGAAGTCGAATTTCAACATTTCTTATATATTTGAGTAAGTTCGCATCTAACTTTGTCAGATATCATCGAATAACATCCATTGAAGCCCATTGAGGTCAACTGTCACTTTGTGATAATGGAAAATTTTCAAAGTCTATCTTCCTCATTTGAAGTCGAATTTCAAGATTTCTTATATATTTGAGTGAGTTCGCATCTAACTCTGTCAGATATCGTCGATTAACATCCATTGAAGCCCATAGAAGTCAACTGTCACTTTGTGTTAATTGAAAATTTTCAAAGTCTATCTTCCCCATTTGAAGTCGAATTTCAACATTTCTTATATATTTGAGTGAGTTCGCAGCTAACTTTGTCAGATATCGTCGATTAACATCCATTGAAGCCCATTGAAGTCAACTGTCACTTTGTGTTAATTGAAAATTTTCAAAGTCTATCTTCCTCATTCGAAGTCGAATTTCAACATTCCTTATATATTTGAGTGAGTTCGCATCTAACTTTGTCAGATATCTTCGAAAAACATCCATTGAAGCCCATTGAAGCCAACTGTCACTTTGTGTTAATTGAAAATTTTCAAAGTCTATCTTGCTCATTTGAAGTCGAATTTCAACATTTCTTATATATTTGAGTGAAACCGCATCTAACTCTGTCAGATATCGTCTATTAACATCCATAGAAGCCCATTGAAGTCAACTGTCACTTTGTGTTAATTGAAAATTTTCAAAGTCTATCTTCCTCATTTGAAGTCTAATTTCAACATTTCTTATATATTTGAGTGAGTTAGCGTCTAACTTTTTCAGATATCTTCGAAAAACATCCATTGAAGCCCATTGAAGCCAACTGTCACTTTGTGTTAATTGAAAATTTTCAAAGTCTATCTTCCTCATTTGAAGTCGAATTTCATTATTTCTTATATATTTCAGTGAGTTAGCGTCTAACTTTGTCAGATATCTTCGAAAAACATCCATTGAAGCCCATTGAAGCCAACTGTCACTTTGTGTTAATTGAAAATTTTCAAAGTCTATCTTGCTCATTTGAAGTCGAATTTCAACATTTCTTATATATTTGAGTGAAACCGCATCTAACTCTGTCAGATATCGTCGATTAACATCCATTGAAGCCCATTGAAGTCAACTGTCACTTTGTGTTAATTGAAAATTTTCAAAGTCTATCTCCCTCATTTGAAGTCGAATTTCAACATTTCTTATATATTTGAGTGAGTTCGCATCTAACTCTGTCAGATATCGTCGATTAACATCCATTGAAGCCCATTGAAGTCAACTGTCACTTTGTGTTAATTGAAAATTTCCAAAATCTATCTTCCTCATTTGAAGTCGAATTTCAACATTTCTTATATATTTGAGTGAGTTCGCATCTAACTCTGTCAGATATCATCGAATAAAATCCATTGAACCCCATTGAGGTCAACTGTCACTTTGTGTTAACTGAAAATTTTCAAAGTTTATCTTCCTCATTTGAAGTCGAACTTCAACATTTCTTATATATTTGAGTGAGTTCGCATCTAACTTTGTCAAATATCGTCGAAAAACATCCATTGAAGCCGATTGAAGCCAACTGTCACTTTGTGATAATTGAAAATTTTCAAAGCCTATCTTCCTCATTTGAAGTCGAATTTCAACATTTCTTATATATTTGAGTAAGTTCGCATCTAACTTTGTCAGATATCATCGAATAACATCCATTGAAGCCCATTGAGGTCAACTGTCACTTTGTGATAATTGAAAATTTTCAAAGTCTATCTTCCTCATTTGAAGTCGAATTTCAACATTTCTTATATATTTGAGTAAGTTCGCATCTAACTTTGTCAGATATCATCGAATAACATCCATTGAAGCCCATTGAAGTCAACTGTCACTTTGAGTTAATTGAAAATTTTTAAAGTCTATCTTCCTAATTTGAAGTCGAATTTCAACATTTCTTATATATTTGAGTGAGTTCGCATCTAACTTTGTCAAATATCGTCGAAAAACATCCATTGAAGCCGATTGAAGCCAACTGTCCCTTTGTGATAATTGAAAATTTTCAAAGTCTATCTTCCTCATTTGAAGTCGAATTTCAACATTTCTTATATATTTGAGTGAGTTCGCATCTAACTTTGTCAAATATCGTCGAAAAACATCCATTGAAGCCGATTGAAGCCAACTGTCACTTTGTGATAATTGAAAATTTTCAAAGTCTATCTTCCTCATTTGAAGTCGAATTTCAACATTTCTTATATATTTGAGTAAGTTCGCATCTAACTTTGTCAGATATCATCGAATAACATCCATTGAAGCCCATTGAAGTCAACTGTCACTTTGAGTTAATTGAAAATTTTTAAAGTCTATCTTCCTAATTTGAAGTCGAATTTCAACATTTCTTATATATTTGAGTGAGTTCGCATCTGACTCTGTCAGATATCATCGAATAGAATCCATTGAAGCCCATTGAGGTCAACTGTCACTTTGTGTTAACTGAAAATTTTCAAAGTTTATCTTCCTCATTTGAAGTCGAACTTCAACATTTCTTATATATTTGAGTGAGTTCGCATCTAACTTTGTCAAATATCGTCGAATAACATCCATCGAAGCCCATTGAGGTCGATGGTCACTTTGTGTTGATTGAAAATTTTCAAAGTATATCTTCCTCATTTGAAGTCGAATTTCAACATTTCTCATATATTTGAATGAGTTCGCATCTAACTTTGTTAGATATCATCGAATAACATCCATTGAAGCTCATTGAGGTCGATTGTCACTTTGTGTTAATTGAAAATTTTCAAAGTCTATCTTCCTCATTTGAAGTCGAATTTCAACATTTCTTATATATTTGAGTGAGTTTGCGTATAACTTTTTCAGATATCTTCGAAAAACATCCATTGAAGCCCATTGGGGTCAACTGTCACTTTGTGTTAATTGAAAATTTTCAAAGTCTATCTTCCTCATTTGAAGTCGAATTCAACATTTCTTATAAATTTTAGTGAGTTCGCATCTAACTTTGTCAAATATCGTCGAATATCATCCATTGAAGCCCATTGGGATCAACTGTCACTTTGTGTTAATTGAAAATTTTCAAAGTCTATCTTCCTCATTTGAAGTCGAATTTCAACATTTCTCATAAATTTGAGTGAGTTCGAATCTAACTTTGTTAGATATCATCGAATAACATCCATTGAAGCTCATTGAGGTCGATTGTCACTTTGTGATAATTGAAAATTTTCAAAGTCTATCTTCCTCATTTGAAGTCGAATTTCAACATTTCTTATATATTTGAGTGAAATCGCATCTAACTCTGTCAGATATCGTCGATTAACATCCATTGAAGCCCATTGAAGTCAACTGTCACTTTGTGTTAATTGAAAATTTTCAAAGTCTATCTTCCTCATTTGAAGTCTAATTTCATTATTTCTTATATATTTTAGTGAGTTAGCGTCTAACTTTGTCAGATATCTTCGGAAAACATCCATTGAAGCCCATTGAAGCCAACTGTCACTTTGTGTTAATTGATAATTTTCAAAGTCTATCTTCCTCATTTGAAGTCGAATTTCATTATTTCTTATATATTTTAGTGAGTTCGCATCTAACTTTGTCAGATATCGTCGAATATCATCCATTGAAGCCCATTGAGGTCAAATGTCACTTTGTGTTAATTGAAAATTTTCAAAGTCTATCTTCCTCATTTGAAGTCTAATTTCATTATTTCTTATATATTTGAGTGAGTTAGCGTCTAACTTTGTCAGATATCTTCGGAAAACATCCATTGAAGCCCATTGAAGCCAACTGTCACTTTGTATTAATTGAAAATTTTCAAAGTCTATCTTCCTCATTTGAAGTCGAATTTCATTATTTCTTATATATTTTAGTGAGTTCGCATCTAACTTTGTCAGATATCGTCGAATATCATCCATTGAAGCCCATTGAGGTCAACTGTCACTTTGTGTTAATTGAAAATTTTCAAAGTCTATCTTCCTCATTTGAAGTCGAATTTCAACATTTCTTATATATTTGAGTAAGTTCGCATCTAACTTTGTCAGATATCATCGAATAACATCCATTGAAGCCCATTGAGGTCAACTGTCACTTTGTGATAATTGAAAATTTTCAAAGTCTATCTCCCTCATTTGAAGTCGAATTTCAACATTTCTTATATATTTGAGTGAGTTCGCATCTAACTCTGTCAGATATCGTCGATTAACATCCATTGAAGCCGATTGAAGCCAACTGTCACTTTGTGATAATTGAAAATTTTCAAAGTCTTATCTTTCTCATTTGAAGTCGAATTTCAACATTTCTTATATATTTGAGTAAAATCGCATCTAACTTTGTCAGATATCATCGAATAACATCCATTGAAGCCGATTGAAGCCAACTGTCACTTTGTGATAATTGAAAATTTTCAAAGTCTATCTTCCTAATTTAAAGTTGAATTTCAACATTTCTTATATATTTGAGTGAGTTCGCTTCTAACTCTGTCAGATATCATCGAATAAAATCCATTGAAGCCCATTGAGGTCAATTGTCACTTTGTGTTAACTGAAAATTTTCAAAGTCTATCTTCCTCATTTGAAGTCGAATTTCAACATTTCTCATAAATTTGAGTGAGTTCGAATCTAACTTTGTTAGATATCATCGAATAACATCCATTGAAGCTCATTGAGGTCGATTGTCACTTTGTGATAATTGAACATTTTCAAAGTCTATCTTCCTCATTTGAAGTCGAATTTCAACATTTCTTATATATTTGAGTGAAATCGCATCTAACTCTGTCAGATATCGTCGATTAACATCCATTGAAGCCCATTGAAGTCAACTGTCACTTTGTGTTAATTGAAAATTTTCAAAGTCTATCTTCCTCATTTGAAGTCTAATTTCATTATTTCTTATATATTTTAGTGAGTTAGCGTCTAACTTTGTCAGATATCTTCGGAAAACATCCTTTGAAGCCCATTGAAGCCAACTGTCACTTTGTGTTAATTGAAAATTTTCAAAGTCTATCTTCCTCATTTGAAGTCGAATTTCATTATTTCTTATATATTTTAGTGAGTTCGCATCTAACTTTGTCAGATATCGTCGAATATCATCCATTGAAGCCCATTGAGGTCAACTGTCACTTTGTGTTAATTGAAAATTTTCAAAGTCTATCTTCCTCATTTGAAGTCTAATTTCAACATTTCTTATATATTTGAGTAAGTTCGCATCTAACTTTGTCAGATATCATCGAATAACATCCATTGAAGCCCATTGAGGTCAACTGTCACTTTGTGATAATTGAAAATTTTCAAAGTCTATCTCCCTCATTTGAAGTCGAATTTCAACATTTCTTATATATTTGAGTGAGTTCGCATCTAACTCTGTCAGATATCGTCGATTAACATCCATTGAAGCCCATTGAAGTCAACTGTCACTTTGTGTTAATTGAAAATTTTCAAAGTCTATCTTCCTCATTTGAAGTCGAATTTCAACATTTCTTATATATTTGAGTGAGTTCGCATCTAACTCTGTCAGATATCATCGAATAAAATCCATTGAAGCCGATTGAAGCCAACTGTCACTTTGTGATAATTGAAAATTTTCAAAGTCTATCTTCCTAATTTAAAGTTGAATTTCAACATTTCTTATATATTTGAGTGAGTTCGCTTCTAACTCTGTCAGATATCATCGAATAAAATCCATTGAAGCCCATTGAGGTCAATTGTCACTTTGTGTTAACTGAAAATTTTCAAAGTCTATCTTCCTCATTTGAAGTCGAATTTCAACATTTCTCATAAATTTGAGTGAGTTCGAATCTAACTTTGTTAGATATCATCGAATAACATCCATTGAAGCTCATTGAGGTCGATTGTCACTTTGTGATAATTGAACATTTTCAAAGTCTATCTTCCTCATTTGAAGTCGAATTTCAACATTTCTTATATATTTGAGTGAAATCGCATCTAACTCTGTCAGATATCGTCGATTAACATCCATTGAAGCCCATTGAAGTCAACTGTCACTTTGTGTTAATTGAAAATTTTCAAAGTCTATCTTCCTCATTTGAAGTCTAATTTCATTATTTCTTATATATTTTAGTGAGTTAGCGTCTAACTTTGTCAGATATCTTCGGAAAACATCCTTTGAAGCCCATTGAAGCCAACTGTCACTTTGTGTTAATTGAAAATTTTCAAAGTCTATCTTCCTCATTTGAAGTCGAATTTCATTATTTCTTATATATTTTAGTGAGTTCGCATCTAACTTTGTCAGATATCGTCGAATATCATCCATTGAAGCCCATTGAGGTCAACTGTCACTTTGTGTTAATTGAAAATTTTCAAAGTCTATCTTCCTCATTTGAAGTCTAATTTCATTATTTCTTATATATTTGAGTGAGTTAGCGTCTAACTTTGTCAGATATCTTCGGAAAACATCCATTGAAGCCCATTGAAGCCAACTGTCACTTTGTGTTAATTGAAAATTTTCAAAGTCTATCTTCCTCATTTGAAGTCGAATTTCATTATTTCTTATATATTTTAGTGAGTTCGCATCTAACTTTGTCAGATATCGTCGAATATCATCCATTGAAGCCCATTGAGGTCAACTGTCACTTTGTGTTAATTGAAAATTTTCAAAGTCTATCTTCCTCATTTGAAGTCGAATTTCAACATTTCTTATATATTTGAGTAAGTTCGCATCTAACTTTGTCAGATATCGTCGATTAACATCCATTGAAGCCCATTGAAGTCAACTGTCACTTTGTGTTAATTGAAAATTTTCAAAGTCTATCTTCCTCATTTGAAGTCGAACTTCAACATTTCTTATATATTTGAGTGAGTTCGCATCTAACTTTGTCAAATATCGTCGAATAACATCCATTGAAGCCCATTGAGGTCGATGGTCACTTTGTGTTGATTGAAAATTTTCAAAGTCTATCTTCCTCATTTGAAGTCGAATTTCAACATTTCTCATATTTTTGAGTGAGTTCGCATCTAACTTTGTTAGATATCATCGAATAACATCCATTGAAACTCATTGAGGTCGATTGTCACTTTGTGTTGATTGAAAATTTTCAAAGTCTATCTTCCTCATTTGAAGTCGAATTTCAACATTTCTTATATATTTGAGTGAGTTAGCGTCTAACTTTGTCAGATATCTTCGGAAAACATCCATTGAAGCCCATTGAAGCCAACTGTCACTTTGTGTTAATTGAAAATTTTCAAAGTCTATCTTCCTCATTTGAAGTCGAATTTCATTATTTCTTATATATTTTAGTGAGTCCGCATCTAACTTTGTCAGATATCGTCGAATATCATCCATTGAAGCCCATTGAGGTCAACTGTCACTTTGTGTTAATTGAAAATTTTCAAAGTCTATCTTCCTCATTTGAAGTCGAATTTCAACATTTCTTATATATTTGAGTAAGTTCGCATCTAACTTTGTCAGATATCATCGAATAACATCCATTGAAGCCCATTGAGGTCAACTGTCACTTTGTGATAATTGAAAATTTTCAAAGTCTATCTCCCTCATTTGAAGTCGAATTTCAACATTTCTTATATATTTGAGTGAGTTCGCATCTAACTCTGTCAGATATCGTCGATTAACATCCATTGAAGCCCATTGAAGTCAACTGTCACTTTGTGTTAATTGAAAATTTTCAAAGTCTTATCTTTCTCATTTGAAGTCGAATTTCAACATTTCTTATATATTTGAGTAAAATCGCATATAACTTTGTCAGATATCATCGAATAACATCCATTGAAGCCGATTGAAGCCAACTGTCACTTTGTGATAATTGAAAATTTTCAAAGTCTATCTTCCTAATTTAAAGTCGAATTTCAACATTTCTTATATATTTGAGTGAGTTCGCTTCTAACTCTGTCAGATATCATCGAATAAAATCCATTGAAGCCCATTGAGGTCAACTGTCACTTTGTGTTAACTGAAAATTTTCAAAGTTTATCTTCCCCATTTGAACTTTGTTAGATCTCATCGAATAACATCCATTGAAGCTCATTGAGGTCGATTGTCACTTTGTGTTGATTGAAAATTTTCAAAGTCTATCTTCTTAATTTGAAGTCGAATTTCAACATTTCTTATATATTTGAGTGAGTTCGCAACTTACTTTGTCAGATATCGTCGATTAACATCCATTGAAGCCCATTGAAGTCAACTGTCACTTTGTGATAATTGAAAATTTTCAAAGTCTATCTTCCTCATTTGAAGTCGAATTTCAACATTTCTTATATATTTGAGTGAAATCGCATCTAACTCTGTCAGATATCGTCGATTAACATCCATTGAAGCCCAATGAAGTCAACTGTCACTTTGTGTTAATTGAAAATTTTCAAAGTCTATCTTTCTCATTTGAAGTCGAATTTCAACATTTCTTATATATTTGAGTGAGTTCGCATCTAACTCTGTCAGATATCATCGAATAAAATCCATTGAAGCCCATTGAGGTCAACTGTCACTTTGTGTTAATTGAAAATTTTCAAAGTTTATCTTCCTCATTTGAACTTTGTTAGATCTCATCGAATAACATCCATTGAAGCTCATTGAGGTCGATTGTCACTTTGTGTTGATTGAAAATTTTCAAAGTCTATCTTCTTAATTTGAAGTCGAATTTCAACATTTCTTATATATTTGAGTGAGTTCGCAACTTACTTTGTCAGATATCGTCGATTAACATCCATTGAAGCCCATTGAAGTCAACTGTCACTTTGTGATAATTGAAAATTTTCAAAGTCTATCTTCCTCATTTGAAGTCGAATTTCAACATTTCTTATATATTTGAGTGAAATCGCATCTAACTCTGTCAGATATCGTCGATTAACATCCATTGAAGCCCATTGAAGTCAACTGTCACTTTGTGTTAATTGAAAATTTTCAAAGTCTATCTTCCTCATTTGAAGTCGAATTTCAACATTTCTTATATATTTGAGTGAGTTCGCATCTAACTCTGTCAGATATCATCGAATAAAATCCATTGAAGCCCATTGAGGTCAACTGTCACTTTGTGTTAATTGAAAATTTTCAAAGTCTATCTTCTTCATTTGAAGTCGAATTTCAAGATTTCTTATATATTTGAGTGAGTTCGCATCTAACTCTGTCAGATATCATCGAATAAAATCCATTGAAGCCCATTGAGGTCAACTGTCACTTTGTGTTAATTGAAAATTTTCAAAGTCTATCTTCCTCATTTGAAGTCGAATTTCAACATTTCTTATATATTTGAGTGAGTTCGCATCTAACTTTGTCAAATATCGTCGAATAAAATCCATTGAAGCCCATTGAGGTCAACTGTCACTTTGTGTTAACTGAAAATTTTCGAAGTTTATCTTCCTCATTTGAAGTCGAACTTCAACATTTCTTATATATTCGAGTGAGTTCGCATCTAACTTTGTCAAATATCGTCGAATAACATCCATTGAAGCCCATTGAGGTCGATGGTCACTTTGTGTTAATTGAAAATTTTCAAAGTCTATCTTTCTCATTTGAAGTCGAATTTCAACATTTCTTATATATTTGAGTGAGTTCGCATCTAACTCTGTCAGATATCATCGAATAAAATCCATTGAAGCCCATTGAGGTCAACTGTCACTTTGTGTTAATTGAAAATTTTCAAAGTTTATCTTCCTCATTTGAACTTTGTTAGATCTCATCGAATAACATCCATTGAAGCTCATTGAGGTCGATTGTCACTTTGTGTTGATTGAAAATTTTCAAAGTCTATCTTCTTAATTTGAAGTCGAATTTCAACATTTCTTATATATTTGAGTGAGTTCGCAACTTACTTTGTCAGATATCGTCGATTAACATCCATTGAAGCCCATTGAAGTCAACTGTCACTTTGTGATAATTGAAAATTTTCAAAGTCTATCTTCCTCATTTGAAGTCGAATTTCATTATTTCTTATATATTTTAGTGAGTTCGCATCTAACTTTGTCAGATATCGTCGAATATCATCCATTGAAGCCCATTGAGGTCAACTGTCACTTTGTGTTAATTGAAAATTTTCAAAGTCTATCTTCCTCATTTGAAGTCGAATTTCAACATTTCTTATATATTTGAGTAAGTTCGCATCTAACTTTGTCAGATATCGTCGATTAACATCCATTGAAGCCCATTGAAGTCAACTGTCACTTTGTGTTAATTGAAAATTTTCAAAGTCTATCTTCCTCATTTGAAGTCGAACTTCAACATTTCTTATATATTTGAGTGAGTTCGCATCTAACTTTGTCAAATATCGTCGAATAACATCCATTGAAGCCCATTGAGGTCGATGGTCACTTTGTGTTGATTGAAAATTTTCAAAGTCTATCTTCCTCATTTGAAGTCGAATTTCAACATTTCTCATATTTTTGAGTGAGTTCGCATCTAACTTTGTTAGATATCATCGAATAACATCCATTGAAACTCATTGAGGTCGATTGTCACTTTGTGTTGATTGAAAATTTTCAAAGTCTATCTTCCTCATTTGAAGTCGAATTTCAACATTTCTTATATATTTGAGTGAGTTAGCGTCTAACTTTGTCAGATATCTTCGGAAAACATCCATTGAAGCCCATTGAAGCCAACTGTCACTTTGTGTTAATTGAAAATTTTCAAAGTCTATCTTCCTCATTTGAAGTCGAATTTCATTATTTCTTATATATTTTAGTGAGTCCGCATCTAACTTTGTCAGATATCGTCGAATATCATCCATTGAAGCCCATTGAGGTCAACTGTCACTTTGTGTTAATTGAAAATTTTCAAAGTCTATCTTCCTCATTTGAAGTCGAATTTCAACATTTCTTATATATTTGAGTAAGTTCGCATCTAACTTTGTCAGATATCATCGAATAACATCCATTGAAGCCCATTGAGGTCAACTGTCACTTTGTGATAATTGAAAATTTTCAAAGTCTATCTCCCTCATTTGAAGTCGAATTTCAACATTTCTTATATATTTGAGTGAGTTCGCATCTAACTCTGTCAGATATCGTCGATTAACATCCATTGAAGCCCATTGAAGTCAACTGTCACTTTGTGTTAATTGAAAATTTTCAAAGTCTTATCTTTCTCATTTGAAGTCGAATTTCAACATTTCTTATATATTTGAGTAAAATCGCATATAACTTTGTCAGATATCATCGAATAACATCCATTGAAGCCGATTGAAGCCAACTGTCACTTTGTGATAATTGAAAATTTTCAAAGTCTATCTTCCTAATTTAAAGTCGAATTTCAACATTTCTTATATATTTGAGTGAGTTCGCTTCTAACTCTGTCAGATATCATCGAATAAAATCCATTGAAGCCCATTGAGGTCAACTGTCACTTTGTGTTAACTGAAAATTTTCAAAGTTTATCTTCCCCATTTGAACTTTGTTAGATCTCATCGAATAACATCCATTGAAGCTCATTGAGGTCGATTGTCACTTTGTGTTGATTGAAAATTTTCAAAGTCTATCTTCTTAATTTGAAGTCGAATTTCAACATTTCTTATATATTTGAGTGAGTTCGCAACTTACTTTGTCAGATATCGTCGATTAACATCCATTGAAGCCCATTGAAGTCAACTGTCACTTTGTGATAATTGAAAATTTTCAAAGTCTATCTTCCTCATTTGAAGTCGAATTTCAACATTTCTTATATATTTGAGTGAAATCGCATCTAACTCTGTCAGATATCGTCGATTAACATCCATTGAAGCCCAATGAAGTCAACTGTCACTTTGTGTTAATTGAAAATTTTCAAAGTCTATCTTTCTCATTTGAAGTCGAATTTCAACATTTCTTATATATTTGAGTGAGTTCGCATCTAACTCTGTCAGATATCATCGAATAAAATCCATTGAAGCCCATTGAGGTCAACTGTCACTTTGTGTTAATTGAAAATTTTCAAAGTTTATCTTCCTCATTTGAACTTTGTTAGATCTCATCGAATAACATCCATTGAAGCTCATTGAGGTCGATTGTCACTTTGTGTTGATTGAAAATTTTCAAAGTCTATCTTCTTAATTTGAAGTCGAATTTCAACATTTCTTATATATTTGAGTGAGTTCGCAACTTACTTTGTCAGATATCGTCGATTAACATCCATTGAAGCCCATTGAAGTCAACTGTCACTTTGTGATAATTGAAAATTTTCAAAGTCTATCTTCCTCATTTGAAGTCGAATTTCAACATTTCTTATATATTTGAGTGAAATCGCATCTAACTCTGTCAGATATCGTCGATTAACATCCATTGAAGCCCATTGAAGTCAACTGTCACTTTGTGTTAATTGAAAATTTTCAAAGTCTATCTTCCTCATTTGAAGTCGAATTTCAACATTTCTTATATATTTGAGTGAGTTCGCATCTAACTCTGTCAGATATCATCGAATAAAATCCATTGAAGCCCATTGAGGTCAACTGTCACTTTGTGTTAATTGAAAATTTTCAAAGTCTATCTTCTTCATTTGAAGTCGAATTTCAAGATTTCTTATATATTTGAGTGAGTTCGCATCTAACTCTGTCAGATATCATCGAATAAAATCCATTGAAGCCCATTGAGGTCAACTGTCACTTTGTGTTAATTGAAAATTTTCAAAGTCTATCTTCCTCATTTGAAGTCGAATTTCAACATTTCTTATATATTTGAGTGAGTTCGCATCTAACTTTGTCAAATATCGTCGAATAAAATCCATTGAAGCCCATTGAGGTCAACTGTCACTTTGTGTTAACTGAAAATTTTCGAAGTTTATCTTCCTCATTTGAAGTCGAACTTCAACATTTCTTATATATTCGAGTGAGTTCGCATCTAACTTTGTCAAATATCGTCGAATAACATCCATTGAAGCCCATTGAGGTCGATGGTCACTTTGTGTTAATTGAAAATTTTCAAAGTCTATCTTTCTCATTTGAAGTCGAATTTCAACATTTCTTATATATTTGAGTGAGTTCGCATCTAACTCTGTCAGATATCATCGAATAAAATCCATTGAAGCCCATTGAGGTCAACTGTCACTTTGTGTTAATTGAAAATTTTCAAAGTTTATCTTCCTCATTTGAACTTTGTTAGATCTCATCGAATAACATCCATTGAAGCTCATTGAGGTCGATTGTCACTTTGTGTTGATTGAAAATTTTCAAAGTCTATCTTCTTAATTTGAAGTCGAATTTCAACATTTCTTATATATTTGAGTGAGTTCGCAACTTACTTTGTCAGATATCGTCGATTAACATCCATTGAAGCCCATTGAAGTCAACTGTCACTTTGTGATAATTGAAAATTTTCAAAGTCTATCTTCCTCATTTGAAGTCGAATTTCAACATTTCTTATATATTTGAGTGAAATCGCATCTAACTCTGTCAGATATCGTCGATTAACATCCATTGAAGCCCATTGAAGTCAACTGTCACTTTGTGTTAATTGAAAATTTTCAAAGTCTATCTTCCTCATTTGAAGTCGAATTTCAACATTTCTTATATATTTGAGTGAGTTCGCATCTAACTCTGTCAGATATCATCGAATAAAATCCATTGAAGCCCATTGAGGTCAACTGTCACTTTGTGTTAATTGAAAATTTTCAAAGTCTATCTTCTTCATTTGAAGTCGAATTTCAAGATTTCTTATATATTTGAGTGAGTTCGCATCTAACTCTGTCAGATATCATCGAATAAAATCCATTGAAGCCCATTGAGGTCAACTGTCACTTTGTGTTAATTGAAAATTTTCAAAGTCTATCTTCCTCATTTGAAGTCGAATTTCAACATTTCTTATATATTTGAGTGAGTTCGCATCTAACTTTGTCAAATATCGTCGAATAAAATCCATTGAAGCCCATTGAGGTCAACTGTCACTTTGTGTTAACTGAAAATTTTCGAAGTTTATCTTCCTCATTTGAAGTCGAACTTCAACATTTCTTATATATTCGAGTGAGTTCGCATCTAACTTTGTCAAATATCGTCGAATAACATCCATTGAAGCCCATTGAGGTCGATGGTCACTTTGTGTTGATTGAAAATTTTCAAAGTCTATCTTCCTCATTTGAAGTCGAATTTCAACATTTCTCATATATTTGAGTGAGTTCGCATCTAACTTTGTCAGATATCATCGAATAACATCCATTGAAGCTCATTGAGGTCGATTGTCACTTTGTGTTGATTGAAAATTTTCAAAGTCTATCTTCTTAATTTGAAGTCGAATTTCAACATTTCTTATATATTTGAGTGAGTTCGCAACTTACTTTGTCAGATATCGTCGATTAACATCCATTGAAGCCCATTGAAGTCAACTGTCACTTTGTGATAATTGAAAATTTTCAAAGTCTATCTTCCTCATTTGAAGTCGAATTTCAACATTTCTTATATATTTGAGTGAAATCGCATCTAACTCTGTCAGATATCATCGAATAAAATCCATTGAAGCCCATTGAGGTCAACTGTCACTTTGTGTTAATTGAAAATTTTCAAAGTCTATCTTCCTCATTTGAAGTCGAATTTCAACATTTCTTATATATTTGAGTGAGTTCGCATCTAACTTTGTCAAATATCGTCGAATAACATCCATTGAAGCCCATTGAGGTCGATGGTCACTTTGTGTTGATTGAAAATTTTCAAAGTCTATCTTCTTAATTTGAAGTCGAATTTCAACATTTCTTATATATTTGAGTGAGTTCGCAACTTACTTTGTCAGATATCGTCGATTAACATCCATTGAAGTCCATTGAAGTCAACTGTCACTTTGTGATAATTGAAAATTTTCAAAGTCTATCTTCCTCATTTGAAGTCGAATTTCAACATTTCTTATATATTTGAGTGAAATCGCATCTAACTCTGTCAGATATCGTCGATTAACATCCATTGAAGCCCATTGAAGTCAACTGTCACTTTGTCTTAATTGAAAATTTTCAAAGTCTATCTTCCTCATTCGAAGTCGAATTTCAACATTTCTTATATATTTGAGTGAGTTTGCGTCTAACTTTGTCAGATATCATCGAAAAACATCCATTGAAGCCCATTGAAGCCAACTGTCACTTTGTGATAATTGAAAATTTTCAAAGTCTATCTTCCTCATTTGAAGTCGAATTTCAACATTTCTTATATATTTGAGTGAGTTCGCATCTAACTCTGTCAGATATCATCGAATAAAATCCATTGAAGCCCATTGAGGTCAACTGTCACTTTGTGTTAACTGAAAATTTTCAAAGTTTATCTTCCTCATTTGGAGTCGAACTTCAACATTTCTTATATATTTGAGTGAGTTCGCATCTAACTTTGTCAAATATCGTCGAATAACATCCATTGAAGCCCATTGAGGTCGATGGTCACTTTGTGTTGATTGAAAATTTTCAAAGTCTATCTTCCTCATTTGAAGTCCAATTTCAACATTTCTCATATATTTGAGTGAGTTCGCATCTAACTTTGTTAGATATCATCGAATAACATCCATTGAAGCTCATTGAGGTCGATTGTCACTTTGTGTTGATTGAAAATTTTCAAAGTCTATCTTCTTAATTTGGAGTCGAATTTCAACATTTCTTATATATTTGAGTGAGTTCGCAACTTACTTTGTCAGATATCGTCGATTAACATCCATTGAAGCCCATTGAAGTCAACTGTCACTTTGTGATAATTGAAAATTTTCAAAGTCTATCTTCCTCATTTGAAGTCGAATTTCAACATTTCTTATATATTTGAGTGAAATCGCATCTAACTCTGTCAGATATCGTCGATTAACATCCATTGAAGCCCATTGAAGTCAACTGTCACTTTGTGTTAATTGAAAATTTTCAAAGTCTATCTTCCTCATTTGAAGTCGAATTTCAACATTTCTTATATATTTGAGTGAGTTTGCGTCTAACTTTGTCAGATATCATCGAAAAACATCCATTGAAGCCCATTGAAGCCAACTGTCACTTTGTGATAATTGAAAATTTTCAAAGTCTATCTTCCTCATTTGAAGTCGAATTTCAACATTTCTTATATATTTGAGTGAGTTTGCGTCTAACTTTGTCAGATATCATCGAAAAACATCCATTGAAGCCCATTGAAGCCAACTGTCACTTTGTGATAATTGAAAATTTTCAAAGTCTATCTTCCTCATTTGAAGTCGAATTTCAACATTTCTTATATATTTGAGTGAAATCGCATCTAACTCTGTCAGATATCGTCGATTAACATCCATTGAAGCCCATTGAAGTCAACTGTCACTTTGTGTTAATTGAAAATTTTCAAAGTCTATCTTCCTCATTTGAAGTCGAATTTCAACATTTCTTATATATTTGAGTGAGTTCGCATCTAACTCTGTCAGATATCATCGAATAAAATCCATTGAAGCCCATTGAGGTCAACTGTCACTTTGTGTTAATTGAAAATTTTCAAAGTTTATCTTCCTCATTTGAACTTTGTTAGATCTCATCGAATAACATCCATTGAAGCTCATTGAGGTCGATTGTCACTTTGTGTTGATTGAAAATTTTCAAAGTCTATCTTCTTAATTTGAAGTCGAATTTCAACATTTCTTATATATTTGAGTGAGTTCGCAACTTACTTTGTCAGATATCGTCGATTAACATCCATTGAAGCCCATTGAAGTCAACTGTCACTTTGTGATAATTGAAAATTTTCAAAGTCTATCTTCCTCATTTGAAGTCGAATTTCAACATTTCTTATATATTTGAGTGAAATCGCATCTAACTCTGTCAGATATCGTCGATTAACATCCATTGAAGCCCATTGAAGTCAACTGTCACTTTGTGTTAATTGAAAATTTTCAAAGTCTATCTTCCTCATTTGAAGTCGAATTTCAACATTTCTTATATATTTGAGTGAGTTCGCATCTAACTCTGTCAGATATCATCGAATAAAATCCATTGAAGCCCATTGAGGTCAACTGTCACTTTGTGTTAATTGAAAATTTTCAAAGTCTATCTTCTTCATTTGAAGTCGAATTTCAAGATTTCTTATATATTTGAGTGAGTTCGCATCTAACTCTGTCAGATATCATCGAATAAAATCCATTGAAGCCCATTGAGGTCAACTGTCACTTTGTGTTAATTGAAAATTTTCAAAGTCTATCTTCCTCATTTGAAGTCGAATTTCAACATTTCTTATATATTTGAGTGAGTTCGCATCTAACTTTGTCAAATATCGTCGAATAAAATCCATTGAAGCCCATTGAGGTCAACTGTCACTTTGTGTTAACTGAAAATTTTCGAAGTTTATCTTCCTCATTTGAAGTCGAACTTCAACATTTCTTATATATTCGAGTGAGTTCGCATCTAACTTTGTCAAATATCGTCGAATAACATCCATTGAAGCCCATTGAGGTCGATGGTCACTTTGTGTTGATTGAAAATTTTCAAAGTCTATCTTCCTCATTTGAAGTCGAATTTCAACATTTCTCATATATTTGAGTGAGTTCGCATCTAACTTTGTCAGATATCATCGAATAACATCCATTGAAGCTCATTGAGGTCGATTGTCACTTTGTGTTGATTGAAAATTTTCAAAGTCTATCTTCTTAATTTGAAGTCGAATTTCAACATTTCTTATATATTTGAGTGAGTTCGCAACTTACTTTGTCAGATATCGTCGATTAACATCCATTGAAGCCCATTGAAGTCAACTGTCACTTTGTGATAATTGAAAATTTTCAAAGTCTATCTTCCTCATTTGAAGTCGAATTTCAACATTTCTTATATATTTGAGTGAAATCGCATCTAACTCTGTCAGATATCATCGAATAAAATCCATTGAAGCCCATTGAGGTCAACTGTCACTTTGTGTTAATTGAAAATTTTCAAAGTCTATCTTCCTCATTTGAAGTCGAATTTCAACATTTCTTATATATTTGAGTGAGTTCGCATCTAACTTTGTCAAATATCGTCGAATAACATCCATTGAAGCCCATTGAGGTCGATGGTCACTTTGTGTTGATTGAAAATTTTCAAAGTCTATCTTCTTAATTTGAAGTCGAATTTCAACATTTCTTATATATTTGAGTGAGTTCGCAACTTACTTTGTCAGATATCGTCGATTAACATCCATTGAAGTCCATTGAAGTCAACTGTCACTTTGTGATAATTGAAAATTTTCAAAGTCTATCTTCCTCATTTGAAGTCGAATTTCAACATTTCTTATATATTTGAGTGAAATCGCATCTAACTCTGTCAGATATCGTCGATTAACATCCATTGAAGCCCATTGAAGTCAACTGTCACTTTGTCTTAATTGAAAATTTTCAAAGTCTATCTTCCTCATTCGAAGTCGAATTTCAACATTTCTTATATATTTGAGTGAGTTTGCGTCTAACTTTGTCAGATATCATCGAAAAACATCCATTGAAGCCCATTGAAGCCAACTGTCACTTTGTGATAATTGAAAATTTTCAAAGTCTATCTTCCTCATTTGAAGTCGAATTTCAACATTTCTTATATATTTGAGTGAGTTCGCATCTAACTCTGTCAGATATCATCGAATAAAATCCATTGAAGCCCATTGAGGTCAACTGTCACTTTGTGTTAACTGAAAATTTTCAAAGTTTATCTTCCTCATTTGGAGTCGAACTTCAACATTTCTTATATATTTGAGTGAGTTCGCATCTAACTTTGTCAAATATCGTCGAATAACATCCATTGAAGCCCATTGAGGTCGATGGTCACTTTGTGTTGATTGAAAATTTTCAAAGTCTATCTTCCTCATTTGAAGTCCAATTTCAACATTTCTCATATATTTGAGTGAGTTCGCATCTAACTTTGTTAGATATCATCGAATAACATCCATTGAAGCTCATTGAGGTCGATTGTCACTTTGTGTTGATTGAAAATTTTCAAAGTCTATCTTCTTAATTTGGAGTCGAATTTCAACATTTCTTATATATTTGAGTGAGTTCGCAACTTACTTTGTCAGATATCGTCGATTAACATCCATTGAAGCCCATTGAAGTCAACTGTCACTTTGTGATAATTGAAAATTTTCAAAGTCTATCTTCCTCATTTGAAGTCGAATTTCAACATTTCTTATATATTTGAGTGAAATCGCATCTAACTCTGTCAGATATCGTCGATTAACATCCATTGAAGCCCATTGAAGTCAACTGTCACTTTGTGTTAATTGAAAATTTTCAAAGTCTATCTTCCTCATTTGAAGTCGAATTTCAACATTTCTTATATATTTGAGTGAGTTTGCGTCTAACTTTGTCAGATATCATCGAAAAACATCCATTGAAGCCCATTGAAGCCAACTGTCACTTTGTGATAATTGAAAATTTTCAAAGTCTATCTTCCTCATTTGAAGTCGAATTTCAACATTTCTTATATATTTGAGTGAAATCGCATCTAACTCTGTCAGATATCGTCGATTAACATCCATTGAAGCCCATTGAAGTCAACTGTCACTTTGTGTTAATTGAAAATTTTCAAAGTCTATCTTCCTCATTTGAAGTCGAATTTCAACATTTCTTATATATTTGAGTGAGTTTGCGTCTAACTTTGTCAGATATCATCGAAAAACATCCATTGAAGCCCATTGAAGCCAACTGTCACTTTGTGATAATTGAAAATTTTCAAAGTCTATCTTCCTCATTTGAAGTCGAATTTCAACATTTCTTATATATTTGAGTGAAATCGCATCTAACTCTGTCAGATATCGTCGATTAACATCCATTGAAGCCCATTGAAGTCAACTGTCACTTTGTGTTAATTGAAAATTTTCAAAGTCTATCTTCCTCATTTGAAGTCCAATTTCAACATTTCTCATATATTTGAGTGAGTTCGCATCTAACTTTGTTAGATATCATCGAATAACATCCATTGAAGCTCATTGAGGTCGATTGTCACTTTGTGTTGATTGAAAATTTTCAAAGTCTATCTTCTTAATTTGGAGTCGAATTTCAACATTTCTTATATATTTGAGTGAGTTCGCAACTTACTTTGTCAGATATCGTCGATTAACATCCATTGAAGCCCATTGAAGTCAACTGTCACTTTGTGATAATTGAAAATTTTCAAAGTCTATCTTCCTCATTTGAAGTCGAATTTCAACATTTCTTATATATTTGAGTGAAATCGCATCTAACTCTGTCAGATATCGTCGATTAACATCCATTGAAGCCCATTGAAGTCAACTGTCACTTTGTGTTAATTGAAAATTTTCAAAGTCTATCTTCCTCATTTGAAGTCGAATTTCAACATTTCTTATATATTTGAGTGAGTTTGCGTCTAACTTTGTCAGATATCATCGAAAAACATCCATTGAAGCCCATTGAAGCCAACTGTCACTTTGTGATAATTGAAAATTTTCAAAGTCTATCTTCCTCATTTGAAGTCGAATTTCAACATTTCTTATATATTTGAGTGAAATCGCATCTAACTCTGTCAGATATCGTCGATTAACATCCATTGAAGCCCATTGAAGTCAACTGTCACTTTGTGTTAATTGAAAATTTTCAAAGTCTATCTTCCTCATTTGAAGTCGAATTTCAACATTTCTTATATATTTGAGTGAGTTCGCATCTAACTTTGTCAAATATCGTCGAATAAAATCCATTGAAGCCCATTGAGGTCAACTGTCACTTTGTGTTAACTGAAAATTTTCGAAGTTTATCTTCCTCATTTGAAGTCGAACTTCAACATTTCTTATATATTCGAGTGAGTTCGCATCTAACTTTGTCAAATATCGTCGAATAACATCCATTGAAGCCCATTGAGGTCGATGGTCACTTTGTGTTGATTGAAAATTTTCAAAGTCTATCTTCCTCATTTGAAGTCGAATTTCAACATTTCTCATATATTTGAGTGAGTTCGCATCTAACTTTGTTAGATATCATCGAATAACATCCATTGAAGCTCATTGAGGTCGATTGTCACTTTGTGTTGATTGAAAATTTTCAAAGTCTATCTTCTTAATTTGAAGTCGAATTTCAACATTTCTTATATATTTGAGTGAGTTCGCAACTTACTTTGTCAGATATCGTCGATTAACATCCATTGAAGCCCATTGAAGTCAACTGTCACTTTGTGATAATTGAAAATTTTCAAAGTCTATCTTCCTCATTTGAAGTCGAATTTCAACATTTCTTATATATTTGAGTGAAATCGCATCTAACTCTGTCAGATATCGTCGATTAACATCCATTGAAGCCCATTGAAGTCAACTGTCACTTTGTGTTAATTGAAAATTTTCAAAGTCTATCTTCCTCATTTGAAGTCGAATTTCAACATTTCTTATATATTTGAGTGAGTTTGCGTCTAACTTTGTCAGATATCATCGAAAAACATCCATTGAAGCCCATTGAAGCCAACTGTCACTTTGTGATAATTGAAAATTTTCAAAGTCTATCTTCCTCATTTGAAGTCGAATTTCAACATTTCTTATATATTTGAGTGAGTTTGCGTCTAACTTTGTCAGATATCATCGAAAAACATCCATTGAAGCCCATTGAAGTCAACTGTCACTTTGTGTTAATTGAAAATTTTCAAAGTCTATCTTCCTCATTTGAAGTCGAATTTCAACATTTCTTATATATTTGAGTGAGTTTGCGTCTAACTTTGTCAGATATCATCGAAAAACATCCATTGAAGCCCATTGAAGCCAACTGTCACTTTGTGATAATTGAAAATTTTCAAAGTCTATCTTCCTCATTTGAAGTCGAATTTCAACATTTCTTATATATTTGAGTGAAATCGCATCTAACTCTGTCAGATATCGTCGATTAACATCCATTGAAGCCCATTGAAGTCAACTGTCACTTTGTGTTAATTGAAAATTTTCAAAGTCTATCTTCTTCATTTGAAGTCGAATTTCAAGATTTCTTATATATTTGAGTGAGTTCGCATCTAACTCTGTCAGATATCATCGAATAAAATCCATTGAAGCCCATTGAGGTCAACTGTCACTTTGTGTTAATTGAAAATTTTCAAAGTCTATCTTCCTCATTTGAAGTCGAATTTCAACATTTCTTATATATTTGAGTGAGTTCGCATCTAACTTTGTCAAATATCGTCGAATAAAATCCATTGAAGCCCATTGAGGTCAACTGTCACTTTGTGTTAACTGAAAATTTTCGAAGTTTATCTTCCTCATTTGAAGTCGAACTTCAACATTTCTTATATATTCCAGTGAGTTCGCATCTAACTTTGTCAAATATCGTCGAATAACATCCATTGAAGCCCATTGAGGTCGATGGTCACTTTGTGTTGATTGAAAATTTTCAAAGTCTATCTTCCTCATTTGAAGTCGAATTTCAACATTTCTCATATATTTGAGTGAGTTCGCATCTAACTTTGTTAGATATCATCGAATAACATCCATTGAAGCTCATTGAGGTCGATTGTCACTTTGTGTTGATTGAAAATTTTCAAAGTCTATCTTCTTAATTTGAAGTCGAATTTCAACATTTCTTATATATTTGAGTGAGTTCGCAACTTACTTTGTCAGATATCGTCGATTAACATCCATTGAAGCCCATTGAAGTCAACTGTCACTTTGTGATAATTGAAAATTTTCAAAGTCTATCTTCCTCATTTGAAGTCGAATTTCAACATTTCTTATATATTTGAGTGAAATCGCATCTAACTCTGTCAGATATCGTCGATTAACATCCATTGAAGCCCATTGAAGTCAACTGTCACTTTGTGTTAATTGAAAATTTTCAAAGTCTATCTTCCTCATTTGAAGTCGAATTTCAACATTTCTTATATATTTGAGTGAGTTCGCATCTAACTCTGTCAGATATCATCGAATAAAATCCATTGAAGCCCATTGAGGTCAACTGTCACTTTGTGTTAATTGAAAATTTTCAAAGTCTATCTTCCTAATTTAAAGTCGAATTTCAACATTTCTTATATATTTGAGTGAGTTCGCTTCTAACTCTGTCAGATATCATCGAATAAAATCCATTGAAGCCCATTGAGGTCAACTGTCACTTTGTGTTAACTGAAAATTTTCAAAGTTTATCTTCCCCATTTGAACTTTGTTAGATCTCATCGAATAACATCCATTGAAGCTCATTGAGGTCGATTGTCACTTTGTGTTGATTGAAAATTTTCAAAGTCTATCTTCTTAATTTGAAGTCGAATTTCAACATTTCTTATATATTTGAGTGAGTTCGCAACTTACTTTGTCAGATATCGTCGATTAACATCCATTGAAGCCCATTGAAGTCAACTGTCACTTTGTGATAATTGAAAATTTTCAAAGTCTATCTTCCTCATTTGAAGTCGAATTCCAACATTTCTTATATATTTGAGTGAGTTCGCATCTAACTTTGTCAAATATCGTCGAATAACATCCATTGAAGCCCATTGAGGTCGATGGTCACTTTGTGTTGATTGAAAATTTTCAAAGTCTATCTTCTTAATTTGAAGTCGAATTTCAACATTCCTTATATATTTGAGTGAGTTCGCATCTAACTTTGTCAGATATCATCGAATAACATCCATTGAAGCCCATTGAGTTCAACTGTCACTTTGTGATAATTGAAAATTTTCAAAGTCTATCTTCCTCATTTGAAGTCGAATTTCAACATTTCTTATATATTTGAGTGAGTTCGCATCTAACTCTGTCAGATATCATCGAATAAAATCCATTGAAGCCCATTGAGGTCAACTGTCACTTTGTGTTAATTGAAAATTTTCAAAGTCTATCTTCCTCATTTGAAGTCGAATTTCAACATTTCTTATATATTTGAGTGAGTTCGCATCTAACTTTGTCAAATATCGTCGAATAACATCCATTGAAGCCCATTGAGGTCGATGGTCACTTTGTGTTGATTGAAAATTTTCAAAGTCTATCTTCCTCATTTGAAGTCGAATTTCAACATTTCTTATATATTTGAGTGAAATCGCATCTAACTCTGTCAGATATCGTCGATTAACATCCATTGAAGCCCATTGAAGTCAACTGTCACTTTGTCTTAATTGAAAATTTTCAAAGTCTATCTTCCTCATTCGAAGTCGAATTTCAACATTTCTTATAGATTTGAGTGAGTTCGCATCTAACTTTGTCAAATATCGTCGAATAACATCCATTGAAGCCCATTGAAGTCAACTGTCACTTTGTCTTAATTGAAAATTTTCAAAGTCTATCTTCCTCATTCGAAGTCGAATTTCAACATTTCTTATATATTTGAGTGAGTTTGCGTCTAACTTTGTCAGATATCATCGAAAAACATCCATTGAAGCCGATTGAAGCCAACTGTCACTTTGTGATAATTGAAAATTTTCAAAGTCTATCTTCCTCATTTGAAGTCGAATTTCAACATTTCTTATATATTTGAGTGAGTTTGCGTCTAACTTTGTCAGATATCATCGAAAAACATCCATTGAAGCCCATTGAAGCCAACTGTCACTTTGTGATAATTGAAAATTTTCAAAGTCTATCTTCCTCATTTGAAGTCGAATTTCAACATTTCTTATATATTTGAGTGAAATCGCATCTAACTCTGTCAGATATCGTCGATTAACATCCATTGAAGCCCATTGAAGTCAACTGTCACTTTGTCTTAATTGAAAATTTTCAAAGTCTATCTTCCTCATTCGAAGTCGAATTTCAACATTTCTTATATATTTGAGTGAGTTTGCGTCTAACTTTGTCAGATATCATCGAAAAACATCCATTGAAGCCCATTGAAGCCAACTGTCACTTTGTGATAATTGAAAATTTTCAAAGTCTATCTTCCTCATTTGAAGTCGAATTTCAACATTTCTTATATATTTGAGTGAGTTTGCGTCTAACTTTGTCAGATATCATCGAAAAACATCCATTGAAGCCCATTGAAGCCAACTGTCACTTTGTGATAATTGAAAATTTTCAAAGTCTATCTTCCTCATTTGAAGTCGAATTTCAACATTTCTTATATATTTGAGTGAAATCGCATCTAACTCTGTCAGATATCGTCGATTAACATCCATTGAAGCCCATTGAAGTCAACTGTCACTTTGTCTTAATTGAAAATTTTCAAAGTCTATCTTCCTCATTCGAAGTCGAATTTCAACATTTCTTATATATTTGAGTGAGTTTGCGTCTAACTTTGTCAGATATCATCGAAAAACATCCATTGAAGCCCATTGAAGCCAACTGTCACTTTGTGATAATTGAAAATTTTCAAAGTCTATCTTCCTCATTTGAAGTCGAATTTCAACATTTCTTATATATTTGAGTGAGTTTGCGTCTAACTTTGTCAGATATCATCGAAAAACATCCATTGAAGCCCATTGAAGCCAACTGTCACTTTGTGATAATTGAAAATTTTCAAAGTCTATCTTCCTCATTTGAAGTCGAATTTCAACATTTCTTATATATTTGAGTGAGTTCGCATCTAATTCTGTCAGATATCATCGAATAAAATCCATTGAAGCCCATTGAGGTCAACTGTCACTTTGTGTTAACTGAAAATTTTCAAAGTTTATCTTCCTCATTTGGAGTCGAACTTCAACATTTCTTATATATTTGAGTGAGTTCGCATCTAACTCTGTCAGATATCGTCGATTAACATCCATTGAAGCCCATTGAAGTCAACTGTCACTTTGTCTTAATTGAAAATTTTCAAAGTCTATCTTCCTCATTCGAAGTCGAATTTCAACATTTCTTATATATTTGAGTGAGTTTGCGTCTAACTTTGTCAGATATCATCGAAAAACATCCATTGAAGCCCATTGAAGCCAACTGTCACTTTGTGATAATTGAAAATTTTCAAAGTCTATCTTCCTCATTTGAAGTCGAATTTCAACATTTCTTATATATTTGAGTGAGTTCGCATCTAACTCTGTCAGATATCATCGAATAAAATCCATTGAAGCCCATTGAGGTCAACTGTCACTTTGTGTTAACTGAAAATTTTCAAAGTTTATCTTCCTCATTTGGAGTCGAACTTCAACATTTCTTATATATTTGAGTGAGTTCGCATCTAACTTTGTCAAATATCGTCGAATAACATCCATTGAAGCCCATTGAGGTCGATGGTCACTTTGTGTTGATTGAAAATTTTCAAAGTCTATCTTCCTCATTTGAAGTCGAATTTCAACATTTCTTATATATTTGAGTGAAATCGCATCTAACTCTGTCAGATATCGTCGATTAACATCCATTGAAGCCCATTGAAGTCAACTGTCACTTTGTCTTAATTGAAAATTTTCAAAGTCTATCTTCCTCATTCGAAGTCGAATTTCAACATTTCTTATATATTTGAGTGAGTTCGCATCTAACTTTGTCAAATATCGTCGAATAACATCCATTGAAGTCCATTGAAGTCAACTGTCACTTTGTGATAATTGAAAATTTTCAAAGTCTATCTTCCTCATTTGAAGTCGAATTTCAACATTTCTTATATATTTGAGTGAAATCGCATCTAACTCTGTCAGATATCGTCGATTAACATCCATTGAAGCCCATTGAAGTCAACTGTCACTTTGTCTTAATCGAAAATTTTCAAAGTCTATCTTCCTCATTCGAAGTCGAATTTCAACATTTCTTATATATTTGAGTGAGTTTGCGTCTAACTTTGTCAGATATCATCGAAAAACATCCATTGAAGCCCATTGAAGCCAACTGTCACTTTGTGATAATTGAAAATTTTCAAAGTCTATCTTCCTCATTTGAAGTCGAATTTCAACATTTCTTATATATTTGAGTGAGTTCGCATCTAACTTTGTCAAATATCGTCGAATAACATCCATTGAAGCCCATTGAGGTCGATGGTCACTTTGTGTTGATTGAAAATTTTCAAAGTCTATCTTCCTCATTTGAAGTCGAATTTCAACATTTCTCATATATTTGAGTGAGTTCGCATCTAACTTTGTTAGATATCATCGAATAACATCCATTGAAGCTCATTGAGGTCGATTGTCACTTTGTGTTGATTGAAAATTTTCAAAGTCTATCTTCTTAATTTGGAGTCGAATTTCAACATTTCTTATATATTTGAGTGAGTTCGCATCTAACTCTGTCAGATATCATCGAATAAAATCCATTGAAGCCCATTGAGGTCAACTGTCACTTTGTGTTAATTGAAAATTTTCAAAGTCTATCTTCTTCATTTGAAGTCGAATTTCAAGATTTCTTATATATTTGAGTGAGTTCGCATCTAACTCTGTCAGATATCATCGAATAAAATCCATTGAAGCCCATTGAGGTCAACTGTCACTTTGTGTTAATTGAAAATTTTCAAAGTCTATCTTCCTCATTTGAAGTCGAATTTCAACATTTCTTATATATTTGAGTGAGTTCGCAACTTACTTTGTCAGATATCGTCGATTAACATCCATTGAAGTCCATTGAAGTCAACTGTCACTTTGTGATAATTGAAAATTTTCTAAGTCTATCTTCCTCATTTGAAGTCGAATTTCAACATTTCTTATATATTTGAGTGAGTTTGCGTCTAACTTTGTCAGATATCATCGAAAAACATCCATTGAAGCCCATTGAAGCCAACTGTCACTTTGTGATAATTGAAAATTTTCAAAGTCTATCTTCCTCATTTGAAGTCGAATTTCAACATTTCTTATATATTTGAGTGAGTTTGCGTCTAACTTTGTAAGATATCATCGAAAAACATCCATTGAAGCCCATTGAAGCCAACTGTCACTTTGTGATAATTGAAAATTTTCAAAGTCTATCTTCCTCATTTGAAGTCGAATTTCAACATTTCTTATATATTTGAGTGAGTTCGCATCTAACTCTGTCAGATATCATCGAATAAAATCCATTGAAGCCCATTGAGGTCAACTGTCACTTTGTGTTAATTGAAAATTTTCAAAGTCTATCTTCTTCATTTGAAGTCGAATTTCAAGATTTCTTATATATTTGAGTGAGTTCGCATCTAACTCTGTCAGATATCATCGAATAAAATCCATTGAAGCCCATTGAGGTCAACTGTCACTTTGTGTTAATTGAAAATTTTCAAAGTCTATCTTCCTCATTTGAAGTCGAATTTCAACATTTCTTATATATTTGAGTGAGTTCGCATCTAACTTTGTCAAATATCGTCGAATAAAATCCATTGAAGCCCATTGAGGTCAACTGTCACTTTGTGTTAACTGAAAATTTTCGAAGTTTATCTTCCTCATTTGAAGTCGAACTTCAACATTTCTTATATATTCGAGTGGGTTCGCATCTAACTTTGTCAAATATCGTCGAATAACATCCATTGAAGCCCATTGAGGTCGATGGTCACTTTGTGTTGATTGAAAATTTTCAAAGTCTATCTTCCTCATTTGAAGTCGAATTTCAACATTTCTCATATATTTGAGTGAGTTCGCATCTAACTTTGTTAGATATCATCGAATAACATCCATTGAAGCTCATTGAGGTCGATTGTCACTTTGTGTTGATTGAAAATTTTCAAAGTCTATCTTCTTAATTTGAAGTCGAATTTCAACATTTCTTATATATTTGAGTGAGTTCGCAACTTACTTTGTCAGATATCGTCGATTAACATCCATTGAAGCCCATTGAAGTAAACTGTCACTTTGTGATAATTGAAAATTTTCAAAGTCTATCTTCCTCATTTGAAGTCGAATTTCAACATTTCTTATATATTTGAGTGAAATCGCATCTAACTCTGTCAGATATCGTCGATTAACATCCATTGAAGCCCATTGAAGTCAACTGTCACTTTGTGTTAATTGAAAATTTTCAAAGTCTATCTTCCTCATTTGAAGTCGAATTTCAACATTTCTTATATATTTGAGTGAGTTCGCATCTAACTCTGTCAGATATCATCGAATAAAATCCATTGAAGCCCATTGAGGTCAACTGTCACTTTGTGTTAATTAAAAATTTTCAAAGTCTATCTTCCTCATTTGAAGTCGAATTCCAACATTTCTTATATATTTGAGTGAGTTCGCATCTAACTTTGTCAAATATCGTCGAATAACATCCATTGAAGCCCATTGAGGTCGATGGTCACTTTGTGTTGATTGAAAATTTTCAAAGTCTATCTTCTTAATTTGAAGTCGAATTTCAACATTCCTTATATATTTGAGTGAGTTCGCATCTAACTTTGTCAGATATCATCGAATAACATCCATTGAAGCCCATTGAGTTCAACTGTCACTTTGTGATAATTGAAAATTTTCAAAGTCTATCTTCCTCATTTGAAGTCGAATTTCAACATTTCTTATATATTTGAGTGAGTTCGCATCTAACTCTGTCAGATATCATCGAATAAAATCCATTGAAGCCCATTGAGGTCAACTGTCACTTTGTATTAATTGAAAATTTTCAAAGTCTATCTTCCTCATTTGAAGTCGAATTTCAACATTTCTTATATATTTGAGTGAGTTCGCATCTAACTTTGTCAAATATCGTCGAATAACATCCATTGAAGCCCATTGAGGTCGATGGTCACTTTGTGTTGATTGAAAATTTTCAAAGTCTATCTTCCTCATTTGAAGTCGAATTTCAACATTTCTTATATATTTGAGTGAAATCGCATCTAACTCTGTCAGATATCGTCGATTAACATCCATTGAAGCCCATTGAAGTCAACTGTCACTTTGTCTTAATTGAAAATTTTCAAAGTCTATCTTCCTCATTCGAAGTCGAATTTCAACATTTCTTATATATTTGAGTGAGTTCGCATCTAACTTTGTCAAATATCGTCGAATAACATCCATTGAAGTCCATTGAAGTCAACTGTCACTTTGTGATAATTGAAAATTTTCAAAGTCTATCTTCCTCATTTGAAGTCGAATTTCAACATTTCTTATATATTTGAGTGAAATCGCATCTAACTCTGTCAGATATCGTCGATTAACATCCATTGAAGCCCATTGAAGTCAACTGTCACTTTGTCTTAATTGAAAATTTTCAAAGTCTATCTTCCTCATTCGAAGTCGAATTTCAACATTTCTTATATATTTGAGTGAGTTTGCGTCTAACTTTGTCAGATATCATCGAAAAACATCCATTGAAGCCCATTGAAGCCAACTGTCACTTTGTGATAATTGAAAATTTTCAAAGTCTATCTTCCTCATTTGAAGTCGAATTTCAACATTTCTTATATATTTGAGTGAGTTCGCATCTAACTCTGTCAGATATCATCGAATAAAATCCATTGAAGCCCATTGAGGTCAACTGTCACTTTGTGTTAACTGAAAATTTTCAAAGTTTATCTTCCTCATTTGGAGTCGAACTTCAACATTTCTTATATATTTGAGTGAGTTCGCATCTAACTTTGTCAAATATCGTCGAATAACATCCATTGAAGCCCATTGAGGTCGATGGTCACTTTGTGTTGATTGAAAATTTTCAAAGTCTATCTTCCTCATTTGAAGTCGAATTTCAACATTTCTCATATATTTGAGTGAGTTCGCATCTAACTTTGTTAGATATCATCGAATAACATCCATTGAAGCTCATTGAGGTCGATTGTCACTTTGTGTTGATTGAAAATTTTCAAAGTCTATCTTCTTAATTTGGAGTCGAATTTCAACATTTCTTATATATTTGAGTGAGTTCTCAACTTACTTTGTCAGATATCGTCGATTAACATCCATTGAAGCCCATTGAAGTCAACTGTCACTTTGTGATAATTGAAAATTTTCAAAGTCTATCTTCCTCATTTGAAGTCGAATTTCAACATTTCTTATATATTTGAGTGAAATCGCATCTAACTCTGTCAGATATCGTCGATTAACATCCATTGAAGCCCATTGAAGTCAACTGTCACTTTGTGTTAATTGAAAATTTTCAAAGTCTATCTTCCTCATTTGAAGTCGAATTTCAACATTTCTTATATATTTGAGTGAGTTCGCAACTTACTTTGTCAGATATCGTCGATTAACATCCATTGAAGTCCATTGAAGTCAACTGTCACTTTGTGATAATTGAAAATTTTCTAAGTCTATCTTCCTCATTTGAAGTCGAATTTCAACATTTCTTATATATTTGAGTGAGTTTGCGTCTAACTTTGTCAGATATCATCGAAAAACATCCATTGAAGCCCATTGAAGCCAACTGTCACTTTGTGATAATTGAAAATTTTCAAAGTCTATCTTCCTCATTTGAAGTCGAATTTCAACATTTCTTATATATTTGAGTGAGTTTGCGTCTAACTTTGTCAGATATCATCGAAAAACATCCATTGAAGCCCATTGAAGCCAACTGTCACTTTGTGATAATTGAAAATTTTCAAAGTCTATCTTCCTCATTTGAAGTCGAATTTCAACATTTCTTATATATTTGAGTGAAATCGCATCTAACTCTGTCAGATATCGTCAATTAACATCCATTGAAGCCCATTGAAGTCAACTGTCACTTTGTGTTAATTGAAAATTTTCAAAGTCTATCTTCCTCATTTGAAGTCGAATTTCAACATTTCTTATATATTTGAGTGAGTTCGCATCTAACTCTGTCAGATATCATCGAATAAAATCCATTGAAGCCCATTGAGGTCAACTGTCACTTTGTGTTAATTGAAAATTTTCAAAGTCTATCTTCTTCATTTGAAGTCGAATTTCAAGATTTCTTATATATTTGAGTGAGTTCGCATCTAACTCTGTCAGATATCATCGAATAAAATCCATTGAAGCCCATTGAGGTCAACTGTCACTTTGTGTTAATTGAAAATTTTCAAAGTCTATCTTCCTCATTTGAAGTCGAATTTCAACATTTCTTATATATTTGAGTGAGTTCGCATCTAACTTTGTCAAATATCGTCGAATAAAATCCATTGAAGCCCATTGAGGTCAACTGTCACTTTGTGTTAACTGAAAATTTTCGAAGTTTATCTTCCTCATTTGAAGTCGAACTTCAACATTTCTTATATATTCGAGTGAGTTCGCATCTAACTTTGTCAAATATCGTCGAATAACATCCATTGAAGCCCATTGAGGTCGATGGTCACTTTGTGTTGATTGAAAATTTTCAAAGTCTATCTTCCTCATTTGAAGTCGAATTTCAACATTTCTCATATATTTGAGTGAGTTCGCATCTAACTTTGTTAGATATCATCGAATAACATCCATTGAAGCTCATTGAGGTCGATTGTCACTTTGTGTTGATTGAAAATTTTCAAAGTCTATCTTCTTAATTTGAAGTCGAATTTCAACATTTCTTATATATTTGAGTGAGTTCGCAACTTACTTTGTCAGATATCGTCGATTAACATCCATTGAAGCCCATTGAAGTCAACTGTCACTTTGTGATAATTGAAAATTTTCAAAGTCTATCTTCCTCATTTGAAGTCGAATTTCAACATTTCTTATATATTTGAGTGAAATCGCATCTAACTCTGTCAGATATCGTCGATTAACATCCATTGAAGCCCATTGAAGTCAACTGTCACTTTGTGTTAATTGAAAATTTTCAAAGTCTATCTTCCTCATTTGAAGTCGAATTTCAACATTTCTTATATATTTGAGTGAGTTCGCATCTAACTCTGTCAGATATCATCGAATAAAATCCATTGAAGCCCATTGAGGTCAACTGTCACTTTGTGTTAATTGAAAATTTTCAAAGTTTATCTTCCTCATTTGAAGTCGAATTCCAACATTTCTTATATATTTGAGTGAGTTCGCATCTAACTTTGTCAAATATCGTCGAATAACATCCATTGAAGCCCATTGAGGTCGATGGTCACTTTGTGTTGATTGAAAATTTTCAAAGTCTATCTTCTTAATTTGAAGTCGAATTTCAACATTCCTTATATATTTGAGTGAGTTCGCATCTAACTTTGTCAGATATCATCGAATAACATCCATTGAAGCCCATTGAGTTCAACTGTCACTTTGTGATAATTGAAAATTTTCAAAGTCTATCTTCCTCATTTGAAGTCGAATTTCAAGATTTCTTATATATTTGAGTGAGTTCGCATCTAACTCTGTCAGATATCATCGAATAAAATCCATTGAAGCCCATTGAGGTCAACTGTCACTTTGTGTTAATTGAAAATTTTCAAAGTCTATCTTCCTCATTTGAAGTCGAATTTCAACATTTCTTATATATTTGAGTGAGTTCGCATCTAACTTTGTCAAATATCGTCGAATAACATCCATTGAAGCCCATTGAGGTCGATGGTCACTTTGTGTTGATTGAAAATTTTCAAAGTCTATCTTCTTAATTTGAAGTCGAATTTCAACATTTCTTATATATTTGAGTGAGTTCGCAACTTACTTTGTCAGATATCGTCGATTAACATCCATTGAAGTCCATTGAAGTCAACTGTCACTTTGTGATAATTGAAAATTTTCAAAGTCTATCTTCCTCATTTGAAGTCGAATTTCAACATTTCTTATATATTTGAGTGAAATCGCATCTAACTCTGTCAGATATCGTCGATTAACATCCATTGAAGCCCATTGAAGTCAACTGTCACTTTGTCTTAATTGAAAATTTTCAAAGTCTATCTTCCTCATTCGAAGTCGAATTTCAACATTTCTTATATATTTGAGTGAGTTTGCGTCTAACTTTGTCAGATATCATCGAAAAACATCCATTGAAGCCCATTGAAGCCAACTGTCACTTTGTGATAATTGAAAATTTTCAAAGTCTATCTTCCTCATTTGAAGTCGAATTTCAACATTTCTTATATATTTGAGTGAGTTTGCGTCTAACTTTGTCAGATATCATCGAATTTGAAGTCGAATTTCAACATTTCTTATATATTGGAGTGAGTTTGCGTCTAACTTTGTCAGATATCATCGAAAAACATCCATTGAAGCCCATTGAAGCCAACTGTCACTTTGTGATAATTGAAAATTTTCAAAGTCTATCTTCCTCATTTGAAGTTGAATTTCAACATTTCTTATATATTTGAGTAAGTTCGCATCTAACTTTGTCAGATATCATCGAATAACATCCATTGAAGCCCATTGAGGTCAACTGTCACTTTGTGATTATTGAAAATTTTCAAAGTCTATCTTCCTCATTTGAAGTCGAATTTCAACATTTCTTATATATTTGAGTGAGTTCGCACCTAACTTTGTCAGATATCGTCAAATAACATCCATTGAAGCCCATTGAGGTCAACTGTCACTTTGTGATAATTGAAAATTTTCAAAGTCTATCTTCTTAATTTGGAGTCGAATTTCAACATTTCTTATATATTTGAGTGAGTTCGCAACTTACTTTGTCAGATATCGTCGATTAACATCCATTGAAGCCCATTGAAGTCAACTGTCACTTGGTGATAATTGAAAATTTTCAAAGTCTATCTTCCTCATTTGAAGTCGAATTTCAACATTTCTTATATATTTGAGTGAAATCGCATCTAACTCTGTCAGATATCGTCGATTAACATCCATTGAAGCCCATTGAAGTCAACTGTCACTTTGTGTTAATTGAAAATTTTCAAAGTCTATCTTCCTCATTTGAAGTCGAATTTCAACATTTCTTATATATTTGAGTGAGTTCGCATCTAACTCTGTCAGATATCATCGAATAAAATCCATTCAAGCCCATTGAGGTCAACTGTCACTTTGTGTTAATTGAAAATTTTCAAAGTCTATCTTCCTCATTTGAAGTCGAATTTCAACATTTCTTATATATTTGAGTGAGTTCGCATCTAACTTTGTCAGATATCATCGAATAACATCCATTGAAGCCCATTGAGGTCAACTGTCACTTTGTGATAATTGAAAATTTTCGAAGTCTATCTTCCTCATTTGAAGTCGAATTTCAACATTTCTCATATATTTGAGTGAGTTCGCAACTTACTTTGTCAGATATCGTCGATTAACATCCATTGAAGTCCATTGAAGTCAACTGTCACTTTGTGATAATTGAAAATTTTCTAAGTCTATCTTCCTCATTTGAAGTCGAATTTCAACATTTCTTATATATTTGAGTGAGTTTGCGTCTAACTTTGTCAGATATCATCGAAAAACATCCATTGAAGCCCATTGAAGCCAACTGTCACTTTGTGATAATTGAAAATTTTCAAAGTCTATCTTCCTCATTTGAAGTCGAATTTCAACATTTCTTATATATTTGAGTGAGTTTGCGTCTAACTTTGTCAGATATCATCGAAAAACATCCATTGAAGCCCATTGAAGTCAACTGTCACTTCGTGATAATTGAAAATTTTCAAAGTCTATCTTCCTCATTCGAAGTCGAATTTCAACATTTCTTATATATTTGAGTGAAATCGCATCTAACTCTGTCAGATATCGTCGATTAACATCCATTAAAGCCCATTGAAGTCAACTGTCACTTTGTGTTAATTGAAAATTTTCAAAGTCTATCTTCCTCATTTGAAGTCGAATTTCAACATTTCTTATATATTTGAGTGAGTTCGCATCTAACTTTGTCAAATATCGTCGAATAACATCCATTGAAGCCCATTGAGGTCGATGGTCACTTTGTGTTAATTGAAAATGTTCAAAGTTTATCTTCCTCATTTGAAGTCGAATTTCAACATTTCTTATATATTTGAGTGAGTTTGCGTCTAACTTTGTCAGATATCATCGAAAAACATCCATTGAAGCCCATTGAGGTCAACTGTCACTTTGTGATAATTGAAAATTTTCAAAGTCTATCTTCCTCATTTGAAGTCGAATTTCAACATTTCTTATATATTTGAGTGAAATCGCATCTAACTTTGTCAAATATCGTCGAATAACATCCATTGAAGCCCATTGAGGTCGATGGTCACTTTGTGTTGATTGAAAATTCTCAAAGTCTATCTTCTTAATTTGAAGTCGAATTCCAACATTTCTTATATATTTGAGTGAGTTCGCAACTTACTTTGTCAGATATCGTCGATTAACATCCATTGAAGCCCATTGAAGTCAACTGTCACTTCGTGATAATTGAAAATTTTCAAAGTCTATCTTCCTCATTTGAAGTCGAATTTCAACATTTCTTATATATTTGAGTGAAATCGCATCTAACTCTGTCAGATATCGTCGATTAACATCCATTAAAGCCCATTGAAGTCAACTGTCACTTTGTGTTAATTGAAAATGTTCAAAGTCTATCTTCCTCATTTGAAGTCGAATTTCAACATTTCTTATATATTTGAGTGAGTTCGCATCTAACTCTGTCAGATATCATCGAATAAAATCCATTCAAGCCCATTGAGGCCAACTGTCACTTTGTGTTAATTGAAAATTTTCAAAGTCTATCTTCCTCATTTGAAGTCGAATTTCAACATTTCTTATATATTTGAGTGAGTTCGCATCTAACTTTGTCAGATATCATCGAATAACATCCATTGAAGCCCATTGAGGTCAACTGTCACTTTGTGATAATTGAAAATTTTCGAAGTCTATCTTCCTCATTTGAAGTCGAATTTCAACATTTCTTATATATTTGAGTGAGTTCGCAACTTACTTTGTCAGATATCGTCGATTAACATCCATTGAAGTCCATTGAAGTCAACTGTCACTTTGTGATAATTGAAAATTTTCTAAGTCTATCTTCCTCATTTGAAGTCGAATTTCAACATTTCTTATATATTTGAGTGAGTTTGCGTCTAACTTTGTCAGATATCATCGAAAAACATCCATTGAAGCCCATTGAAGCCAACTGTCACTTTGTGATAATTGAAAATTTTCAAAGTCTATCTTCCTCATTTGAAGTCGAATTTCAACATTTCTTATATATTTGAGTGAGTTTGCGTCTAACTTTGTCAGATATCATCGAAAAACATCCATTGAAGCCCATTGAAGCCAACTGTCACTTTGTGATAATTGAAAATTTTCAAAGTCTATCTTCCTCATTTGAAGTCGAATTTCAACATTTCTTATATATTTGAGTAAGTAGGCATCTAACTTTGTCAGATATCATCGAATAACATCCATTGAAGCCCATTGAGGTCAACTGTCACTTTGTGATTATTGAAAATTTTCAAAGTCTATCTTCCTCATTTGAAGTCGAATTTCAACATTTCTTATATATTTGAGTGAGTTCGCACCTAACTTTGTCAGATATCGTCAAATAACATCCATTGAAGCCCATTGAGGTCAACTGTCACTTTGTGATAATTGAAAATTTTCAAAGTCTATCTTCCTCATTTGAAGTTGAATTTCAACATTTCTTATATATTTGAGTGAGTTCGCAACTTACTTTGTCAGATATAGTCGATTAACATCCATTGAAGCCCATTGAAGTCAACTGTCACTTTGTGATAATTGAAAATTTTCAAAGTCTATCTTCCTCATTTGAAGTCGAATTTCAACATTTCTTATATATTTGAGTGAGTTCGCATCTAACTTTGTCAAATATCGTCGAATAACATCCATTGAAGCCCATTGAGGTCGATGGTCACTTTGTGTTGATTGAAAATTTTCAAAGTCTATCTTCCTCATTTGAAGTCGAATTTCAACATTTCTTATATATTTGAGTGAGTTCGCACCTAACTTTGTCAGATATCGTCAAATAACATCCATTGAAGCCCATTGAGGTCAACTGTCACTTTGTGATAATTGAAAATTTTCAAAGTCTATCTTCCTCATTTGAAGTTGAATTTCAACATTTCTTATATATTTGAGTGAGTTCGCAACTTACTTTGTCAGATATAGTCGATTAACATCCATTGAAGCCCATTGAAGTCAACTGTCACTTTGTGATAATTGAAAATTTTCAAAGTCTATCTTCCTCATTTGAAGTCGAATTTCAACATTTCTTATATATTTGAGTGAGTTCGCATCTAACTTTGTCAAATATCGTCGAATAACATCCATTGAAGCCCATTGAGGTCGATGGTCACTTTGTGTTGATTGAAAATTTTCAAAGTCTATCTTCTTAATTTGGAGTCGAATTTCAACATTTCTTATAAATTTGAGTGAGTTCGCAACTTACTTTGTCAGATATCGTCGATTAACATCCATTGAAGCCCATTGAAGTCAACTGTCACTTTGTGATAATTGAAAATTTCCAAAGTCTATCTTCCTCATTTGAAGTCGAATTTCAACATTTCTTATATATTTGAATGAAATCGCATCTAACTCTGTCAGATATGGTCGATTAACATCCATTGAAGCCCATTGAAGTCAACTGTCACTTTGTGTTAATTGAAAATTTTCAAAGTCTATCTTCCTCATTTGAAGTCGAATTTCAACATTTCTTATATATTTGAGTGAGTTTGCGTCTAACTTTGTCAGATATCATCGAAAAACATCCATTGAAGCCCATTGAAGTCAACTGTCACTTTGTGATAATTGAAAATTTTCAAAGTCTATCTTCCTCATTTGAAGTCGAATTTCAACATTTCTTATATATTTGAGTAAGTTCGCATCTAACTTTGTCAGATATCATCGAATAACATCCATTGAAGCCCATTGAGGTCGATGGTCACTTTGTGTTGATTGAAAATTTTCAAAGTCTATCTTCCTCATTTGAAGTGGAATTTCAACATTTCTTATATATTTCAGTGAGTTCGCATCTAACTCTGTCAGATATCATCGAATAAAATCCATTGAAGCCCATTGAGGTCAACTGTCACTTTGTGTTGATTGAAAATTCTCAAAGTCTATCTTCTTAATTTGAAGTCGAATTCCAACATTTCTTATATATTTGAGTGAGTTCGCAACTTACTTTGTCAGATATCGTCGATTAACATCCATTGAAGCCCATTGAAGTCAACTGTCACTTCGTGATAATTGAAAATTTTCAAAGTCTATCTTCCTCATTTGAAGTCGAATTTCAACATTTCTTATATATTTGAGTGAAATCGCATCTAACTCTGTCAGATATCGTCGATTAACATCCATTAAAGCCCATTGAAGTCAACTGTCACTTTGTGTTAATTGAAAATTTTCAAAGTCTATCTTCCTCATTTGAAGTCGAATTTCAACATTTCTTATATATTTGAGTGAAATCGCATCTAACTCTGTCAGATATCGTCGATTAACATCCATTGAAGCCCATTGAGGTCAACTGTCACTTTGTGTTGATTGAAAATGTTCAAAGTTTATCTTCCTCATTTGAAGTCGAATTTCAACATTTCTTATATATTTGAGTGAGTTCGCACCTAACTTTGTCAGATATCGTCGATTAACATCCATTAAAGCCCATTGAAGTCAACTGTCACTTTGTGATAATTGAAAATTTTCAAAGTCTATCTTCCTCATTTGAAGTCGAATTTCAACATTTCTTATATATTTGAGTGAAATCGCATCTAACTTTGTCAAATATCGTCGAATAACATCCATTGAAGCCCATTGAGGTCGATGGTCACTTTGTGTTGATTGAAAATTCTCAAAGTCTATCTTCTTAATTTGAAGTCGAATTTCAACATTTCTTATATATTTGAGTGAAATCGCATCTAACTCTGTCAGATATCGTCGATTAACATCCATTGAAGCCCATTGAGGTCAACTGTCACTTTGTGATAATTGAAAATTTTCAAAGTCTATCTCCCTCATTTGAAGTCGAATTTCAACATTTCTTATATATTTGAGTGAGTTCGCACCTAACTTTGTCAGATATCGTCGAATAACATCCATTGAAGCCCATTGAGGTCAACTGTCACTTTGTGATAATTGAAAATTTTCAAAGTCTATCTTCCTCATTTGAAGTCGAATTTCAACATTTCTTATATATTTGAGTGAGTTCGCATCTAACTTCGTTAGATATCATCGAATAACATCCATTGAAGCCCATTGAAGCCAACTGTCCCTTTGTGTTAATTGAAAATTTTCAAAGTCTATCTTCCTCATTTGAAGTCGAATTTCAACATTCCTTATATATTTGAGTGAGTTCGCATCTAACTTTGTCAGGTATCATCGAAAAACATCCATTGAAGCCCATTGAAGCCAACTGTCACTTTGTGTTAATTGAAAATTTTCAAAGTCTATCTTCCTCATTTGAAGTCGAATTTCAACATTTCTTATATATTTGAGTAAGTTCGCATCTAACTTTGTCAGGTATCATCGAAAAACATCCATTGAAGCCCATTGAAGCCAACTGTCCCTTTGTGTTAATTGAAAATTTTCAAAGTCTATCTTCCTCATTTGAAGTCGAACTTCAACATTTCTTATATATTTGAGTGAGTTCGCATCTAACTTTGTCAGATATCGTCGAATAACATCCATTGAAGCCCATTGAAGTCAACTGTCACTTTGTGTTAATTGAAAATTTTCAAAGTCTATATTCCTTATTTGAAGTCGAATTTCAACATTTCTTATATATTCGAGTGAGTTCGCATCTAACTCTGTCAGGTATCATCGAAAAACATCCATTGAAGCCCATTGAAGCCAACTGTCACTTTGTGTTAATTGAAAATTTTCAAAGTTTATCTTCCTCATTTGAAGTCGAACTTCAACATTTCTTATATATTTGAGTGAGTTCGCATCTAACTTTGTCAGATATCGTCGAATAACATCCATTGAAGCCCATTGAAGCCAACTGTCACTTTGTGTTAATTGAAAATTTTCAAAGTCTATCTTCCTCATTTGAAGTCGAATTTCAACATTTCTTATATATTTGAGTAAGTTCGCATCTAACTTTGTCAGGTATCATCGAAAAACATCCATTGAAGCCCATTGAAGCCAACTGTCCCTTTGTGTTAATTGAAAATTTTCAAAGTCTATCTTCCTCATTTGAAGTCGAATTTCAACATTTCTTATATATTTGAGTAAGTTCGCATCTAACTTTGTCAGGTATCATCGAAAAACATCCATTGAAGCCCATTGAAGCCAACTGTCCCTTTGTGTTAATTGAAAATTTTCAAAGTCTATCTTCCTCATTTGAAGTCGAACTTCAACATTTCTTATATATTTGAGTGAGTTCGCATCTAACTTTGTCAGATATCGTCGAATAACATCCATTGAAGCCCATTGAAGTCAACTGTCACTTTGTGTTAATTGAAAATTTTCAAAGTCTATATTCCTTATTTGAAGTCGAATTTCAACATTTCTTATATATTCGAGTGAGTTCGCATCTAACTCTGTCAGGTATCATCGAAAAACATCCATTGAAGCCCATTGAAGCCAACTGTCACTTTGTGTTAATTGAAAATTTTCAAAGTTTATCTTCCTCATTTGAAGTCGAACTTCAACATTTCTTATATATTTGAGTGAGTTCGCATCTAACTTTGTCAGATATCGTCGAATAACATCCATTGAAGCCCATTGAAGTCAACTGTCACTTTGTGTTAATTGAAAATTTTCAAAGTCTATATTCCTTATTTGAAGTCGAATTTCAACATTTCTTATATATTTGAGTGAGTTTGCATCTAACTTTGTCAGGTATCATCGAAAAACATCCATTGAAGCCCATTGAAGCCAACTGTCACTTTGTGTTAATTAAAAATTTTCAAAGTTTATCTTCCTCATTTGAAGTCGAACTTCAACATTTCTTACATAATTGAGTAAGTTCGCATCTAACTTCGTCAGATATCATCGAATGACATCCATTGAAGCCCATTGAGGTCAACTGTCACTTTGTGATAATTGAAAATTTTCAAAGTCTATCTTCCTAATTTGAAGTCGAATTTCAACATTTCTTATATATTTGAGTGAGTTCGCATCTAACTCTGTCAGATATCGTCCAATAACATCCATTGAAGCCCATTGAAGTCAACTGTCACTTTGTGTTAACCTAAAATTTTCAAAGTTCATCTTCCTCATTTGAAGTCGAACTTCAACATTTCTTATATATTTGAGTGAGTTCGCATCTAACTTTGTCAGATATCATCGAATAACATCCATTGAAGCTCATTGAGGTCGATTGTCACTTTGTGTTGATTGAAAATTTTCAAAGTCTATCTTCCTCTTTTGAAGTCGAATTTCAACATTTCTTATATATTTGAGTGAGTTCGCATCTAACTCTGTCAGATATCATCGAATAACATCCATTGAAGCTCATTGAGGTCGATTGTCACTTTGTGTTAACTGAAAATTTTCAAAGTCTATCTTCCTCATTTGAAGTCGAATTTCAACATTTCTTATATATTTTTGAGTAAGTTCGCATCTAACTTTGTCAGGTATCATCGAAAAACATCCATTGAAGCCCATTGAAGCCAACTGTCCCTTTGTGTTAATTGAAAATTTTCAAAGTCTATCTTCCTCATTTGAAGTCGAATTTCAAAATTTCTTATATATTTGAGTATGTTCGCATCTAACTTTGTCAGATATCATCGAATAACATCCATTGAAACCCATTGAGGTCAACTGTCACTTTGTGTTAACTGAAAATTTTCAAAGTTTATCTTCCTCATTTGAAGTCGAACTTCAACATTCCTTATATATTTGAGTGAGTTCGCATCTAACTTTGTCAGATATCGTCGAATAACATCCATTGAAGCCCATTGAGGTCAACTGTCACTTTGTGTTAATTGAAAATTATCAAAGTTTATCTTCCTCATTTGAAGTCGAACTTCAACATTCCTTATATATTTGAGTGAGTTCGCATCTAACTTCGTTAGATATCATCGAATAACATCCATTGAATCTCATTGAGGTCGATTGTCACTTTGTGTTGATTAAAAATTTTCAAAGTCTATCTTCCTCTTTTGAAGTCGAATTTCAACATTCCTTATATATTTGAGTGAGTTCGCATCTAACTTTGTCAGGTATCATCGAAAAACATCCATTGAAGCCCATTGAAGCCAACTGTCACTTTGTGTTAATTGAAAATTTTCAAAGTCTATCTTCCTCATTTGAAGTCGAATTTCAACATTTCTTATATATTTGAGTGAGTTCGCACCTAACTTTGTCAGATATCATCGAATAAAATCCATTGAAGCCCATTGAGGTCAACTGTCACTTTGTGTTAATTGAAAATTTTCAAAGTCTATCTTCCTCATTTGAAGTCGAATTTCAACATTTCTTATATATTTGAGTGAGTTTGCATCTAACTTTGTCAGATATCATCGAAAAACATCCATTGAAGCCCATTGAAGCCAACTGTCACTTTGTGTTAATTGAAAATTTTCAAAGTCTTATATTTCTCATTCGAAGTCGAATTTCAACATTTCTTATATATTTGAGTGAGTTCGCACCTAACTTTGTCAGATATCATCGAATAAAATCCATTGAAGCCCATTGAGGTCAACTGTCACTTTGTGTTAATTGAAAATTTTCAAAGTCTATCTTCCTCATTTGAAGTTGAATTTCAACATTCCTTATATGTTTGAGTAAGTTCGCATCTAACTTTGTCAGATATCATCGAATAACATCCATTGAAGCCCATTGAGGTCAACTGTCACTTTGTGATAATTGAAAATTTTCAAAGTCTATCTTCCTAATTTGAAGTCGAATTTCAACATTCCTTATATATTTGAGTAAGTTCGCATCTAACTCTGTCAGATATCGTCGAATAACATCCATTGAAGCCCATTGAGGTCAACTGTCACTTTCTGTTAATTGAAAATTTTCAAAGTCTATCTTCCTCATTTGGAGTCGAATTTCAACATTTCTTATATATTCGAGTGAGTTCGCACCTAACTTTGTCAGATATCATCGAATAAAATCCATTGAAGCCCATTGAGGTCAACTGTCACTTTGTGTTAATTGAAAATTTTCAAAGTCTTATCTTTCTCATTTGAAGTAGAATTTCAACATTTCTTATATATTTGAATAAATTCGCATCTAACTTTGTCAGGTATCATCGAAAAACATCCATTGAAGCCCATTGAAGCCAACTGTCCCTTTGTGTTAATTGAAAATTTTCAAAGTCTATCTTCCTCATTTGAAGTCGAATTTCAAAATTTCTTAAATATTTGAGTATGTTCGCATCTAACTTTGTCAGATATCATCGAATAACATCCATTGAAGCCCATTGAGGTCAACTGTCACTTTCTGTTAATTGAAAATTTTCAAAGTCTATCTTCCTCATTTGGAGTCGAATTTCAACATTTCTTATATATTCGAGTGAGTTCGCACCTAACTTTGTCAGATATCATCGAAAAACATCCATTGAAGCCCATTGAAGCCAACTGTCACTTTGTGTTAATTGAAAATTTTCAAAGTCTTATCTTTCTCATTTGAAGTAGAATTTCAACATTTCTTATATATTTGAGTAAATTCGCATCTAACTTTGTCAGGTATCATCGAAAAACATCCATTGAAGCCCATTGAAGCCAACTGTCCCTTTGTGTTAATTGAAAATTTTCAAAGTCTATCTTCCTCATTTGAAGTCGAATTTCAAAATTTCTTATATATTTGAGTATGTTCGCATCTAACTTTGTCAGATATCATCGAATAACATCCATTGAAACCCATTGAGGTCAACTGTCACTTTGTGTTAACTGAAAATTTTCAAAGTTTATCTTCCTCATTTGAAGTCGAACTTCAACATTCCTTATATATTTGAGTGAGTTCGCATCTAACTTTGTCAGATATCGTCGAATAACATCCATTGAAGCCCATTGAGGTCAACTGTCACTTTGTGTTAATTGAAAATTATCAAAGTTTATCTTCCTCATTTGAAGTCGAACTTCAACATTCCTTATATATTTGAGTGAGTTCGCATCTAACTTCGTTAGATATCATCGAATAACATCCATTGAATCTCATTGAGGTCGATTGTCACTTTGTGTTGATTAAAAATTTTCAAAGTCTATCTTCCTCTTTTGAAGTCGAATTTCAACATTCCTTATATATTTGAGTGAGTTCGCATCTAACTTTGTCAGGTATCATCGAAAAACATCCATTGAAGCCCATTGAAGCCAACTGTCACTTTGTGTTAATTGAAAATTTTCAAAGTCTATCTTCCTCATTTGAAGTCGAATTTCAACATTTCTTATATATTTGAGTGAGTTCGCATCTAACTCTGTCAGATATCATCGAATAAAATCCATTGAAGCTCATTGAGGTCGATTGTCACTTTGTGTTGATTGAAAATTTTCAAAGTCTATCTTCCTCATTTGAAGTCGAATATCAACATTTCTTATATATTTGAGTGAGTTTGCATTTAACTTTGTCAGATATCATCGAAAAACATCCATTGAAGCCCATTGAAGCCAACTGTCACTTTGTGTTAATTGAAAATTTTCAAAGTCTTATCTTTCTCATTTGAAGTAGAATTTCAACATTTCTTATATATTTGAGTAAATTCGCATCTAACTTTGTCAGATATCATCGAATAACATCCATTGAAGCCCATTGAAGTCAACTGTCACTTTATGTTAATTGAAAATTTTCAAAGTCTATCTTCCTCATTTGAAGTCGAATTTCAACATTCCTTATATATTTGAGTAAGTTCGCATCTAACTTGTCAGATATCATCGAATAACATCCATTGAAGCCCATTGAAGTCAACTGTCACTTTGTGTTAATTGAAAATTTTCAAAGTCTATCTTCCTCATTTGAAGTTGAATTTCAACATTTCTTATATATTTGAGTGAGTTTGCGTCTAACTTTGTCAGATATCTTCGAAAAACATCCATTGAAGCCCATTGAAGCCAACTGTCACTTTGTTTTAAATGAAAATTTTCAAAGTCTATCTTCCTCATTTGAAGTCGAATTTCAACATTTCATATATATTTTAGTGAGTTCGCATCTAACTTTGTCAGATATCGTCGAATATCATCCATTGAAGCCCATTGAAGCCAACTGTCACTTTGTGTTAATTGAAAATTTTCAAAGTCTATCTTCCTCATTTGAATTCGAATTTCAACATTTCATATATATTTTAGTGAGTTCGCATCTAACTTTGTCAGATATCGTCGAATATCATCCATTGAAGCCCATTGAAGTCAACTGTCACTTTGTGTTAATTGAAAATTTTCAAAGTCTATCTTCCTCATTTTAAGTCGAATTTCAACATTTCTTATATATTAGAGTGAGTTCGCATCTAACTCTGTCAGATATCGTCGATTAACATCCATTGAAGCCCATTGAAGTCAACTGTCACTTTGTGTTAATTGAAAATTTTCAAAGTCTATCTTCCTCATTTGAATTCGAATTTCAACATTCCTTATATATTTGAGTAAGTTCGCATCTAACTTGTCAGATATCATCGAATAACATCCATTGAAGCCCATTGAAGTCAACTGTCACTTTGTGTTAATTGAAAATTTTCAAAGTCTATCTTCCTCATTTGAAGTTGAATTTCAACATTTCTTATATATTTGAGTGAGTTTGCGTCTAACTTTGTCAGATATCTTCGAAAAACATCCATTGAAGCCCATTGAAGCCAACTGTCACTTTGTTTTAAATGAAAATTTTCAAAGTCTATCTTCCTCATTTGAAGTCGAATTTCAACATTTCATATATATTTTAGTGAGTTCGCATCTAACTTTGTCAGATATCGTCGAATATCATCCATTGAAGCCCATTGAAGCCAACTGTCACTTTGTGTTAATTGAAAATTTTCAAAGTCTATCTTCCTCATTTGAATTCGAATTTCAACATTTCATATATATTTTAGTGAGTTCGCATCTAACTTTGTCAGATATCGTCGAATATCATCCATTGAAGCCCATTGAAGTCAACTGTCACTTTGTGTTAATTGAAAATTTTCAAAGTCTATCTTCCTCATTTTAAGTCGAATTTCAACATTTCTTATATATTAGAGTGAGTTCGCATCTAACTCTGTCAGATATCGTCGATTAACATCCATTGAAGCCCATTGAAGTCAACTGTCACTTTGTGTTAATTGAAAATTTTCAAAGTCTATCTTCCTCATTTTAAGTCGAATTTCAACAATTCTTATATATTAGAGTGAGTTCGCATCTAACTCTGTCAGATATCATCGAATAACATCCATTGAAGCTCATTGAGGTCGATTGTCACTTTGTGTTGATTGAAAATTTTCAAAGTCTATCTTCCTAATTTGAAGTCGAATTCCAACATTTCTTATATATTTGAGTGAGTTCGCATCTAACTTTGTCAGATATCATCGAATAACATCCATTGAAGCCCATTGAGGTCAACTGTCACTTTGTGATAATTGAAAATTTTCAAAGTCTATCTTCCTAATTTGAAGTCGAATTTCAACATTTCTTATATATTTGAGTGAGTTCGCATCTAACTCTGTCAGATATCGTCGATTAACATCCATTGAAGCCCATTGAAGTCAACTGTCACTTTGTGTTAATTGAAAATTTTCAAAGTCTATCTTCCTCATTTGAAGTCGAATTTCAACATTTCTTATATATTAGAGTGAGTTCGCATCTAACTCTGTCAGATATCATCGAATAACATCCATTGAAGCTCATTGAGGTCGATTGTCACTTTGTGTTGATTGAAAATTTTCAAAGTCTATCTTCCTAATTTGAAGTCGAATTCCAACATTTCTTATATATTTGAGTGAGTTCGCATCTAACTTTGTCAGGTATCATCGAAAAACATCCATTGAAGCCCATTGAGGTCAACTGTCCCTTTGTGTTAATTGAAAATTTTCAAAGTCTATCTTCCTCATTTGAAGTCGAATTTCAACATTCCTTATATATTTGAGTAAGTTCGCATCTAACTCTGTCAGATATCGTCGAATAACATCCATTGAAGCCCATTGAGGTCAACTGTCACTTTCTGTTAATTGAAAATTTTCAAAGTCTATCTTCCTCATTTGAAGTCGAATTTCAACATTTCTTATATATTTGAGTGAGATGGCAGCTAACTTTGTCAGATATCTCCGAAAAACATCCATTGAAGCCCATTGAAGCCAACTGTCACTTTGTGTTAATTGAAAATTTTCAAAGTCTATCTTCCTCATTTGAATTCGAATTTCAACATTTCATATATATTTTAGTGAGTTCGCATCTAACTTTGTCAGATATCTTCGAAAAACATCCATTGAAGCCCATTGAAGCCAACTGTCACTTTGTGTTATTTGAAAATTTTCAAAGTCTATCTTCCTCATTTGAAGTCGAATTTCAACATTTCTCATATATTTGAGTGAGTTTGCAGCTAACTTTGTCAGATATCTCCGAAAAACATCCATTGAAGCCCATTGAAGCCAACTGTCACTTTGTGTTAATTGAAAATTTTCAAAGTCTATCTTCCTCATTTGAATTCGAATTTCAACATTTCATATATATTTTAGTGAGTTCGCATCTAACTTTGTCAGATATCGTCGAATATCATCCATTGAAGCCCATTGAAGTCAACTGTCACTTTGTGTTAATTGAAAATTTTCAAAGTCTATCTTCCTAATTTGAAGTCGAATTTCAACATTTCTTATATATTTGAGTGAGTTCGCCTCTAACTCTGTCAGATATCGTCGATTAACATCCATTGAAGCCCATTGAAGTCAACTGTCACTTTGTGTTAATTGAAAATTTTCAAAGTCTATCTTCCTCATTTGAAGTCGAATTTCAACATTTCTTATATATTAGAGTGAGTTCGCATCTAACTCTGTCAGATATCATCGAATAACATCCATTGAAGCTCATTGAGGTCGATTGTCACTTTGTGTTGATTGAAAATTTTCAAAGTCTATCTTCCTAATTTGAAGTCGAATTCCAACATTTCTTATATATTTGAGTGAGTTCGCATCTAACTTTGTCAGGTATCATCGAAAAACATCCATTGAAGCCCATTGAGGTCAACTGTCCCTTTGTGTTAATTGAAAATTTTCAAAGTCTATCTTCCTCATTTGAAGTCGAATTTCAACATTTCTTATATATTTGAGTGAGTTCGCACCTAACTTTGTCAGATATCATCGAATAAAATCCATTGAAGCCCATTGAGGTCAACTGTCACTTTGTGTTAATTGAAAATTTTCAAAGTCTATCTTCCTCATTTGAAGTCGAATTTCAACATTTCTTATATATTTGAGTGAGTTCGCACCTAACTTTGTCAGATATCATCGAATAAAATCCATTGAAGCCCATTGAGGTCAACTGTCACTTTGTGTTAATTGAAAATTTTCAAAGTCTATCTTCCTCATTTGAAGTCGAATTTCAACATTTCTTATATATTTGAGTAAGTTCGCATCTAACTTTGTCAGGTATCATCGAATTACATCCATTGAAGCTCATTGAGGTCGATTGTCACTTTGTGTTGATTGAAAATTTTCAAAGTCTATCTTCCTCTTTTGAAGTCGAATTTCAACATTTCTTATATATTTGAGTGAGTTCGCACCTAACTTTGTCACATATCATCGAATAAAATCCATTGAAGCCCATTGAGGTCAACTGTCACTTTGTGTTAATTGAAAATTTTCAAAGTCTATCTTCCTCATTTGAAGTCGAATTTCAACATTTCTTATACATTTGAGTAAGTTCGCATCTAACTTTGACAGGTATCATCGAAAAACATCCATTGAAGCCCATTGAAGCCAACTGTCCCTTTGTGTTAATTGAAAATTTTCAAAGTCTATCTTCCTCATTTGAAGTCGAATTCCAACATTTCTTATATATTTGAGTGAGTTCGCATCTAACTTTGTCAGATATCGTCGAATAACATCCATTGAAGCCCATTGAGGTCAACTGTCACTTTGTGATAATTGAAAATTTTCAAAGTCTATCTTCCTCATTTGAAGTCGAATTTCAACTTTTCTTATTTATTTGAGTGAGTTCGCAACTTACTTTGTCAGATATCGTCGAATAACATCCATTGAAGCCCATTGAGGTCAACTGTCACTTTCTGTTAATTGAAAATTTTCAAAGTCTATCTTCCTCATTTGAAGTCGAATTTCAACATTTCTTATATATTTGAGTGAGTTCGCACCTAACTTTGTCAGATATCATCGAATAAAATCCATTGAAGCCCATTGAGGTCAACTGTCACTTTGTGTTAATTGAAAATTTTCAAAGTCTATCTTCCTCATTTGAAGTCGAATTTCAACATTTCTTATATATTTGAGTAAGTTCGCATCTAACTTTGTCAGGTATCATCGAATTACATCCATTGAAGCTCATTGAGGTCGATTGTCACTTTGTGTTGATTGAAAATTTTCAAAGTCTATCTTCCTCTTTTGAAGTAGAATTTCAACATTCCTTATATATTTGAGTGAGTTCGCATCTAACTTTGTCAGGTATCATCGAAAAACATCCATTGAAGCCCATTGAGGTCAACTGTCACATTGTGATAATTGAAAATTTTCAAAGTCTATCTTCCTCATTTGAAGTCGAATTTCAACATTTCTTATATATTTGAGTAAGTTCGCATCTAACTTTGTCAGGTATCATCGAAAAACATCCATTGAAGCCCATTGAAGCCAACTGTCCCTTTGTGTTAATTGAAAATTTTCAAAGTCTATCTTCCTCATTTGAAGTCGAATTCCAACATTTCTTATATATTTGAGTGAGTTCGCATCTAACTTTGTCAGATATCGTCGAATAACATCCATTGAAGCCCATTGAGGTCAACTGTCACTTTGTGATAATTGAAAATTTTCAAAGTCTATCTTCCTCATTTGAAGTCGAATTTCAACTTTTCTTATTTATTTGAGTGAGTTCGCAACTTACTTTGTCAGATATCGTCGAATAACATCCATTGAAGCCCATTGAGGTCAACTGTCACTTTGTGATAATTGAAAATTATCAAAGTCTATCTTCCTCATTTGAAGTCGAATTTCAACATTCCTTATATATTTGAGTGAGTTCGCATCTAACTCTGTCAGGTATCATCGAAAAACATCCATTGAAGCCCATTGAAGCCAACTGTCACTTTGTGTTAATTGAAAATTTTCAAAGTTTATCTTCCTCATTTGAAGTCGAACTTCAACATTCCTTATATATTTGAGTAAGTTCGCATCTAACTTTGTCAGGTATCATCGAAAAACATCCATTGAAGCCCATTGAAGTCAACTGTCACTTTGTGTTAATTGAAAATTTTCAAAGTCTATATTCCTTATTTGAAGTCGAACTTCAACATTTCTTACATAATTGAGTGAGTTCGCAACTTACTTTGTCAGATATCGTCGAATAACATCCATTGAAGCCCATTGAGGTCAACTGTCACTTTGTGATAATTGAAAATTATCAAAGTCTATCTTCCTCATTTGAAGTCGAATTTCAACATTTCTCATATATTTGAGTGAGTTTGCAGCTAACTTTGTCAGATATCTCCGAAAAACATCCATTGAAGCCCATTGAAGCCAACTGTCACTTTGTGTTAATTGAAAATTTTCAAAGTCTATCTTCCTCATTTGAATTCGAATTTCAACATTTCATATATATTTTAGTGAGTTCGCATCTAACTTTGTCAGATATCGTCGAATATCATCCATTGAAGCCCATTGAAGTCAACTGTCACTTTGTGTTAATTGAAAATTTTCAAAGTCTATCTTCCTAATTTGAAGTCGAATTTCAACATTTCTTATATATTTGAGTGAGTTCGCATCTAACTCTGTCAGATATCGTCGATTAACATCCATTGAAGCCCATTGAAGTCAACTGTCACTTTGTGTTAATTGAAAATTTTCAAAGTCTATCTTCCTCATTTGAAGTCGAATTTCAACATTTCTTATATATTAGAGTGAGTTCGCATCTAACTCTGTCAGATATCATCGAATAACATCCATTGAAGCTCATTGAGGTCGATTGTCACTTTGTGTTGATTGAAAATTTTCAAAGTCTATCTTCCTAATTTGAAGTCGAATTCCAACATTTCTTATATATTTGAGTGAGTTCGCATCTAACTTTGTCAGGTATCATCGAAAAACATCCATTGAAGCCCATTGAGGTCAACTGTCCCTTTGTGTTAATTGAAAATTTTCAAAGTCTATCTTCCTCATTTGAAGTCGAATTTCAACATTTCTTATATATTTGAGTGAGTTCGCACCTAACTTTGTCAGATATCATCGAATAAAATCCATTGAAGCCCATTGAGGTCAACTGTCACTTTGTGTTAATTGAAAATTTTCAAAGTCTATCTTCCTCATTTGAAGTCGAATTTCAACATTTCTTATATATTTGAGTGAGTTCGCACCTAACTTTGTCAGATATCATCGAATAAAATCCATTGAAGCCCATTGAGGTCAACTGTCACTTTGTGTTAATTGAAAATTTTCAAAGTCTATCTTCCTCATTTGAAGTCGAATTTCAACATTTCTTATATATTTGAGTAAGTTCGCATCTAACTTTGTCAGGTATCATCGAATTACATCCATTGAAGCTCATTGAGGTCGATTGTCACTTTGTGTTGATTGAAAATTTTCAAAGTCTATCTTCCTCTTTTGAAGTCGAATTTCAACATTTCTTATATATTTGAGTGAGTTCGCACCTAACTTTGTCACATATCATCGAATAAAATCCATTGAAGCCCATTGAGGTCAACTGTCACTTTGTGTTAATTGAAAATTTTCAAAGTCTATCTTCCTCATTTGAAGTCGAATTTCAACATTTCTTATACATTTGAGTAAGTTCGCATCTAACTTTGACAGGTATCATCGAAAAACATCCATTGAAGCCCATTGAAGCCAACTGTCCCTTTGTGTTAATTGAAAATTTTCAAAGTCTATCTTCCTCATTTGAAGTCGAATTCCAACATTTCTTATATATTTGAGTGAGTTCGCATCTAACTTTGTCAGATATCGTCGAATAACATCCATTGAAGCCCATTGAGGTCAACTGTCACTTTGTGATAATTGAAAATTTTCAAAGTCTATCTTCCTCATTTGAAGTCGAATTTCAACTTTTCTTATTTATTTGAGTGAGTTCGCAACTTACTTTGTCAGATATCGTCGAATAACATCCATTGAAGCCCATTGAGGTCAACTGTCACTTTCTGTTAATTGAAAATTTTCAAAGTCTATCTTCCTCATTTGAAGTCGAATTTCAACATTTCTTATATATTTGAGTGAGTTCGCACCTAACTTTGTCAGATATCATCGAATAAAATCCATTGAAGCCCATTGAGGTCAACTGTCACTTTGTGTTAATTGAAAATTTTCAAAGTCTATCTTCCTCATTTGAAGTCGAATTTCAACATTTCTTATATATTTGAGTAAGTTCGCATCTAACTTTGTCAGGTATCATCGAATTACATCCATTGAAGCTCATTGAGGTCGATTGTCACTTTGTGTTGATTGAAAATTTTCAAAGTCTATCTTCCTCTTTTGAAGTAGAATTTCAACATTCCTTATATATTTGAGTGAGTTCGCATCTAACTTTGTCAGGTATCATCGAAAAACATCCATTGAAGCCCATTGAGGTCAACTGTCACATTGTGATAATTGAAAATTTTCAAAGTCTATCTTCCTCATTTGAAGTCGAATTTCAACATTTCTTATATATTTGAGTAAGTTCGCATCTAACTTTGTCAGGTATCATCGAAAAACATCCATTGAAGCCCATTGAAGCCAACTGTCCCTTTGTGTTAATTGAAAATTTTCAAAGTCTATCTTCCTCATTTGAAGTCGAATTCCAACATTTCTTATATATTTGAGTGAGTTCGCATCTAACTTTGTCAGATATCGTCGAATAACATCCATTGAAGCCCATTGAGGTCAACTGTCACTTTGTGATAATTGAAAATTTTCAAAGTCTATCTTCCTCATTTGAAGTCGAATTTCAACTTTTCTTATTTATTTGAGTGAGTTCGCAACTTACTTTGTCAGATATCGTCGAATAACATCCATTGAAGCCCATTGAGGTCAACTGTCACTTTGTGATAATTGAAAATTATCAAAGTCTATCTTCCTCATTTGAAGTCGAATTTCAACATTCCTTATATATTTGAGTGAGTTCGCATCTAACTCTGTCAGGTATCATCGAAAAACATCCATTGAAGCCCATTGAAGCCAACTGTCACTTTGTGTTAATTGAAAATTTTCAAAGTTTATCTTCCTCATTTGAAGTCGAACTTCAACATTCCTTATATATTTGAGTAAGTTCGCATCTAACTTTGTCAGGTATCATCGAAAAACATCCATTGAAGCCCATTGAAGTCAACTGTCACTTTGTGTTAATTGAAAATTTTCAAAGTCTATATTCCTTATTTGAAGTCGAACTTCAACATTTCTTACATAATTGAGTGAGTTCGCAACTTACTTTGTCAGATATCGTCGAATAACATCCATTGAAGCCCATTGAGGTCAACTGTCACTTTGTGATAATTGAAAATTATCAAAGTCTATCTTCCTCATTTGAAGTCGAATTTCAACATTCCTTATATATTTGAGTGAGTTCGCATCTAACTCTGTCAGGTATCATCGAAAAACATCCATTGAAGCCCATTGAAGCCAACTGTCACTTTGTGTTAATTGAAAATTTTCAAAGTTTATCTTCCTCATTTGAAGTCGAACTTCAACATTTCTTATATATTTGAGTGAGTTCGCATCTAACTTTGTCAGATATCGTCGAATAACATCCATTGAAGCCCATTGAAGTCAACTGTCACTTTGTGTTAATTGAAAATTTTCAAAGTCTATATTCCTTATTTGAAGTCGAACTTCAACATTTCTTACATAATTGAGTGAGTTCGCATCTAACTTTGTCAGATATCATCGAATAACATCCATTGAAGCCCATTGAGGTCAACTGTCACTTTGTGATAATTGAAAATTTTCAAAGTCTATCTTCCTAATTTGAAGTCGAATTTCAACATTTCTTATATATTTGAGTGAGTTCGCATCTAACTCTGTCAGATATCGTCGAATAACATCCATTGAAGCTCATTGAGGTCGATTGTCACTTTGTGTTGATTGAAAATTTTCAAAGTCTATCTTCCTCTTTTGAAGTCGAATTTCAACATTTCTTATATATTTGAGTGAGTTCGCATCTAACTTTGTCAGATATCATCGAATAACATCCATTGAAGCTCATTGAGGTCGATTGTCACTTTGTGTTAACCGAAAATTTTCAAAGTTTATCTTCCTCATTTGAAGTCGAACTTCAACATTTCTTACATATTTGAGTGAGTTCGCATCTAACTTTGTCAGATATCATCGAATAACATCCATTGAAGCTCATTGAGGTCGATTGTCACTTTGTGTTGATTGAAAATTTTCAAAGTCTATCTTCCTCTTTTGAAGTCGAATTTCAACATTTCTTATATATTTGAGTGAGTTCGCATCTAACTTTGTCAGATATTGTCGATTAACATCCATTGAAGCCCGTTGAAGTCAACTGTCACTTTGTGTTAATTGAAAATTTTCAAAGTCTATCTTCCTCTTTTGAAGTCGAATTTCAACATTTCTTATATATTTGAGTGAGTTTGCATCTAACTTTGTCAGATATCATCGAAAAACATCCATTGAAGCCCATTGAAGCCAACTGTCACTTTGTGTTAATTGAAAATTTTCAAAGTCTTATCTTTCTCATTTGAAGTCGAATTTCAACATTTCTTATATATTTGAGTGAGTTCGCACCTAACTTTGTCACATATCATCGAATAAAATCCATTGAAGCCCATTGAGGTCAACTGTCACTTTGTGTTAATTGAAAATTTTCAAAGTCTATCTTCCTCATTTGAAGTCGAATTTCAACATTTCTTATATATTTGAGTGAGTTTGCATTTAACTTTGTCAGATATCATCGAAAAACATCCATTGAAGCCCATTGAAGCCAACTGTCACTTTGTGATAATTGAAAATTTTCAAAGTCTAACTTTCTCATTTGAAGTCGAATTTCAACATTTCTTATATATTTGAGTGAGTTCGCACCTAACTTTGTCACATATCATCGAATAAAATCCATTGAAGCCCATTGAGGTCAACTGTCACTTTGTGTTAATTGAAAATTTTCAAAGTCTATCTTCCTCATTTGAAGTCGAATTTCAACATTTCTTATATATTTGAGTGAGTTTGCATTTAACTTTGTCAGATATCATCGAAAAACATCCATTGAAGCCCATTGAAGCCAACTGTCACTTTGTGATAATTGAAAATTTTCAAAGTCTAACTTTCTCATTTGAAGTCGAATTTCAACATTTCTTATATATTTGAGTAAGTTCGCATCTAACTTTGTCAGATATCATCGAATAACATCCATTGAAGCTCATTGAGGTCGATTGTCACTTTGTGTTAACCGAAAATTTTCAAAGTTTATCTTCCTCATTTGAAGTCGAACTTCAACATTTCTTACATATTTGAGTGAGTTCGCATCTAACTTTGTCAGATATCATCGAATAACATCCATTGAAGCTCATTGAGGTCGATTGTCACTTTGTGTTGATTGAAAATTTTCAAAGTCTATCTTCCTCTTTTGAAGTCGAATTTCAACATTTCTTATATATTTGAGTGAGTTCGCATCTAACTTTGTCAGATATTGTCGATTAACATCCATTGAAGCCCGTTGAAGTCAACTGTCACTTTGTGTTAATTGAAAATTTTCAAAGTCTATCTTCCTCTTTTGAAGTCGAATTTCAACATTTCTTATATATTTGAGTGAGTTTGCATCTAACTTTGTCAGATATCATCGAAAAACATCCATTGAAGCCCATTGAAGCCAACTGTCACTTTGTGTTAATTGAAAATTTTCAAAGTCTTATCTTTCTCATTTGAAGTCGAATTTCAACATTTCTTATATATTTGAGTGAGTTCGCACCTAACTTTGTCACATATCATCGAATAAAATCCATTGAAGCCCATTGAGGTCAACTGTCACTTTGTGTTAATTGAAAATTTTCAAAGTCTATCTTCCTCATTTGAAGTCGAATTTCAACATTTCTTATATATTTGAGTGAGTTTGCATTTAACTTTGTCAGATATCATCGAAAAACATCCATTGAAGCCCATTGAAGCCAACTGTCACTTTGTGATAATTGAAAATTTTCAAAGTCTAACTTTCTCATTTGAAGTCGAATTTCAACATTTCTTATATATTTGAGTAAGTTCGCATCTAACTTTGTCAGATATAATCGAATAACATCCATTGAAGCCCATTGAGGTCAACTGTCACTTTGTGATAATTGAAAATTTTCAAAGTCTATCTTCCTAATTTGAAGTCGAATTTCAACATTCCTTATATATTTGAGTGAGTTCGCATCTAACTCTGTCAGATATCGTCGAATAAAATCCATTGAAGCCCATTGAGGTCAACTGTCACTTTCTGTTAATTGAAAATTTTCAAAGTCTATCTTCCTCATTTGAAGTCGAATTTCAACATTTCTTATATATTTGAGTGAGTTTGCATCTAACTTTGCCAGATATCATCGAAAAACATCCATTGAAGCCCATTGAAGTCAACTGTCACTTTGTGTTAATTGAAAATTTTCAAAGTCTATCTTCCTCATTTGAAGTCGAATTTCAACATTTCTTATATATTTGAGTGAGTTCGCATCTAACTTTGTCAGATATCATCGAATAACATCCATTGAAGCCCATTGAAGTCAACTGTCACTTTGTGTTAATTGAAAATTTTCAAAGTCTATCTTCCTCATTTGAAGTCGAATTTCAACATTCCTTATATATTTGAGTGAGTTTGCATCTAACTTTGTCAGATATCATCGAATAACATCCATTGAAGCCCATTGAAGTCAACTGTCACTTTGTGTTAATTGAAAATTTTCAAAGTCTATCTTCCTCATTTGAAGTCGAATTTCAACATTCCTTATATATTTGAGTGAGTTTGCATCTAACTTTGTCAGGTATCATCGAAAAACATCCATTGAAGCCCATTGAAGCCAACTGTCACTTTGTGTTGATTGAAAATTTTCAAAGTCTATCTTCCTCATTTGAAGTCGAATTTCAACATTTCTTATATATTTGAGTGAGTTTGCATCTAACTTTGTCAGATATCATCGAATAACATCCATTGAAGCCCATTGAAGTCAACTGTCACTTTGTGTTAATTGAAAATTTTCAAAGTCTATCTTCCTCATTTGAAGTCGAATTCCAACATTCCTTATATATTTGAGTGAGTTCGCATCTAACTTTGTCAGATATCATCGAATAACATCCATTGAAGCCCATTGAGGTCAACTGTCACTTTGTGATAATTGAAAATTTTCAAAGTCTATCTTCCTAATTTGAAGTCGAATTTCAACATTTCTTATATATTTGAGTGAGTTCGCATCTAACTTTGTCAGATATCATCGAATAACATCCATTGAAGCCCATTGAGGTCAACTGTCACTTTGTGATAATTGAAAATTTTCAAAGTCTATCTTCCTAATTTGAAGTCGAATTCCAACATTTCTTATATATTTGAGTGAGTTCGCATCTAACTTTGTCAGATATCATCGAATAACATCCATTGAAGCCCATTGAGGTCAACTGTCACTTTGTGATAATTGAAAATTTTCAAAGTCTATCTTCCTAATTTGAAGTCGAATTCCAACATTTCTTATATATTTGAGTGAGTTCGCATCTAACTTTGTCAGATATCGTCGAATAACATCCATTGAAGCCCATTGAAGCCAACTGTCACTTTGTGTTATTTGAAAATTTTCAAAGTCTATCTTCCTCATTTGAAGTCGAATTTCAACATTTCTTATATATTTGAGTGAGTTTGCATCTAACTTTGTCAGGTATCATCGAAAAACATCCATTGAAGCCCATTGAAGCCAACTGTCACTTTGTGTTAATTGAAAATTTTCAAAGTCTATCTTCCTCATTTGAAGTCGAATTTCAACATTTCTTATATATTTGAGTGAGTTCGCATCTAACTCTGTCAGATATCGTCGATTAACATCCATTGAAGCCCATTGAAGTCAACTGTCACTTTGTGTTAATTGAAAATTTTCAAAGTCTATCTTCCTCATTTGAAGTCGAATTTCAACATTTCTTATATATTAGAGTGAGTTCGCATCTAACTCTGTCAGATATCATCGAATAACATCCATTGAAGCTCATTGAGGTCGATTGTCACTTTGTGTTGATTGAAAATTTTCAAAGTCTATCTTCCTAATTTGAAGTCGAATTCCAACATTTCTTATATATTTGAGTGAGTTCGCATCTAACTTTGTCAGATATCATCGAATAACATCCATTGAAGCCCATTGAGGTCAACTGTCACTTTGTGATAATTGAAAATTTTCAAAGTCTATCTTCCTAATTTGAAGTCGAATTTCAACATTTCTTATATATTTGAGTGAGTTCGCATCTAACTCTGTCAGATATCGTCGATTAACATCCATTGAAGCCCATTGAAGTCAACTGTCACTTTGTGTTAATTGAAAATTTTCAAAGTCTATCTTCCTCATTTGAAGTCGAATTTCAACATTTCTTATATATTAGAGTGAGTTCGCATCTAACTCTGTCAGATATCATGGAATAACATCCATTGAAGCTCATTGAGGTCGATTGTCACTTTGTGTTGATTGAAAATTTTCAAAGTCTATCTTCCTAATTTGAAGTCGAATTCCAACATTTCTTATATATTTGAGTGAGTTCGCATCTAACTCTGTCAGATATCATGGAATAACATCCATTGAAGCTCATTGAGGTCGATTGTCACTTTGTGTTGATTGAAAATTTTCAAAGTCTATCTTCCTAATTTGAAGTCGAATTCCAACATTCCTTATATATTTGAGTAAGTTCGCATCTAACTCTGTCAGATATCGTCGAATAACATCCATTGAAGCCCATTGAGGTCAACTGTCACTTTGTGATAATTGAAAATTTTCAAAGTCTATCTTCCTAATTTGAAGTCGAATTTCAACATTCCTTATATATTTGAGTAAGTTCGCATCTAACTCTGTCAGATATCGTCGAATAACATCCATTGAAGCCCATTGAAGTCAACTGTCACTTTGTGTTAATTGAAAATTTTCAAAGTCTATCTTCCTCATTTGAAGTCGAATTTCAACATTCCTTATATATTTGAGTGAGTTTGCATCTAACTTTGTCAGGTATCATCGAAAAACATCCATTGAAGCCCATTGAAGCCAACTGTCACTTTGTGTTAATTGAAAATTTCCAAAGTCTATCTTCCTCATTTGAAGTCGAATTTCAACATTTCTTATATATTTGAGTGAGTTCGCATCTAACTCTGTCAGATATCATCGAATAAAATCCATTGAAGCTCATTGAGGTCGATTGTCACTTTGTGTTGATTGAAAAATTTCAAAGTCTATCTTCCTCATTTGAAGTCGAATTTCAACATTTCTTATATATTTGAGTGAGTTCGCATCTAACTCTGTCAGATATCGTCGATTAACATCCATTGAAGCCCATTGAAGACAACTGTCACTTTGTGTTAATTGAAAATTTTCAAAGTCTATCTTCCTCATTTGAAGTCGAATTTCACCATTTCTTATATATTAGAGTGAGTTCGCATCTAACTCTGTCAGATATCGTCGAATAACATCCATTGAAGCCCATTGAGGTCAACTGTCACTTTCTGTTAATTGAAAATTTTCAAAGTCTATCTTCCTCATTTGAAGTCGAATTTCAACATTTCTTATATATTTGAGTGAGTTTGCATCTAACTTTGTCAGATATCTTCGAAAAACATCCATTGAAGCCCATTGAAGCCAACTGTCACTTTGTTTTAATTGAAAGTTTTCTAAGTCTATCTTCCTCATTTGAAGTCGAATTTCAACATTTCTTATATATTTGAGTGAGTTTGCGTCTAACTTTGTCAGATATCTTCGAAAAACATCCATTGAAGCCCATTGAAGCCAACTGTCACTTTGTGTTATTTGAAAATTTTCAAAGTCTATCTTCCTCATTTGAAGTCGAATTTCAACATCTCATATATATTTTAGTGAGTTCGCATCTAACTTTGTCAGATATCGTCGAATATCATCCATTGAAGCCCATTGAAGTCAACTGTCAATTTGTGTTAATTGAAAATTTTCAAAGTCTATCTTCCTCATTTGGAGTCGGATTTCAACATTTCTTATATATTTGAGTGAGTTCGCATCTAACTCTGTCAGATATCGTCGATTAACATCCATTGAAGCCCATTGAAGACAACTGTCACTTTGTGTTAATTGAAAATTTTCAAAGTCTATCTTTCTCATTTGAAGTCGAATTTCAACATTTCTTATATATTAGAGTGAGTTCGCATCTAACTCTATCAGATATCATCGAATAACATCCATTGAAGCTCATAGAGGTCGATTGTCACTTTGTGTTGATTGAAAATTTTCAAAGTCTATCTTCCTAATTTGAAGTCGAATTCCAACATTTCTTATATATTTGAGTGAGTTCGCATCTAACTTTGTCAGATATCATCGAATAACATCCATTGAAGCCCATTGAGGTCAACTGTCACTTTGTGATAATTGAAAATTTTCAAAGTCTATCTTCCTAATTTGAAGTCGAATTTCAACATTTCTTATATATTTGAGTGAGTTCGCATCTAACTCTGTCAGATATCGTCGATTAACATCCATTGAAGCCCATTGAAGTCAACTGTCACTTTGTGTTAATTGAAAATTTTCAAAGTCTATCTTCCTCATTTGAAGTCGAATTTCAACATTTCTTATATATTTGAGTGAGTTTGCATCTAACTTTGTCAGATATCATCGAATAACATCCATTGAAGCCCATTGAAGTCAACTGTCACTTTGTGTTAATTGAAAATTTTCAAAGTCTATCTTCCTCATTTGAAGTCGAATTTCAACATTCCTTATATATTTGAGTGAGTTTGCATCTAACTTTGTCAGGTATCATCGAAAAACATCCATTGAAGCCCATTGAAGCCAACTGTCACTTTGTGTTAATTGAAAATTTTCAAAGTCTATCTTCCTCATTTGAAGTCGAATTTCAACATTTCTTATATATTTGAGTGAGTTCGCATCTAACTCTGTCAGATATCATCGAATAAAATCCATTGAAGCTCATTGAGGTCGATTGTCACTTTGTGTTGATTGAAAAATTTCAAAGTCTATCTTCCTCATTTGAAGTCGAATTTCAACATTTCTTATATATTTGAGTGAATTTGCGTCTAACTTTGTCAGATATCTTCGAAAAACATCCATTGAAGCCCATTGAAGCCAACTGTCACTTTGTTTTAATTGAAAATTTTCTAAGTCTATCTTCCTCATTTGAAGTCGAATTTCAACATTTCTTATATATTTGAGTGAGTTTGCGTCTAACTTTGTCAGATATCTTCGAAAAACATCCATTGAAGCCCATTGAAGCCAACTGTCACTTTGTGTTATTTGAAAATTTTCAAAGTCTATCTTCCTCATTTGAAGTCGAATTTCAACATCTCATATATATTTTAGTGAGTTCGCATCTAACTTTGTCAGATATCGTCGAATATCATCCATTGAAGCCCATTGAAGTCAACTGTCAATTTGTGTTAATTGAAAATTTTCAAAGTCTATCTTCCTCATTTGGAGTCGAATTTCAACATTTCTTATATATTTGAGTGAGTTTGCGTCTAACTTTGTCAGATATCGTCGAATATCATCCATTGAAGCCCATTGAAGTCAACTGTCAATTTGTGTTAATTGAAAATTTTCAAAGTCTATCTTCCTCATTTGGAGTCGGATTTCAACATTTCTTATATATTTGAGTGAGTTCGCATCTAACTCTGTCAGATATCGTCGATTAACATCCATTGAAGCCCATTGAAGACAACTGTCACTTTGTGTTAATTGAAAATTTTCAAAGTCTATCTTCCCCATTTGAAGTCGAATTTCAACATTTCTTATATATTTGAGTGAGTTCGCATCTAACTTTGTCAGATATCATCGAATAACATCCATTGAAGCCCATTGAGGTCAACTGTCACTTTGTGATAATTGAAAATTTTCAAAGTCTATCTTCCTAATTTGAAGTCGAATTCCAACATTTCTTATATATTTGAGTGAGTTCGCATCTAACTTTGTCAGATATCATCGAATAACATCCATTGAAGCCCATTGAGGTCAACTGTCACTTTGTGATAATTGAAAATTTTCAAAGTCTATCTTCCTCATTTGAAGTCGAATTTCAACATTTCTTATATATTTGAGTGAGTTCGCATCTAACTCTGTCAGATATCATCGAATAAAATCCATTGAAGCTCATTGAGGTCGATTGTCACTTTGTGTTGATTGAAAAATTTCAAAGTCTATCTTCCTCATTTGAAGTCGAATTTCAACATTTCTTATATATTTGAGTGAATTTGCGTCTAACTTTGTCAGATATCTTCGAAAAACATCCATTGAAGCCCATTGAAGCCAACTGTCACTTTGTTTTAATTGAAAATTTTCTAAGTCTATCTTCCTCATTTGAAGTCGAATTTCAACATTTCTTATATATTTGAGTGAGTTTGCGTCTAACTTTGTCAGATATCTTCGAAAAACATCCATTGAAGCCCATTGAAGCCAACTGTCACTTTGTGTTATTTGAAAATTTTCAAAGTCTATCTTCCTCATTTGAAGTCGAATTTCAACATCTCATATATATTTTAGTGAGTTCGCATCTAACTTTGTCAGATATCGTCGAATATCATCCATTGAAGCCCATTGAAGTCAACTGTCAATTTGTGTTAATTGAAAATTTTCAAAGTCTATCTTCCTCATTTGGAGTCGGATTTCAACATTTCTTATATATTTGAGTGAGTTCGCATCTAACTCTGTCAGATATCGTCGATTAACATCCATTGAAGCCCATTGAAGACAACTGTCACTTTGTGTTAATTGAAAATTTTCAAAGTCTATCTTCCCCATTTGAAGTCGAATTTCAACATTTCTTATATATTTGAGTGAGTTCGCATCTAACTTTGTCAGATATCATCGAATAACATCCATTGAAGCCCATTGAGGTCAACTGTCACTTTGTGATAATTGAAAATTTTCAAAGTCTATCTTCCTAATTTGAAGTCGAATTCCAACATTTCTTATATATTTGAGTGAGTTCGCATCTAACTTTGTCAGATATCATCGAATAACATCCATTGAAGCCCATTGAGGTCAACTGTCACTTTGTGATAATTGAAAATTTTCAAAGTCTATCTTCCTAATTTGAAGTCGAATTTCAACATTTCTTATATATTTGAGTGAGTTCGCATCTAACTCTGTCAGATATCGTCGATTAACATCCATTGAAGCCCATTGAAGTCAACTGTCACTTTGTGTTAATTGAAAATTTTCAAAGTCTATCTTCCTCATTTGAAGTCGAATTTCAACATTTCTTATATATTAGAGTGAGTTCGCATCTAACTCTGTCAGATATCATCGAATAACATCCATTGAAGCTCATTGAGGTCGATTGTCACTTTGTGTTGATTGAAAATTTTCAAAGTCTATCTTCCTAATTTGAAGTCGAATTCCAACATTTCTTATATATTTGAGTGAGTTCGCATCTAACTTTGTCAGATATCATCGAATAACATCCATTGAAGCCCATTGAGGTCAACTGTCACGTTGTGATAATTGAAAATTTTCAAAGTCTATCTTCCTAATTTGAAGTCGAATTTCAACATTTCTTATATATTTGAGTGAGTTCGCATCTAACTCTGTCAGATATCATCGATTAACATCCATTGAAGCCCATTGAGGTCAACTGTCACGTTGTGATAATTGAAAATTTTCAAAGTCTATCTTCCTCATTTGAAGTCGAATTTCAACATTTCTTATATATTAGAGTGAGTTCGCATCTAACTCTGTCAGATATCATCGAATAACATCCATTGAAGCCCATTGAAGCCAACTGTCACTTTGTGTTATTTGAAAATTTTCAAAGTCTATCTTCCTCATTTGAAGTCGAATTCCAACATTTCTCATATATTTGAGTGAGTTTGCAGCTAACTTTGTCAGATATCTTCGAAAAACATCCATTGAAGCCCATTGAAGCCAACTGTCACTTTGTGTTAATTGAAAATTTTCAAAGTCTATCTTCCTCATTTGAATTCGAATTTCAACATTTCTTATATATTTTAGTGAGTTCGCATCTAACTTTGTCAGATATCGTCGAATATCATCCATTGAAGCCCATTGAAGTCAACTGTCACTTTGTGTTAATTGAAAATTTGCAAAGTCTATCTTCCTCACTTGGAGTCGGATTTCAACATTTCTTATATATTTGAGTGAGTTCGCATCTAACTCTGTCAGATATCGTCGATTAACATCCATTGAAGCCCATAGAAGTCAACTGTCACTTTGTGTTAATTGAAAATTTTCAAAGTCTATCTTCCTCATTTGAAGTCGAATTTCAACATTTCTTATATATTAGAGTGAGTTCGCATCTAACTCTGTCAGATATCATCGAATAACATCCATTGAAGCTCATTGAGGTCGATTGTCACTTTGTGTTGATTGAAAATTTTCAAAGTCTATCTTCCTAATTTGAAGTCGAATTCCAACATTTCTTATATATTTGAGTGAGTTCGCATCTAACTTTGTCAGATATCATCGAATAACATCCATTGAAGCCCATTGAGGTCAACTGTCACTTTGTGATAATTGAAAATTTTCAAAGTCTATCTTCCTAATTTGAAGTCGAATTTCAACATTTCTTATATATTAGAGTGAGTTCGCATCTAACTCTGTCAGATATCGTCGAATAACATCCATTGAAGCTCATTGAGGTCGATTGTCACTTTCTGTTAATTGAAAATTTTCAAAGTCTATCTTCCTCATTTGAAGTCGAATTTCAACATTTCTTATATATTAGAGTGAGTTCGCATCTAACTCTGTCAGATATCATCGAATAACATCCATTGAAGCCCATTGAAGTCAACTGTCACTTTGTGTTAATTGAAAATTTTCAAAGTCTATCTTCCTCATTTGAAGTCGAATTTCAACATTTCTTATATATTAGAGTGAGTTCGCATCTAACTCTGTCAGATATCATCGAATAACATCCATTGAAGCTCATTGAGGTCGATTGTCACTTTGTGTTGATTCAAAATTTTCAAAGTCTATCTTCCTCATTTGAAGTCGAGTTTCTTATATATTTCTTATATATTTGAGTGAGTTCGCATCTAACTTTGTCAGATATCGTCTATTAACATCCATTGAAGCCCATTGAGGTCAACTGTCACTTTGTGATAATTGAAAATTTTCAAAGTCTATCTTCCTAATTTGAAGTCGAATTTCAACATTCCTTATATATTTGAGTAAGTTCGCATCTAACTCTGTCAGATATCGTCGAATAACATCCATTGAAGCCCATTGAGGTCAACTGTCACTTTCTGTTAATTGAAAATTTTCAAAGTCTATCTTCCTCATTTGAAGTCGAATTTCAACATTTCTTATATATTTGAGTGAGTTCGCACCTAACTTTGTCAGATATCATCGAATAAAATCCATTGAAGCCCATTGAGGTCAACTGTCACTTTGTGTTAAATGAAAATTTTCAAAGTCTATCTTCCTCATTTGAGGTCGAATTTCAACATTTCTTATATATTTGAGTGAGTTTGCATCTAACTTTGTCAGATATCATCGAATAACATCCATTGAAGCCCATTGAAGTCAACTGTCACTTTGTGTTAATTGAAAATTTTCAAAGTCTATCTTCCTCATTTGAAGTCGAATTTCAACATTCCTTATATATTTGAGTGAGTTTGCATCTAACTTTGTCAGGTATCATCGAAAAACATCCATTGAAGCCCATTGAAGCCAACTGTCACTTTGTGTTAATTGAAAATTTTCAAAGTCTATCTTCCTCATTTGAAGTCGAATTTCAACATTTCTTATATATTTGAGTGAGTTCGCATCTAACTCTGTCAGATATCTTCGAAAAACATCCATTGAAGCCCATTGAAGCCAACTGTCACTTTGTTTTAATTGAAAATTTTCTAAGTCTATCTTCCTCATTTGAAGTCGAATTTCAACATTTCTTATATATTTGAGTGAGTTCGCACCTAACTTTGTCAGATATCATCGAATAAAATCCATTGAAGCCCATTGAGGTCAACTGTCACTTTGTGTTAATTGAAAATTTTCAAAGTCTTATCTTTCTCATTTGAAGTCGAATTTCAACATTTCTTATATATTTGAGTAAATTCGCATCTAACTTTGTCAGATATCATCGAAAAACATCCATTGAAGCCCATTGAAGTCAACTGTCACTTTGTGTTAATTGAAAATTTTCAAAGTCTATCTTCCTCTTTTGAAGTCGAATTTCAACATTCCTTATATATTTGAGTAAGTTCGCATCTAACTTTGTCAGATATCGTCTATTAACATCCATTGAAGCCCATTGAGGTCAACTGTCACTTTGTGATAATTGAAAATTTTCAAAGTCTATCTTCCTAATTTGAAGTCGAATTCCAACATTCCTTATATATTTGAGTAAGTTCGCATCTAACTCTGTCAGATATCGTCGAATAACATCCATTGAAGCCCATTGAGGTCAACTGTCACTTTCTGTTAATTGAAAATTTTCAAAGTCTATCTTCCTCATTTGAAGTCGAATTTCAACATTTCTTATATATTTGAGTGAGTTCGCACCTAACTTTGTCAGATATCATCGAATAAAATCCATTGAAGCCCATTGAGGTCAACTGTCACTTTGTGTTAATTGAAAATTTTCAAAGTCTATCTTCCTCATTTGAAGTCGAATTTCGACATTTCTTATATATTTGAGTGAGTTTGCATCTAACTTTGTCAGATATCATCGAATAACATCCATTGAAGCCCATTGAAGTCAACTGTCACTTTGTGTTAATTGAAAATTTTCAAAGTCTATCTTCCTCATTTGGAGTCGGATTTCAACATTTCTTATATATTTTAGTGAGTTCGCATCTAACTTTGTCAGATATCGTCGAATATCATCCATTGAAGCCCATTGAAGTCAACTGTCACTTTGTGTTAATTGAAAATTTTCAAAGTCTATCTTCCTCATTTGGAGTCGGATTTCAACATTTCTTATATATTTGAGTGAGTTCGCATCTAACTCTGTCAGATATCGTCGATTAACATCCATTGAAGCCCATTGAAGTCAACTGTCACTTTGTGTTAATTGAAAATTTTCAAAGTCTATCTTCCTCATTTGAAGTCGAATTTCCACATTTCTTATATATTAGAGTGAGTTCGCATCTAACTCTGTCAGATATCATCGAATAACATCCATTGAAGCCCATTGAGGTCAACTGTCACTTTGTGTTAATTGAAAATTTTCAAAGTCTATCTTCCTCATTTGGAGTCGGATTTCAACATTTCTTATATATTTGGGTGAGTTCGCATCTAACTCTGTCAGATATCGTCGATTAACATCCATTGAAGCTCATTGAGGTCGATTGTCACTTTGTGTTGATTGAAAATTTTCAAAGTCTATCTTCCTAATTTGGAGTCGGATTTCAACATTTCTTATATATTTGGGTGAGTTCGCATCTAACTCTGTCAGAAATCGTCGATTAACATCCATTGAAGCTCATTAAGGTCGATTGTCACTTTGTGTTGATTGAAAATTTTCAAAGTCTATCTTCCTAATTTGAAGTCGAATTCCAACATTTCTTATATATTTGAGTGAGTTCGCATCTAACTTTGTCAGATATCATCGAATAACATCCATTGAAGCCCATTGAGGTCAACTGTCACAATGTGATAATTGAAAATTTTCAAAGTCTATCTTCCTAATTTGAAGTCGAATTTCAACATTTCTTATATATTTGAGTGAGTTCGCATCTAACTCTGTCAGATATCGTCGAATAACATCCATTGAAGCCCATTGAAGTCAACTGTCACTTTGTGTTAATTGAAAATTTTCAAAGTCTATCTTCCTCATTTGAAGTCGAATTTCAACATTTCTTATATATTAGAGTGAGTTCGCATATAACTCTGTCAGATATCATCGAATAACATCCATTGAAGCTCATTGAGGTCGATTGTCACTTTGTGTTGATTGAAAATTTACAAAGTCTATCTTCCTAATTTGAAGTCGAATTCCAACATTTCTTATATATTTGAGTGAGTTCGCATCTAACTCTGTCAGATATAGTCGATTAACATCCATTGAAGCCCATTGAAGTCAACTGTCACTTTGTGTTAATTGAAAATTTTCAAAGTCTATCTTCCTAATTTGAAGTCGAATTTCAACATTTCTTATATATTTGAGTGAGTTCGCATCTAACTCTGTCAGATATCGTCGAATAACATCCATTGAAGCCCATTGAAGTCAACTGTCACTTTGTGTTAACTGAAAATTTTCAAAGTTTATCTTCCTCATTTGAAGTCGAACTTCAACATTTCTTACATATTTGAGTAAGTTCGCATCTAACTTTGTCAGATATCATCGAATAACATCCATTGAAGCCCATTGAGTTCAACTGTCACTTTGTGTTAATTGAAAATTTTCAAAGTCTATCTTCCTCATTTGAAGTCGAATTTCATCATTTCTTATATATTTGAGTGAGTTCGCATCTAACTTTGTCAGATATCATCGAATAACGTCCATTGAAGCTCATTGAGGTCGATTGTCACTTTGTGTTGATTGAAAATTTTCAAAGTCTATCTTCCTCTTTTCAAGTCGAATTTCAACATTTCTTATATATTTGAGTGAGTTCGCATCTAACTTTGTCAGATATCGTCTATTAACATCCATTGAAGCCCATTGAAGTCAACTGTCACTTTGTGATAATTGAAAATTTTCAAAGTCTATCTTCCTCATTTGGAGTCGGATTTCAACATTTCTTATATATTTGGGTGAGTTCGCATCTAACTCTGTCAGATATCGTCGATTAACATCCATTGAAGCCCATTGAAGTCAACTGTCACTTTGTGTTAATTGAAAATTTTCAAAGTCTATCTTCCTCATTTGAAGTCGAATTTCAACATTTCTTATATATTAGAGTGAGTTCGCATATAACTCTGTCAGATATCATCGAATAACATCCATTGAAGCTCATTGAGGTCGATTGTCACTTTGTGTTGATTGAAAATTTTCAAAGTCTATCTTCCTAATTTGAAGTCGAATTCCAATATTTCTTATATATTTGAGTGAGTTCGCATATAACTTTGTCAGATATCATCGAATAACATCCATTGAAGCCCATTGAGGTCAACTGTCACTTTGTGATAATTGAAAATTTTCAAAGTCTATCTTCCTAATTTGAAGTCGAATTTCAACATTCCTTATATATTTGAGTAAGTTCGCATCTAACTCTGTCAGATATCGTCGAATAACATCCATTGAAGCCCATTGAGGTCAACTGTCACATTCTGTTAATTGAAAATTTTCAAAGTCTATCTTCCTCATTTGAAGTCGAATTTCAACATTTCTTATATATTTGAGTGAGTTCGCACCTAACTTTGTCAGATATCATCGAATAAAATCCATTGAAGCCCATTGAGGTCAACTTTCACTTTGTGATAATTGAAAATTTTCCAAGTCTATCTTCCTCATTTGAAGTCGAATTTCAACATTTCTTATATATTTGAGTGAGTTCGCACCTAACTTTGTCAGATATCATCGAACAACATCCATTGAAGCCCATTGAAGTCAACTGTCACTTTGTGTTAATTGAAAATTTTCAAAGTCTATCTTCCTCATTTGAAGTCGAATTTCAATATTCCTCATATATTTGAGTGAGTTTGCATCTAACTTTGTCAGTTATCATCGAAAAACATCCATTGAAGCCCATAGAAGCCAACTGTCACTTTGTGTTAATTGAAAATTTTCAAAGTCTATCTTTCTCATTTGAAGTCGAATTTCAACATTTCTTATATATTTGAGTGAGTTCGCATCTAACTCTGTCAGATATCATCGAATAAAATCCATTGAAGCTCATTGAGGTCGATTGTCACTTTGTGTTGATTGAAAATTTTCAAAGTCTATCTTCCTCATTTGAAGTCGAATTTCAACATTTCTTATATATTTGAGTGAGTTTGCGTCTAACTTTGTCAGATATCTTCGAAAAACATCCATTGAAGCCCATTGAAGCCAACTGTCACTTTGTGTTAATTGAAAATTTTCAAAGTCTATCTTCCTCATTTGAAGTCGAATTTCAACATTTCTTATATATTTGAGTGAGTTTGCATCTAACTTTGTCAGATATCTTCGAAAAACATCCATTTAAGCCCATTGAAGCCAACTGTCACTTTGTGTTATTTGAAAATTTTCAAAGTCTATCTTCCTCATTTGAAGTCGAATTTCAACATTTCTCATATATTTGAGTGAGTTTGCAGCTAACTTTGTCAGATATCTTCGAAAAACATCCATTGAAGCCCATTGAAGCCAACTGTCACTTTGAGTTAATTGAAAATTTTCAAAGTCTATCTTCCTCATTTGAAGTCGAATTTCAACATTTCTTATATATTAGAGTGAGTTCGCATCTAACTCTGTCAGATATCATCGAATAACATCCATTGAAGCTCATTGAGGTCGATTGTCACTTTGTGTTGATTGAAAATTTTCAAAGTCTATCTTCCTAATTTGAAGTCGAATTCCAACATTTCTTATATATTTGAGTGAGTTCGCATCTAACTTTGTCAGATATCATCGAATAACATCCATTGAAGCCCATTGAGGTCAACTGTCACTTTGTGATAATTGAAAATTTTCAAATTCTATCTTCCTAATTTGAAGTCGAATTCCAACATATCTTATATATTTGAGTGAGTTCGCATCTAACTCTGTCAGATATCGTCGATTAACATCCATTGAAGCCCATTGAAGTCAACTGTCACTTTGTGATAATTGAAAATTTTCAAAGTCTATCTTCCTAATTTGAAGTCGAATTTCAACATTCCTTATATATTTGAGTGAGTTTGCATCTAACTTTGTCAGATATCTTCGAAAAACATCCATTGAAGCCCATTGAAGCCAACTGTCACTTTGTGTTATTTGAAAATTTTCAAAGTCTATCTTCCTCATTTGAAGTCGAATTTCAACATTTCTTATATATTAGAGTGAGTTCGCATCTAACTCTGTCAGATATCATCGAATAACATCCATTGAAGCTCATTGAGGTCGATTGTCACTTTGTGTTGATTGAAAATTTTCAGTCTATCTTCATAATTTGAAGTCGAATTCCAACATTTCTTATATATTTGAGTGAGTTCGCATCTAACTCTGTCAGATATCATCGAATAAAATCCATTGAAGCTCATTGAGGTCGATTGTCACTTTGTGTTGATTGAAAATTTTCAAAGTCTATCTTCCTCATTTGAGGTCGAATTTCAACATTTCTTATATATTTGAGTGAGTTTGCGTCTAACTTTGTCAGATATCTTCGAAAAACATCCATTGAAGCCCATTGAAGCCAACTGTCACTTTGTGTTAATTGAAAATTTTCAAAGTCTATCTTCCTCATTTGGAGTCGGATTTCAACATTTCTTATATATTTGAGTGAGTTCGCATCTAACTCTGTCAGATATCGTCGATTAACATCCATTGAAGCCCATTGAAGTCAACTGTCACTTTGTGTTAATTGAAAATTTTCAAAGTCTATCTTCCTCATTTGAAGTCGAATTTCAACATTTCTTATATATTAGAGTGAGTTCGCATCTAACTCTGTCAGATATCATCGAATAACATCCATTGAAGCTCATTGAGGTCGATTGTCACTTTGTGTTGATTTAAAATTTTCAAAGTCTATCTTCCTAATTTGAAGTCGAATTCCAAAATTTCTTATATATTTGAGTGAGTTCGCATCTAACTTTGTCAGATATCATCGAATAACATCCATTGAAGCCCATTGAGGTCAACTGTCACTCTGTGATAATTGAAAATTTTCAAAGTCTATCTTCCTAATTTGAAGTCGAATTTCAACATTTCTTATATATTTGAGTGAGTTCGCATCTAACTCTGTCAGATATCGTCGAATAACATCCATTGAAGCCCATTGAAGTCAACTGTCACTTTGTGTTAACTGAAAATTTTCAAAGTTTATCTTCCTCATTTGAAGTCGAACTTCAACATTTCTTACATATTTGAGTAAGTTCGCATCTAACTTTGTCAGATATCATCGAATAACATCCATTGAAGCCCATTGAGGTCAACTGTCACTCTGTGATAATTGAAAATTTTCAAAGTCTATCTTCCTCATTTGAAGTCGAATTTCATCATTTCTTATATATTTGAGTGAGTTCGCATCTAACTTTGTCAGATATCATCGAATAACATCCATTGAAGCTCATTGAGGTCGATTGTCACTTTGTGTTGATTGAAAATTTTCAAAGTCTATCTTCCTCTTTTGAAGTCGAATTTCAACATTTCTTATATATTTGAGTGAGTTCGCATCTAACTTTGTCAGATATCGTCGATTAACATCCATTGAAGCCCATTGAAGTCAACTGTCACTTTGTGTTAATTGAAAATTTTCAAAGTCTATCTTCCTAATTTGAAGTCGAATTTCCTATATATTTCTTATATATTTGAGTGAGTTCGCATCTAACTTTGTCAGATATCGACTATTAACATCCATTGAAGCCCATTGAAGTCAACTGTCACTTTGTGATAATTGAAAATTTTCAAAGTCTAACTTCCTCATTTGAAGTCGAATTTCAACATTCCTTATATATTTGAGTAAGTTGGCATCTAACTCTGTCCGATATCGTCGAATAACATCCATTGAAGCCCATTGAAGTCAACTGTCACTTTGTGATAATTGAAAATTTTCAAAGTCTATCTTCCTAATTTGAAGTCGAATTTCAACATTCCTTATATATTTGAGTGAGTTTGCGTCTAACTTTGTCAGATATCTTCGAAAAACATCCATTGAAGCCCATTGAAGCCAACTGTCACTTTGTTTTAATTGAAAATTTTCAAAGTCTATCTTCCTCATTTGAAGTCGAATTTCAACATTCCTTATATATTTGAGTGAGTTTGCATCTAACTCTGTCATATATCATCGAATAAAATCCATTGAAGCTCATTGAGGTCGATTGTCCCTTTGTGTTGATTGAAAATTTTCAAAGTCTATCTTCCTCATTTGAAGTCGAATTTCAACATTTCTTATATATTTGAGTGAGTTTGCGTCTAACTTTGTCAGATATCTTCGAAAAACATCCATTGAAGCCCATTGAAGCCAACTGTCACTTTGTTTTAATTGAAAATTTTCAAAGTCTATCTTCCTCATTTGAAGTCGAATTTCAACATTCCTTATATATTTGAGTGAGTTTGCATCTAACTTTGTCAGGTATCATCGAAAAACATCCATTGAAGCCCATTGAAGCCAACTGTCACTTTGTGTTAATTGAAAATTTTCAAAGTCTATCTTCCTCATTTGAAATCGAATTTCAACATTTCTCATATATTTGAGTGAGTTCGCATCTAACTCTGTCAGATATCATCGAATAAAATCCATTGAAGCTCATTGAGGTCGATTGTCCCTTTGTGTTGATTGAAAATTTTCAAAGTCTATCTTCCTCATTTGAAGTCGAATTTCAACATTTCTTATATATTTGAGTGAGTTTGCGTCTAACTTTGTCAGATATCTTCGAAAAACATCCATTGAAGCCCATTAAAGCCAACTGTCACTTTGTGTTAATTGAAAATTTTCAAAGTCTAACTTCCTCATTTGAAGTCGAATTTCAACATTTCTTATATATTTGAGTGAGTTTGCAGCTAACTTTGTCAGATATCTTCGAAAAACATCCATTGAAGCCCATTGAAGCCAACTGTCACTTTGTGTTAATTGAAAATTTTCAAAGTCTATCTTCCTCATTTGGAGTCGGATTTCAACATTTCTTATATATTTGAGTGAGTTCGCATCTAACTCTGTCAGATATCGTCGATTAACATCCATTGAAGCCCATTGAAGTCAACTGTCACTTTGTGTTAATTGAAAATTTTCAAAGTCTATCTTCCTCATTTGAAGTCGAATTTCAACATTTCTTATATATTTTAGTGAGTTCGCATCTAACTTTGTCAGATATCGTCGAATATCATCCATTGAAGCCCATTGAGGTCAACTGTCACTTGGTGTTAATTGAAAATTTTCAAAGTCTATCTTCCTCATTTGAAGTCGAATTTCAACATTTCTTATATATTTGAGTGAGTTCGCATCTAACTCTGTGAGATACCGTCGATTAACATCCATTGAAGCCCATTGAAGTCAACTGTCACTTTGTGTTAATTGAAAATTTTCAAAGTCTATCTTCCCCATTTGAAGTCGAATTTCAACATTTCTTATATATTTGAGTGAGTTCGCATCTAACTCTGTGAGATATCGTCGATTAACATCCATTGAAGCCCATTGAAGTCAACTGTCACTTTGTGTTAATTGAAAATTTTCAAAGTCTATCTTCCCCATTTGAAGTCGAATTTCAACATTTCTTATATATTTGAGTGAGTTCGCATCTAACTCTGTCAGATATCGTCGATTAACATCCATTGAAGCCCATTGAAGTCAACTGTCACTTGGTGTTAATTGAAAATTTTCAAAGTCTATCTTCCTCATTTGAAGTCGAATTTCAACATTTCTTATATATTTGAGTGAGTTCGCATCTAACTCTGTCAGATATCGTCGATTAACATCCATTGAAGCCCATTGAAGTCAACTGTCACTTTGTGTTAATTGAAAATTTTCAAAGTCTATCTTCCCCATTTGAAGTCGAATTTCAACAATTCTTATATATTTGAGTGAGTTCGCATCTAACTCTGTCAGATATCGTCGATTAACATCCATTGAAGCCCATTGAAGTCAACTGTCACTTTGTGTTAATTGAAAATTTTCAAAGTCTATCTTCCCCATTTGAAGTCGAATTTCAACATTTCTTATATATTTGAGTGAGTTCGCATCTAACTCTGTGAGATATCGTCGATCAACATCCATTGAAGCCCATTGAAGTCAACTGTCACTTGGTGTTAATTGAAAATTTTCAAAGTCTATCTTCCTCATTTGAAGTCGAATTTCAACATTTCTTATATATTTGAGTGAGTTCGCATCTAACTCTGTCAGATATCGTCGATTAACATCCATTGAAGCCCATTGAAGTCAACTGTCACTTGGTGTTAATTGAAAATTTTCAAAGTCTATCTTCCTCATTTGAAGTCGAATTTCAACAATTCTTATATATTTGAGTGAGTTCGCATCTAACTCTGTCAGATATCGTCGATTAACATCCATTGAAGCCCATTGAAGTCAACTGTCACTTTGTGTTAATTGAAAATTTTCAAAGTCTATCTTCCCCATTTGAAGTCGAATTTCAACATTTCTTATATATTTGAGTGAGTTCGCATCTAACTCTGTCAGATATCGTCGATTAACATCCATTGAAGCCCATTGAAGTCAACTGTCACTTTGTGTTAATTGAAAATTTTCAAAGTCTATCTTCCTCATTTGAAGTCGAATTCCAACATTTTTTATATATTTGAGTGAGTTCGCATCTAACTCTGTCAGATATCGTCGATTAACATCCATTGAAGCCCATTGAGGTCAACTGTCACTTTGTGTTAATTGAAATTTTTCAAAGTCTATTTTCCTCATTTGAAGTCGGATTTCAACATTTCTTATATATTTGAGTGAGTTGGCATCTAACTCTGTGAGATATCGTCGATTAACATCCATTGAAGCCCATTGAGGTCAACTGTCACTTTGTGTTAATTGAAAATTTTCAAAGTCTATTTTCCTCATTTGAAGTCGGATTTCAACATTTCTTATATATTTGAGTGAGTTGGCATCTAACTCTGTGAGATATCGTCGATTAACATCCATTGAAGCTCATTGAAGTCAACTGTCACTTTGTGTTAATTGAAAATTTTCAAAGTCTATTTTCCTCATTTGAAGTCGAATTTCAACATTTCTTATATATTTGAGTGAGTTCGCATCTAACTCTGTCAGATATCGTCGATTAACATCCATTGAAGCCCATTGAAGTCAACTTTCACTTTGTGTTAATTGAAAGTTTTCAAAGTCTATCTTCCTCATTTGAAGTCGAATTTCAACATTCCTTATATATTTGATTCGCATCAATCTCTGTCAGACATCGTCGAATAACATCCATTGAATCCCATTGAGGTCAACTGTCACTTTGTGTTAATTGAAAATTTTCAAAGTCTATTTTCCTCATTTGAAGTCGAATTTCAACATTTCTTATATATTTGAGTGAATTCGCATCTAACTCTGTGAGATATCATCGAATAACATACATTGAAGCTCATTGAGGTCGATTGTCACTTTGTGTTGATTGAAAATTTTCAAAGTCTATCTTCCTAATTTGAAGTCGAATTCCAACATTTCTTATATATTTGAGTGAGTTCGCATCTAACATTGTCAGATATCGTCGATTAACATCCATTGAAGCCCATTGTAGTCAACTGTCACTTTGTGATAATTGAAAATTTTTAAAGTCTATCTTCCTCATTTGAAGTCGAATTTCAACATTTCTTATATATTTGAGTGGAATCGCATCTAACTCTGTCAGATATCGTCGATTAACATCCATTGAAGCCCATTGAAGTCAACTGTCACTTTGTGTTAATTGAATATTTTCAAAGTCTATCTTCCTCATTTGAAGTCAAATTTCAACATTTCTTATATATTTGAGTGAGTTTGCGTCTAACTTTGTCAGATATCATCGAAAAACATCCATTGAAGCCCATTGAAGCCAACTGTCACTTTGTGTTAATTAAAAATTTTCAAAGTCTATCTTCCTCATTTGAAGTCGAATTTCAACATTTCTTATATATTTTAGTGAGTTCGCATCTAACTTTGTCAGATATCGTCGAATATCATCCATTGAAGCCCATTGAAGTCAACTGTCACTTTGTGTTAATTGAAAATTTTCAGTCTATCTTCCTCATTTGAAGTCGAATTTCAACATTTCTTATATATTTGAGTGAGTTTGCGTCTAACTTTGTCAGATATCATCGAAAAACATCCATTGAAGCCCATTGAAGCCAACTGTCACTTTGTGTTAATTAAAAATTTTCAAAGTCTATCTTCCTCATTTGAAGTCGAATTTCAACATTTCTTATATATTTTAGTGAGTTCGCATCTAACTTTGTCAGATATCGTCGAATATCATCCATTGAAGCCCATCGAGGTCAACTGTCACTTGGTGTTAATTGAAAATTTTCAAAGTCTATCTTCCTCATTTGAAGTCGAATTTCAACAAGTCTTATATATTTGAGTGAGTTCGCATCTAACTCTGTCAGATATCGTCGATTAACATCCATTGAAGCCCATTGAAGTCAACTGTCACTTTATGTTAATTGAAAATTTTCAAAGTCTATTTTCCTCATTTCAAGTCGAATTTCAACATTTCTTATATATTTGAGTGAGTTCGCATCTAACTCTGTGAGATATCGTCGATTAACATCCATTGAAGCCCATTGAAGTCAACTGTCACTTTGTGTTAATTGAAAATTTTCAAAGTCTATCTTCCTCATTTGAAGTCGAATTTCAACATTTCTTATATATTTGAGTGAGTTCGCATCTAACTCTGTCAGATATCGTCGATTAACATCCATTGAAGCCCATTGAAGTCAACTGTCACTTTGTATTAATTGAAAATTTTCAAAGTCTATCTTCCTCATTTGAAGTCGAATTTCAACATTTCTCATATATTTGAGTGAGTTCGCATCTAACTCTTTCAGATATCGTCGAATAAAATCCATTGAAGCCCATTGAGGTCAACTGTCACTTTGTGTTAACTGAAAATTTTCAAAGTTTATCTTCCTCATTTGAAGTCGAATTTCAACATTTCTCATATATTTGAGTGAGTTCGCATCTAACTCTGTCAGATATCATCGAATAAAATCCATTGAAGCTCATTGAGGTCGATTGTCACTTTGTGTTGATTGAAAATTTTCAAAGTCTATCTTCCTCATTTGAAGTCGAATTTCAACATTTCTTATATATTTGAGTGAGTTTGCGTCTAACTTTGTCAGATATCTTCGAAAAACATCCATTGAAGCCCATTGAAACCAACTGTCACTTTGTGTTAATTGAAAATTTTCAAAGTCTATCTTCCTCATTTGAAGTCGAATTTCAACATTTCTTATATATTTGAGTGAGTTTGCGTCTAACTTTGTCAGATATCTTCGAAAAACATCCATTGAAGCCCATTGAAACCAACTGTCACTTTGTGTTAATTGAAAATTTTCAAAGTCTATCTTCCTCATTTGAATTCGAATTTCAACATTTCTTATATATTTCAGTGAGTTCGCATCTAACTTTGTCAGATATCGTCGAATATCATCCATTGAAGCCCATTGAAGTCAACTGTCACTTTGTGTTAATTGAAAATTTTCAAAGTCTATCTTCCTCATTTGGAGTCGGATTTCAACATTTCTTATATATTTGAGTGAGTTCGCATCTAACTCTGTCAGATATCGTCGATTAACATCCATTGAAGCCCATTGAAGTCAACTGTCACTTTGTGTTAATTGAAAATTTTCAAAGTCTATCTTCCTCATTTGAAGTCGAATTTCAACATTTCTTATATATTAGAGTGAGTTCGCATCTAACTCTGTCAGATATCATCGAATAACATATATTGAAGCTCATTGAGGTCGATTGTCACTTTGTGTTGATTGAAAATTTTCAAAGTCTATCTTCCTAATTTGAAGTCGAATTCCAACATTTCTTATATATTTGAGTGAGTTCGCATCTAACTTTGTCAGATATCGTCGATTAACATCCATTGAAGCCCATTGTAGTCAACTGTCACTTTGTGATAATTGAAAATTTTCAAAGTCTATCTTCCTCATTTGAAGTCGAATTTCAACATTTCTTATATATTTGAGTGAAATCGCATCTAACTCTGTCAGATATCGTCGATTAACATCCATTGAAGCCCATTGAAGTCAACTGTCACTTTGTGTTAATTGAAAATTTTCAAAGTCTATCTTCCTCATTTGAAGTCGAATTTCAACATTTCTTATATCTTTTAGTGAGTTCGCATCTAACTTTGTCAGATATCGTCGAATATCATCCATTGAAGCCCATTGAAGTCAACTGTCACTTTGTGTTAATTGAAAATTTTCAAAGTCTATCTTCCTCATATGAAGTCGAATTTCAACATATCTTATATATTTTAGTGAGTTCGCATCTAACTTTGTCAGATATCGTCGATTAACATCCATTGAAGCCCATTGAAGTCAACTGTCACTTTGTGTTAATTGAAAATTTTCAAAGTCTATCTTCCTCATTTGGAGTCGGATTTCAACATTTCTTATATATTTGAGTGAGTTCGCATCTAACTCTGTCAGATATCGTCGATTAACATCCATTGAAGCCCATTGAGGTCAACTGTCACTTGGTGTTAATTGAAAATTTTCAAAGTCTATCTTCCTCATATGAAGTCGAATTTCAACATATCTTATATATTTTAGTGAGTTCGCATCTAACTTTGTCAGATATCGTCGAATATCATCCATTGAAGCCCATTGAAGTCAACTGTCACTTTGTGTTAATTGAAAATTTTCAAAGTCTATCTTCCTCATTTGGAGTCGGATTTCAACATTTCTTATATATTTGAGTGAGTTCGCATCTAACTCTGTCAGATATCGTCGATTAACATCCATTGAAGCCCATTGAAGTCAACTGTCACTTTGTGTTAATTGAAAATTTTCAAAGTCTATCTTCCTCATTTGAAGTCGAATTTCAACATTTCTTATATATTAGAGTGAGTTCGCATCTAACTCTGTCAGATATCATCGAATAACATCCATTGAAGCTCATTGAGGTCGATTGTCACTTTGTGTTGATTGTAAATTTTCAAAGTCTATCTTCCTAATTTGAAGTCGAATTCCAACATTTCTTATATATTTGAGTGAGTTCGCATCTAACTCTGTCAGATATCGTCGAATAACATCCATTGAAGCCCATTGAGGTCAACTGTCACTTTGTGTTAATTGAAAATTTTCAAAGTCTATTTTCCTCATTTGAAGTCGAATTTCAACATTTCTTATATATTTGAGAGAGTTCGCATCTAACTCTGTCAGATATCATCGAAAAACATCCATTGAAGCCCATTGAAGCCAACTGTCACTTTGTGTTAATTAAAAATTTTCAAAGTCTATCTTCCTCATTTGAAGTCGAATTCCAACATTTCTTATATATTTTAGTGAGTTCGCATCTAACTTTGTCAGATATCGTCGAATATCATCCATTGAAGCCCATTGAGGTCAACTGTCACTTGGTGTTAATTGAAAATTTTCAAAGTCTATCTTCCTCATTTGAAGTCGAATTTCAACAATTCTTATATATTTGAGTGAGTTCGCATCTAACTCTGTCAGATATCGTCGATTAACATCCATTGAAGCCCATTGAAGTCAACTGTCACTTTGTGTTAATTGAAAATTTTCAAAGTCTATTTTCCTCATTTGAAGTCGAATTTCAACATTTCTTATATATTTGAGAGAGTTCGCATCTAACTCTGTCAGATATCGTCGATTAACATCCATTGAAGCCCATTGAAGTCAACTGTCACTTTGTGTTAATTGAAAATTTTCAAAGTCTATCTTACTCATTTGGAGTCGGATTTCAACATTTCTTATATATTTGAGTGAGTTCGCATCTAACTCTGTCAGATATCGTCGATTAACATCCATTGAAGCCCATTGAAGTCAACTGTCACTTTGTGTTAATTGAAAATTTTCAAAGTCTATCTTCCTCATTTGAAGTCGAATTTCAACATTTCTTATATATTAGAGTGAGTTCGCATCTAACTCTGTCAGATATCATCGAATAACATCCATTGAAGCTCATTGAGGTCGATTGTCACTTTGTGTTGATTGAAAATTTTCAAAGTCTATCTTCCTAATTTGAAGTCGAATTCCAACATTTCTTATATATTTGAGTGAGTTCGCATCTAACTCTGTGAGATATCGTCGATTAACATCCATTGAAGCCCATTGTAGTCAACTGTCACTTTGTGATAATTGAAAATTTTCAAAGTCTATCTTCCTCATTTGAAGTCGAATTTCAACATTTCTTATATATTTGAGAGAGTTCGCATCTAACTCTGTCAGATATCGTCTATTAACATCCATTGAAGCCCATTGAAGCCAACTGTCACTTTGTGTTAATTAAAAATTTTCAAAGTCTATCTTCCTCATTTGAAGTCGAATTCCAACATTTCTTATATATTTTAGTGAGTTCGCATCTAACTTTGTCAGATATCGTCGAATATCATCCATTGAAGCCCATTGAGGTCAACTGTCACTTGGTGTTAATTGAAAATTTTCAAAGTCTATCTTCCTCATTTGAAGTCGAATTTCAACAATTCTTATATATTTGAGTGAGTTCGCATATAACTCTGTCAGATATCGTCGATTAACATCCATTGAAGCCCATTGAAGTCAACTGTCACTTTGTGTTAATTGAAAATTTTCAAAGTCTATTTTCCTCATTTGAAGTCGAATTTCAACATTTCTTATATATTTGAGAGAGTTCGCATCTAACTCTGTCAGATATCGTCGATTAACATCCATTGAAGCCCATTGAAGTCAACTGTCACTTGGTGTTAATTGAAAATTTTCAAAGTCTATCTTCCTCATTTGAAGTCGAATTTCAACAATTCTTATATATTTGAGTGAGTTCGCATCTAACTCTGTCAGATATCGTCGAATAACATCCATTGAAGCCCATTGAGGTCAACTGTCACTTTGTGTTAATTGAAAATTTTCAAAGTCTATTTTCCTCATTTGAAGTCGAATTTCAACATTTTTTATATATTTGAGTAAGTTCGCATCTAACTCTGTCAGATATCGTCGATTAACATCCATTGAAGCCCATTGAAGTCAACTGTCACTTTGTGTTAATTGAAAATTTTCAAAGTCTATCTTCCTCATTTGAAGTCGAATTTCAACATTTTTTATATATTTGAGTAAGTTCGCATCTAACTCTGTCAGATATCGTCGATTAACATCCATTGAAGCCCATTGAAGTCAACTGTCACTTTGTGTTAATTGAAAATTTTCAAAGTCTATCTTCCTCATTTGAAGTCGAATTTCAACATTTTTTATATATTTGAGTAAGTTCGCATCTAACTCTGTCAGATATCGTCGATTAACATCCATTGAAGCCCATTGAAGTCAACTGTCACTTTGTGTTAATTGAAAATTTTCAAAGTCTATCTTCCTCATTTGAAGTCGAATTTCAACATTTTTTATATATTTGAGTAAGTTCGCATCTAACTCTGTCAGATATCGTCGATTAACATCCATTGAAGCCCATTGAAGTCAACTGTCACTTGGTGTTAATTGAAAATTTTCAAAGTCTATCTTCCTCATTTGAAGTCGAATTTCAACAATTCTTATATATTTGAGTGAGTTCGCATCTAACTCTGTCAGATATCGTCGAATAACATCCATTGAAGCCCATTGAGGTCAACTGTCACTTTGTGTTAATTGAAAATTTTCAAAGTCTATTTTCCTCATTTGAAGTCGAATTTCAACATTTCTTATATATTTGAGAGAGTTCGCATCTAACTCTGTCAGATATCGTCGATTATCATCCATTGAAGCCCATTGAAGTCAACTGTCACTTTGTGTTAATTGAAAATTTTCAAAGTCTATCTTCCTCATTTGAAGTCGAATTTCAACATTTCTTATATATTAGAGTGAGTTCGCATCTAACTCTGTCAGATATCATCGAATAACATCCATTGAAGCTCATTGAGGTCGATTGTCACTTTGTGTTGATTGAAAATTTTCAAAGTCTATCTTCCTAATTTGAAGTCGAATTCCAACATTTCTTATATATTTGAGTGATTTCGCATCTAACTCTGTGAGATATCGTCGATTAACATCCATTGAAGCCCATTGTAGTCAACTGTCACTTTGTGATAATTGAAAATTTTCAAAGTCTATCTTCCTCATTTGAAGTCGAATTTCAACATTTCTTATATATTTGAGTGAAATCGCATCTAACTCTGTCAGATATCGTCGATTAACATCCATTGAAGCCCATTGAAGCCAACTGTCACTTTGTGTTAATTAAAAATTTTCAAAGTCTATCTTCCTCATTTGAAGTCGAATTCCAACATTTCTTATATATTTTAGTGAGTTCGCATCTAACTTTGTCAGATATCGTCGAATATCATCCATTGAAGCCCATTGAGGTCAACTGTCACTTGGTGTTAATTGAAAATTTTCAAAGTCTATCTTCCTCATTTGAAGTCGAATTTCAACAATTCTTATATATTTGAGTGAGTTCGCATCTAACTCTGTCAGATATCGTCGATTAACATCCATTGAAGCCCATTGAAGTCAACTGTCACTTTGTGTTAATTGAAAATTTTCAAAGTCTATTTTCCTCATTTGAAGTCGAATTTCAACATTTCTTATATATTTGAGAGAGTTCGCATCTAACTCTGTCAGATATCGTCGATTAACATCCATTGAAGCCCATTGAAGTCAACTGTCACTTGGTGTTAATTGAAAATTTTCAAAGTCTATCTTCCTCATTTGAAGTCGAATTTCAACAATTCTTATATATTTGAGTGAGTTCGCATCTAACTCTGTCAGATATCGTCGAATAACATCCATTGAAGCCCATTGAGGTCAACTGTCACTTTGTGTTAATTGAAAATTTTCAAAGTCTATTTTCCTCATTTGAAGTCGAATTTCAACATTTTTTATATATTTGAGTAAGTTCGCATCTAACTCTGTCAGATATCGTCGATTAACATCCATTGAAGCCCATTGAAGTCAACTGTCACTTTGTGTTAATTGAAAATTTTCAAAGTCTATCTTCCTCATTTGAAGTCGAATTTCAACATTTTTTATATATTTGAGTAAGTTCGCATCTAACTCTGTCAGATATCGTCGATTAACATCCATTGAAGCCCATTGAAGTCAACTGTCACTTTGTGTTAATTGAAAATTTTCAAAGTCTATCTTCCTCATTTGAAGTCGAATTTCAACATTTTTTATATATTTGAGTAAGTTCGCATCTAACTCTGTCAGATATCGTCGATTAACATCCATTGAAGCCCATTGAAGTCAACTGTCACTTTGTGTTAATTGAAAATTTTCAAAGTCTATCTTCCTCATTTGAAGTCGAATTTCAACATTCTTTATATATTTGAGTAAGTTCGCATCTAACTCTGTCAGATATCGTCGATTATCATCCATTGAAGCCCATTGAAGTCAACTGTCACTTTGTGTTAATTGAAAATTTTCAAAGTCTATCTTCCTCATTTGAAGTCGAATTTCAACATTTTTTATATATTTGAGTAAGTTCGCATCTAACTCTGTCAGATATCGTCGATTAACATCCATTGAAGCCCATTGAAGTCAACTGTCACTTTGTGTTAATTGAAAATTTTCAAAGTCTATCTTCCTCATTTGAAGTCGAATTTCAACATTTTTTATATATTTGAGTAAGTTCGCATCTAACCCTGTCAGATATCGTCGATTAACATCCATTGAAGCCCATTGAAGTCAACTGTCACTTTGTGTTAATTGAAAATTTTCAAAGTCTATCTTCCTCATTTGAAGTCGAATTTCAACATTTTTTATATATTTGAGTAAGTTCGCATCTAACCCTGTCAGATATCGTCGATTAACATCCATTGAAGCCCATTGAAGTCAACTGTCACTTTGTGTTAATTGAAAATTTTCAAAGTCTATCTTCCTCATTTGAAGTCGAATTTCAACATTTCTTATATATTAGAGTGAGTTCGCATCTAACTCTGTCAGATATCATCGAATAAAATTCATTGAAGCTCATTGAGGTCGATTGTCACTAAGTGTTGATTGAAAATTTTCAAAGTCTATCTTCCTCATTTGAAGTCGAATTTCAACATTTCTTATATATTTGAGTGAGTTTGCGTCTAACTTTGTCAGATATCTTCGAAAAACATCCATTGAAGCCCATTGAAGCCAACTGTCACTTTGTGTTAATTGAAAATTTTCAAAGTCCATCTTCCTCATTTGAAGTCGAATTTCAACATTTCTTATATATTTGAGTGAGTTTGCGTCTAACTTTGTCAGATATCTTCGAAAAACATCCATTGAAGCCCATTGAAACCAACTGTCACTTTGTGTTAATTGAAAATTTTCAAAGTCTATCTTCCTCATTTGAAGTCGAATTTCAACATTTCTTATATATTTTAGTGAGTTCGCATCTAACTTTGTCAGATATCTTCGAAAAACATCCATTGAAGCCCATTGAAGCCAACTGTCACTTTGTGTTTATTGAAAATTTTCAAAGTCTATCTTCCTCATTTGAATTCGAATTTCAACATTTCTTATATATTTTAGTGAGTTCGCATCTAACTTTGTCAGATATCGTCGAATATCATCCATTGAAGCCCATTGAAGTCAACTGTCACTTTGTGTTATTTGAAAATTTTCAAAGTCTATCTTCCTCATTTGGAGTCGGATTTCAACATTTCTTATATATTTGAGTGAGTTCGCATCTAACTCTGTCAGATATCGTCGATTAACATCCATTGAAGCCCATTGAAGTCAACTGTCACTTTGTGTTAATTGAAAATTTTCAAAGTCTATCTTCCTCATTTGAAGTCGAATTTCAACATTTCTTATATATTAGAGTGAGTTCGCATCTAACTCTGTCAGATATCATCGAATAACATCCATTGAAGCTCATTGAGGTCGATTGTCACTAAGTGTTGATTGAAAATTTTCAAAGTCTATCTTCCTCATTTGAAGTCGAATTTCAACATTTTTTATATATTTGAGTAAGTTCGCATCTAACTCTGTCAGATATCGTCGATTAACATCCATTGAAGCCCATTGAAGTCAACTGTCACTTTGTGTTAATTGAAAATTTTCAAAGTCTATCTTCCTCATTTGAAGTCGAATTTCAACATTTTTTATATATTTGAGTAAGTTCGCATCTAACTCTGTTAGATATCGTCGATTAACATCCATTGAAGCCCATTGAAGTCAACTGTCACTTTGTGTTAATTGAAAATTTTCAAAGTCTATCTTCCTCATTTGAAGTCGAATTTCAACATTTTTTATATATTTGAGTAAGTTCGCATCTAACTCTGTCAGATATCGTCGATTAACATCCATTGAAGCCCATTGAAGTCAACTGTCACTTTGTGTTAATTGAAAATTTTCAAAGTCTATCTTCCTCATTTGAAGTCGAATTTCAACATTTTTTATATATTTGAGTAAGTTCGCATCTAACTCTGTCAGATATCGTCGATTAACATCCATTGAAGCCCATTGAAGTCAACTGTCACTTTGTGTTAATTGAAAATTTTCAAAGTCTATCTTCCTCATTTGAAGTCGAATTTCAACATTTTTTATATATTTGAGTAAGTTCGCATCTAACTCTGTCAGATATCGTCGATTAACATCCATTGAAGCCCATTGAAGTCAACTGTCACTTTGTGTTAATTGAAAATTTTCAAAGTCTATCTTCCTCATTTGAAGTCGAATTTCAACATTCTTTATATATTTGAGTAAGTTCGCATCTAACTCTGTCAGATATCGTCGATTATCATCCATTGAAGCCCATTGAAGTCAACTGTCACTTTGTGTTAATTGAAAATTTTCAAAGTCTATCTTCCTCATTTGAAGTCGAATTTCAACATTTTTTATATATTTGAGTAAGTTCGCATCTAACTCTGTCAGATATCGTCGATTAACATCCATTGAAGCCCATTGAAGTCAACTGTCACTTTGTGTTAATTGAAAATTTTCAAAGTCTATCTTCCTCATTTGAAGTCGAATTTCAACATTTTTTATATATTTGAGTAAGTTCGCATCTAACTCTGTCAGATATCGTCGATTAACATCCATTGAAGCCCATTGAAGTCAACTGTCACTTTGTGTTAATTGAAAATTTTCAAAGTCTATCTTCCTCATTTGAAGTCGAATTTCAACATTTTTTATATATTTGAGTAAGTTCGCATCTAACTCTGTCAGATATCGTCGATTAACATCCATTGAAGCCCATTGAAGTCAACTGTCACTTTGTGTTAATTGAAAATTTTCAAAGTCTATCTTCCTCATTTGAAGTCGAATTTCAACATTTTTTATATATTTGAGTAAGTTCGCATCTAACTCTGTCAGATATCGTCGATTAACATCCATTGAAGCCCATTGAAGTCAACTGTCACTTTGTGTTAATTGAAAATTTTCAAAGTCTATCTTCCTCATTTGAAGTCGAATTTCAACATTTTTTATATATTTGAGTAAGTTCGCATCTAACTCTGTCAGATATCGTCGATTAACATCCATTGAAGCCCATTGAAGTCAACTGTCACTTTGTGTTAATTGAAAATTTTCAAAGTCTATCTTCCTCATTTGGAGTCGGATTTCAACATTTCTTATATATTTGAGTGAGTTCGCATCTAACTCTGTCAGATGTCGTCGATTAACATCCATTGAAGCCCATTGAAGTCAACTGTCACTTTGTGTTAATTGAAAATTTTCAAAGTCTATCTTCCTCATTTGAAGTCGAATTTCAACATTTCTTATATATTAGAGTGAGTTCGCATCTAACTCTGTCAGATATCGTCGATTAACATCCATTGAAGCCCATTGAAGTCAACTGTCACTTTGTGTTAATTGAAAATTTTCAAAGTCTATCTTCCTCATTTGAAGTCGAATTTCAACATTTTTTATATATTTGAGAGAGTTCGCATCTAACTCTGTCAGATATCGTCGATTAACATCCATTGAAGCCCATTGAAGTCAACTGTCACTTTGTGTTAATTGAAAATTTTCAAAGTCTATCTTCCTCATTTGAAGTCGAATTTCAACATTTTTTATATATTTGAGTAAGTTCGCATCTAACTCTGTCAGATATCGTCGATTAACATCCATTGAAGCCCATTGAAGTCAACTGTCACTTTGTGTTAATTGAAAATTTTCAAAGTCTATCTTCCTCATTTGAAGTCGAATTTCAACATTTCTTATATATTTGAGTGAGTTCGCATCTAACTCTGTCAGATATCATCGAATAAAATCCATTGAAGCTCATTGAAGTCGATTGTCACTTTGTTTTGATTGAAAATTTTCAAAGTCTATCTTCCTCATTTGAAGTCGAATTTCAACATTTCTTATATATTTGAGTGAGTTCGCAGCTAACTTTGTCAGATATCGTCGATTAACATCCATTGAAGCTCATTGAAGTCGATTGTCACTTTATGTTGATTGAAAATTTTCAAAGTCTATCTTCCTCATTTGAAGTCGAATTTCAACATTTCTTATATATTTGAGTGAGTTTGCGTCTAACTTTGTCAGATATCTTCGAAAAACATCCATTGAAGCCCATTGAAGCCAACTGTCACTTTGTGTTAATTGAAAATTTTCAAAGTCCATCTTCCTCATTTGAAGTCGAATTTCAACATTTCTTATATATTTGAGTGAGTTTGCGTCTAACTTTGTCAGATATCTTCGAAAAACATCCATTGAAGCCGATTGAAACCAACTGTCACTTTGTGTTAATTGAAAATTTTCAAAGTCTATCTTCCTCATTTGAAGTCGAATTTCAACATTTCTTATATATTTTAGTGAGTTCGCATCTAACTTTGCCAGATATCTTCGAAAAACATCCATTGAAGCCCATTGAAGCCAACTGTCACTTTGTGTTAATTGAAAATTTTCAAAGTCTATCTTCCTCATTTGAATTCGAATTTCAACATTTCTTATATATTTTAGTGAGTTCGCATCTAACTTTGTCAGATATCGTCGAATATCATCCATTGAAGCCCATTGAAGTCAACTGTCACTTTGTGTTATTTGAAAATTTTCAAAGTCTATCTCCCTCATTTGAAGTCGAATTTCAACATTTCTTATATATTAGAGTGAGTTCGCATCTAACTCTGTCAGATATCATCGAATAACATCCATTGAAGCTCATTGAGGTCGATTGTCACTAAGTGTTGATTGAAAATTTTCAAAGTCTATCTTCCTAATTTGAAGTCGAATTCCAACATTTCTTATATATTTGAGTGAGTTCGCATCTAACTTTGTCAGATATCGTCGATTAACATCCATTGAAGCCCATTGTAGTCAACTGTCACTTTGTGATAATTGAAAATTTTCAAAGTCTATCTTCCTCATTTGAAGTCGAATTTCAACATTTCTTATATATTTGAGTGAAATCGCATCTAACTCTGTCAGATATCGTCGATTAACATCCATTGAAGCCCATTGAAGTCAACTGTCACTTTGTGTTAATTGAAAATTTTCAAAGTCTATCTTCCTCATTTGAAGTCGAATTTCAACATTTCTTATATATTTGAGTGAGTTTGCGTCTAACTTTGTCAGATATCTTCGAAAAACATCCATTGAAGCCCATTGAAACCAACTGTCACTTTGTGTTAATTGAAAATTTTCAAAGTCTATCTTCCTCATTTGAAGTCGAATTTCAACATTTCTTATATATTTGAGTGAGTTTGCAGCTAACTTTGTCAGATATCTTCGAAAAACATCCATTGAAGCCCATTGAAGCCAACTGTCACTTTGTGTTAATTGAAAATTTTCAAAGTCTATCTTCCTCATTTGAATTCGAATTTCATCATTTCTCATATATTTTAGTGAGTTCGCATCTAACTTTGTCAGATATCGTCGATTAACATCCAGCCCATTGCATTGAAGTCCATTGAAGTCAACTGTCACTTTGTGTTAATTGAAAATTTTCAAAGTCTATCTTCCTAATTTGAAGTCGAATTCCAACATTTCTTATATATTTGAGTTAGTTTGCGTCTAACTTTGTCAGATATCGTCGATTAACATCCATTGAAGCCCATTGTAGTCAACTGTCACTTTGTGATAATTGAAAATTTTCAAAGTCTATCTTCCTCATTTGAAGTCGAATTTCAACATTTCTTATATATTTTAGTGAGTTCGCATCTAACTTTGTCAGATATCGTCGAATATCATCCATTGAAGCCCATTGAGGTCAACTGTCACTTTGTGTTAATTAAAAATTTTCAAAGTCTATCTTCCTCATTTGAAATCGAATTTCAACATTTCTTATATATTTGAGTGAGTTTGCGTCTAACTTTGTCAGATATCTTCGAAAAACATCCATTGAAGCCCATTGAAGCCAACTGTCACTTTGTGTTAATTGAAAATTTTCAAAGTCTATCTTCCTCATTTGAAGTCGAATTTCAACATTTCTTATATATTTGAGTGAGTTTGCGTCTAACTTTGTCAGATATCTTCGAAAAACATCCATTGAAGCCCATTGAAACCAACTGTCACTTTGTGTTAATTGAAAATTTTCAAAGTCTATCTTCCTCATTTGAAGTCGAATTTCAACATTTCTTATATATTTGAGTGAGTTTGCAGCTAACTTTGTCAGATATCTTCGAAATATATCTTCGAAAAACATCCATTGAAGCCCATTGAAGCCAACTGTCACTCTGTGTTAATTGAAAATTTTCAAAGTCTATCTTCCTCATTTGAATTCGAATTTCATCATTTCTTATATATTTTAGTGAGTTCGCATCTAACTTTGTCAGATATCGTCGATTAACATCCATTGAAGCCCATTGAAGTCAACTGTCACTTGTGTTAATTGAAAATTTTCAAAGTCTATCTTCCTCATTTGAAGTCGAATTTCAACATTTCTTATATATTTGAGTGAGTTTGCGTCTAACTTTGTCAGATATCATCGAAAAACATCCATTGAAGCCCATTGAAGTCAACTGTCACTATGTGTTAATTGAAAATTTTCAAAGTCTATCTTCCTCATTTGAAGTCGGATTTCAACATTTCTTATATATTTTAGTGAGTTCGCATCTAACTTTGTCAAGATCGTCGAATATCATCCATTGAAGCCCATTGAGGTCACTGTCACTTGGTGTTAATTGAAAATTTTCAAAGTCTATCTTCCTCATTGAAGTCGAATTTCAACAATTCTTATATATTTGAGTGAGTTCGCATCTAACTCTGTCAGGTATCGTCGATTAACATCCATTGAAGCCCATTGAAGTCAACTGTCACTTTGTGTTAATTGAAAATTTCAAAGTCTATTTTCCTCATTTCAAGTCGAATTTCAACATTTCTTATATATTTGAGTGAGTTCGCATCTAACTCTGTCAGATATCGTCGATTAACATCCATTGAAGCCCATTGAAGTCAACTGTCACTTTGTGTTAATTGAAAATTTTCAAAGTCTATTTTCCTCATTTCAAGTCGAATTTCAACATTTCTTATATATTTGAGTGAGTTCGCATCTAACTCTGTGAGATATCGTCGATTAACATCCATTGAAGCCCATTGAAGTCAACTGTCACTTCGTGTTAATTGAAAATTTTCAAAGTCTATTTTCCTCATTTCAAGTCGAATTTCAACATTTCTTATTATTTGAGTGAGTTCGCATCTAACTTTGTCAGATATCGTCGAATATCATCCATTGAAGCCCATTGAGGTCAACTGTCACTTGGTGTTAATTGAAAATTTTCAAAGTCTATCTTTCTCATTGAAGTCGAATTTCAACATATCTTATATATTTTAGTGAGTTCGCATCTAACTTTGTCAGATATCGTCGATTAACATCCATTGAAGCCCTTAAAGTCAACTGTCACTTTGTGTTAATTGAAAATTTTCAAAGTCTATCTTCCTCATTTGAAGTCGAATTTCAACATTTCTTGTATATTTGAGTGAGTTTGCGTCTAACTTTGTCAGATATCATCGAAAAACATCCATTGAAGCCCATTGAAGCCAACTGTCACTTTGTGTTAATTAAAAATTTTCAAAGTCTATCTTCCCCATTGAAGTCGAATTTCAACATTTATTATATATTTGAGTGAGTTCGCATCTAACTCTGTCAGATATCGTCGATTAACATCCATTGAAGCCCATTGAGGTCAACTGTCACTTTGTGTTAATTGAAAATTTTCAAAGTCTATCTTCCTCATTTGAAGTCGAATTTCAACATTTCTCATATATTTTAGTGAGTTCGCATCTAACTTTGTCAGATATCGTCGAATATCATCCATTGAAGCCATTGAGGTCAACTGTCACTTGGTATTAATTGAAAATTTTCAAAGTCTATCTTCCTCATTTGAAGTCGAATTTCAACAATTCTTATATATTTGAGTGAGTTCGCATCTAACTCTGTCAGATATCGTCGATTAACATACATTGAAGCCCATTGAAGTCAACTGTCACTTTGTGTTAATTGAAATTTTCAAAGTCTATCTTCCTCATTTGAAGTCGAATTTCAACATTTCTCATATATTTTAGTGAGTTCGCATTTAACTTTGTCAGATATCGTCGAATATCATCCATTGAAGCCCATTGAGGTCAACTGTCACTTGGTGTTAATTGAAAATTTTCAAAGTCTATCTTCCTCATTTGAAGTCGAATTTCAACAATTCTTATATATTTGAGTGATTTCGCATCTAACTCTGTCAGATATCGTCGATTAACATCCATTGAAGCCCATTGAAGTCAACTGTCAGTTTGTGTTAATTGAAATTTTCAAAGTCTATCTTCCTCATTTGAAGTCGAATTTCAACATTTCTTATATATTTGAGTGAGTTCGCATCTAACTCTGTCAGATATCGTCGAATAACATCCATTGAAGCCCATTGAGGTCAACTGTCACTTTGTGTTAATGGAAAATTTTCAAAGTCTATCTTCCTCATTTGAAGTCGAATTTCAACATTTCTTATATATTTGAGTGAGTTCGCATCTAACTCTGTCAGATATCGTCGAATAACATCCATTGAAGCCCATTGAGGTCAACTGTCACTTTGTGTTAATTGAAAATTTTCAAAGTCTATCTTCCTCATTTGAAGTCGAATTTCAACATTTTTATATATTTGAGTGAGTTCGCAGCTAACTTTGTCAGATATCGTCGATTAACATCCATTGAAGCCCATTGAAGTCAACTTTCACTTTGTGTTAATTGAAAATTTTCAAAGTCTATCTTCCTCATTTGAAGTCGAATTTCAACATTTCTTATATATTTGAGTGAGTTTGCGTCTAACTTTGTCAGATATCATCGAAAAACATCCATTGAAGCCCATTGAAGCCAACTGTCACTTTGTGTTAATTAAAAATTTTCAAAGTCTATCTTCCTCATTTGAAGTCGAATTTCAACATTTCTTATATATTTTAGTGAGTTCGCATCTAACTTTGTCAGATATCGTCGAATATCATCCATTGAAGCCCATTGAGGTCAACTGTCACTTGGTGTTAATTGAAAATTTTCAAAGTCTATCTTCCTCATTTGAAGTCGAATTTCAACAATTCTTATATATTTGAGTGATTTCGCATCTAACTCTGTCAGATATCGTCGATTAACATCCATTGAAGCCCATTGAAGTCAACTGTCAGTTTGTGTTAATTGAAAATTTTCAAAGTCTATCTTCCTCATTTGAAGTCGAATTTCAACATTTCTTATATATTTGAGTGAGTTCGCATCTAACTCTGTCAGATATCGTCGAATAACATCCATTGAAGCCCATTGAGGTCAACTGTCACTTTGTGTTAATGGAAAATTTTCAAAGTCTATCTTCCTCATTTGAAGTCGAATTTCAACATTTCTTATATATTGAGTGAGTTCGCATCTAACTCTGTCAGATATCGTCGAATAACATCCATTGAAGCCCATTGAGGTCAACTGTCACTTTGTGTTAATTGAAAATTTTCAAAGTCTATCTTCCTCATTTGAAGTCGAATTTCAACATTTTTTATATATTTGAGTGAGTTCGCAGCTAACTTTGTCAGATATCGTCGATTAACATCCATTGAAGCCCATTGAAGTCAACTTTCACTTTGTGTTAATTGAAAATTTTCAAAGTCTATCTTCCTCATTTGAAGTCGAATTTCAACATTTCTTATATATTTTAGTGAGTTCGCATCTAACTTTGTCAGATATTGTCGAATATCATCCATTGAAGCCCATTGAGGTCAACTGTCACTTGGTGTTAATTGAAAATTTTCAAAGTCTATCTTTCTCATTTGAAGTCGAATTTCAACATATCTTATATATTTTAGTGAGTTCGCATCTAACTTTGTCAGATATCGTCGATTAACATCCATTGAAGCCCATTAAAGTCAACTGTCACTTTGTGTTAATTGAAAATTTTCAAAGTCTATCTTCCTCATTTGAAGTCGAATTTCAACATTTCTTGTATATTTGAGTGAGTTTGCGTCTAACTTTGTCAGATATCATCGAAAAACATCCATTGAAGCCCATTGAAGCCAACTGTCACTTTGTGTTAATTAAAAATTTTCAAAGTCTATCTCCCCATTTGAAGTCGAATTTCAACATTTATTATATATTTGAGTGAGTTCGCATCTAACTCTGTCAGATATCGTCGATTAACATCCATTGAAGCCCATTGAAGTCAACTGTCACTTTGTGTTAATTGAAAATTTTCAAAGTCTATCTTCCTCATTTGAAGTCGAATTTCAACATATCTTATATATTTTAGTGAGTTCGCATCTAACTTTGTCAGATATCGTCGATTAACATCCATTGAAGCCTATTGAAGTCAACTGTCACTTTGTGTTAATTGAAAATTTTCAAAGTCTATCTTCCCCATTTGAAGTCGAATTTCAACATTTATTATATATTTGAGTGAGTTCGCATCTAACTCTGTCAGATATCGTCGAATATCATCCATTGAAGCCCATTGAGGTCAACTGTCACTTTGTGTTAATTGAAAATTTTCAAAGTCTATCTTCCTCATTTGAAGTCGAATTTCAACATATCTTATATATTTTAGTGAGTTCGCATCTAACTTTGTCAGATATCGTCGATTAACATCCATTGAAGCCTATTGAAGTCAACTGTCACTTTGTGTTAATTGAAAATTTTCAAAGTCTATCTTCCTCATTTGAAGTCGAATTTCAACATATCTTATATATTTTAGTGAGTTCGCATCTAACTTTGTCAGATATCGTCGAATATCATCCATTGAAGCCCATTGAGGTCAACTGTCACTTGGTGTTAATTGAAAATTTTCAAAGTCTATCTTCCTCATTTGAAGTCGAATTTCAACAATTCTTATATATTTGAGTGATTTCGCATCTAACTCTGTCAGATATCGTCGATTAACATCCATTGAAGCCCATTGAAGTCAACTGTCAGTTTGTGTTAATTGAAAATTTTCAAAGTCTATCTTCCTCATTTGAAGTCGAATTTCAACATTTCTTATATAA